>NC_057808.1:554841189-555183749 GCF_018294505.1 Triticum aestivum | reverse complement strand
AGAGGCTAGTTTTATACAAATTGACATGAAGTTTAGTGCATAAACTACACCACTTTTAGTCCATTTAGCAAAAAGAACCATATATAAGAAATTTCGGGCAAAAAATTTCGGGTGGTTGGTAGATCTATCTTAAAATTTGGCATCAACACATTTTGGATGCACGAGAACCATGGATCGGAGTGGTTGGTAGGTCTTAAAAGCAAGATAACCTATACAATGAGGAGCCGACCTCCACACCCATGCACCCATGTGGATCCGCCCTTGAAACCTACCGGATCTAATGAATCTAGGTAAGGATTTCATAGATGGAAGAAAAGCAGAAACCCTAGCCATGCCCAAAAATAGATAAGGGACTGAACAAGGAAACCTCGGATATTTCTTAAAATAGGACTGACCTCTTCTTCGTCGTCGTCGCCATCGACGTTGACCATGGGCTGCGGCAGAGGAGGCAGATGGCGTGGCAGAGGAGGCAGATGGCGTGGCAGAGGAGTCACCTGCTCCGGCGTAGGTGACACCTGCACCGGAGCCTGGACGTGGTCGACGACGTCACGGCCGCCCTGCTGCCGGTTGGACCCCTCGCCGGCGGGGAGGGGTTTCTCCATGTGCAGCTTCGCACGGCGCTTGGATGCTTCGTGCGCCATGGCGTCGGCCCCGGCGTCAGCCCTCCCTCCCATGGTGCGCTTCGGCATCTCGACGGTGGAGGTGCAGCGGCGGGAAGGGAGCAGCGGCGGGATGGGCAGGTGAGTGGTGAGGCGTGGGAGGAGAAAACCCTCGTATTTGTGGATGGGGAAGAGGATGGGAAGAGGGGGGCGCCGATGAGATAAATGCTAATGGGGAAGCGGAGCGTGCTATGGGGAAGCGGAGCCGCCGATTTAGTCCTGGGCAGTCAAAAGGAGTTGTTGCCACGTTCACACCTCCCCGTGCGTTGTTCACACCACCACGTCTTGCCACGTCAAAACGTAACTTCTCACTTCTCACTAAAATGAATAGCCCGATCGTGCACAGCCATGATTTAGGAGTAATGCAACTTCCCTTCAAAAAATTGTGTAATGCAACTGCTCCCTCATTACGCAGAACAAAGTCATACAATGGGACAACTGAATTTGTAGGCTTGTTTCATCTGCACGTGTCATGTTTTATATTTGTCCTAAAATATGTTGTAAAACTTTACAAACGATGGAATGGCAAATGGATGTGACAAAAGTTCGTCAGCAACCGCGCGGATTCGTCTGCCATATATCCGATGTCCGGTACCGAGGAGGGGAATGTTGATCCACGCGATGCCATGTGTTTCGTCTGGACCCATATCATGCACCCCGAGCCAACCGGGCCAAAACATGCGCCGCTAGCCTTCTCGATCCAAACAACGAGCTAGTGTCCACCATGCGCAGAGATGCTCATGTGGACAGGTTTGCTAGCACTAGTGAATGACGTCGGATCTCGGTGTGCAATATGTGTAGCCGCGTGTCTCTTTGGCGTGCCTGGCATACCGAAGGGACTCGTCGAAGGTCCAACGAACCGCGGTGGGGTCAATGCTGGATGTATGGTGTGGGTCAACCTGGCTAACGGTGCATGGTTTGAGTTTAGGTGGCTAGGTTTGCATGGCTGGGGGGCTAGATGGCTAATGAGTGCGCATGCGTCATCTGTACATTGTCAAGGTTGAATGGTGGTTGTCTACGTGGCCATGCGTGCATGCATGGTGTGGGTCCAGTTTGCGTTCGGCGCACGGGATGTGCCTTGGTGGGTAGGGCCCACAACTTGCGGCACAGAGTTCTGAAGCAGATGAAGGGGCGGGCCCCGGTCTTCGTCCACAAGCAGGACTTGTTCCCTCTCGATGGCTAGCTCCGGGATGCGTTTTGGTCTCGTTTACACACAACCTATGTGAAGGCTTATGCGTGCCGCTCTCGATGTTCGACCACACCCACACCGCGAAAGGTCCCAAGAAATTTGGATCCCTCATGAATTTGCACGGATTATAGCGGCGGCAGACGAGACCCGGCATTTTTTGCCCTTAACAATGGCTCTGAGGCGGCCCTGCCCATTGGTCGCACATGGCACATATATGGACCAGAGCTTAGCATGGAACTGTCACCCCCAATCCCTGCTGTGATTTCATGTGGCCGCGGTATAGATCCTGAATTTCCGAGGATACTGCCCTAGAAATGCGGCAAATGTCCCGAATATGGCAAGCGCGGGCTCCGAGAAAGGCCGGGACCTTGCATGCGCTTTTGGATTGTTCTCCGTTGACCCGAGAGAGAGCATCGACGAAAATGGAGGAACGGGCCCGCATTCATTGCGCAAACCGGACACGTTACCTCAAGGTAGCTAGATCCAAACCATGCACCCCCGCCGTCTAGACCCACGTGGTGCACCACTTAGACACTAGACCCACATCACTTACGCCGGCCCCCAAGCCAACCATTCCCCGTGTAGACTCATATGCCGCACCCCGCAAAATAGCTTAGCACAAGACTTCCACCCCGATTTCCACAACATGCACCACTACACGTAAGTGTCCAAAAAATGGACTATCGCATTATCAACATTTTTTTGCCAAAACAAGTAAGTTGTTTTTAAATTGCTTGAAAATAGCAAGGTTTCTGTTAAATTATAATTTCATTAATTACACATTATAACGTGCATTTTTTGTCCCTCAAAAAGGGGTGCATTCCTTTTTGTAAACCCACAAAATTACTTCCTTTCCCTCGAAAAAACGAATCCTTCTTCACCCTCTCACGATCACGTTCACGGTGGCCTCGCCCTATAATCTAGGAGTGGTCGATCCAATCTCCCCACGGGGGACAACTTCCACGCACTATCTATCTTGGTTGGTTGCAACCATCTCGCCATCACGGTTTTTTATGGGAAAATCACATTCTTTTGTTTTTCCTTCCAAAGATATGTGGCGAAAAAACATGGAACAAAAATTGTAGAAGGCATGGTGGGATACGTGCACATGTTGTCTTTTTGTACTACAAGTGCACTTGTTGGCAAGTTGCATGTGCACGTGTCATGTTTCATTTTTTATTGAAAATTATGTTGTACACCTTTACATAGACGCTTGAATTATTGTTTTCGTATGTTAATAATTCCTAAATATTGAAATTCAGCATGCACATAACACATGGCTTCCAAGCTTCGTCAGCGACCGCTTGGATTCGTCTGGTATATGCCCGCTGTCTGGTATTGGGCAGGGGAATGTGGATCCATGCGATGCCATGCGTTTCATCTGGACCCATGTCATGCACCCCCAGCCAATCGGGCCGACATCATTTGCCACTAGGCTTCTCGATCCTAACCATGCGCTAGTGTCCACCATGGGTAGAGATGCTCAGGTGCACAGGTTTGCTGGCACTAGTGAATGACGTCGTATATCGGTGTGCAATATGTGTAGTCGCGTATTGCTTTGACATACCTGGCATGCCGAGGGAAGGGACTCGTGTCGGAGGTCCAACGAACCGAGGTGGGGTCAATAATGGATGGATGGTGTGGGTGAACCTGGCAAACAGTGCACGGTTTGAGTGAAGCTGGCTAGGTGTGCATGGCTGGGGGCTAGATGGCTAATGAGTGCGCATGCATCTTGTGTACATTGTCAAGGTTGACCAGTGAGTGTCTACTTGGCCACGCGTGCATGCATGGTGTGGGTCCAGTTGGCGTGCGGTGCACGGGACGAGCCTTGGTTGCTAGGGTCCACATCTTGCGGCACGGAGTTTTGAAGCAGATTTCCTCTCAATGGACAATGGCTCCGAGGCGGCCCTTCTCTTTGGTGGCACATGGCCCATATATATGGACCAAAGAGCTTAGCATGTGATTGTTACCCCATTCCCTGCTATGATTTCATGTGGCCGCGGTATAGATCGTGAATTCCCGATGATACTACCCTAGAAATGCGGCAACTGTCCCGAATATGGCACGCGGGACCCAAGAAAGGTCGGGACCTAGCATGCGCCTTTGGATTGTTCTCCGTTGACCCGAGAGAAATCACCGATGAAAACGGAGGAACGGGCCCGCACTCAGTGCGCAAACCGGATGCGTTACCTCAAGGTAGCTAGATCCAAACCATGCACCCCCGCCGTCTAGACTCACGTGGCGCACCACTTACGCAGTAGACCCACACCACTTACACCGGCCCCCAAGCCAAGCATTCCCCCGGGTAGACTCATATGTCGCACACCACAAAATAGAATTAGCACAAGACTTTCACCCCGATTCACCAGGTTACTACCTTGTGCACCCCTAGCCAGCATGATACACTGCATGCACCTAGAGCCACCTGGGCCCACAGCATGCACCACTACACGTACGTGTCCACAAAACGAACTAACCCATAATCAACTTTTTTTGCCAAAACAATTTAGTTATTTTTATAATGGCTTGAAAATAGCAAGGTTTCTGTTAAATAATAATTTCCTTAATTACAATAAGGTCCATTTTGTAACCACACAAAATTCCTACCTTCCCTCGAAAAAAAGAATTCTTCTCTCACGATCACGATGGCCTCACCCTATAATCTAGGAGTCGATCCAATCTCCCCACGGGGGCCAAGTTGCACGCAGTAGATATTTTTGGTTGGTTGCAAATTTCTCTCCAAAACGGTTTATTATGAGAAAATCACCTTATATTTTTTTACTTCCAAAGACATGTGGCGACAAAAGCATGGAACAAAATCGTAGGAGGCACGGTTGGATACGTGCACATGCTGTCTTTTTCTACTACAACTGGACCTGTTGGCAAATTGCATGTGCACGTGTCATGTTTCAATTTATCTTGAAAATTATGTTGTACACATTTACATAGGCGATCGAATTGTTGTTTTCATATGTTAATAATCCCTAAATATTGACCACGTGACACATGTGGTAAGCAATCCAAACAATTCAAAAAAAATCCCTAAATATTGAATTTAAGCATGCTCCTAGAAATTATCAGTCATAGAACCAACATCTCTTTCGTAGAGATTAAGGTACTTCCACATTAAATCTAATACAATAAATTCAAAGGATCAACTTAATACATTAACAGCACATAGGGATGTAGCCCAGGAATCCAACGAGTAGAGAGAAAAGGAGGAACAAAAGCTGGAAGAAGAAGGATCAGCCAGCAGCAGCGCCATCAGCCTCCTAGCCTCACAACTCCAGGTCTCCAGCCTTGTGAACTCCAGTTTTTTTCCTGCGAAACACGAATGGCAAAGTTGCTGTTACAGGTTAGGACTTAGTGAAAATTACAGTTATGCTGAAACAGTTATAATGACAAACAGTGTTGACATGATGGTTACAACAAGCAAACAAAACCAAGCTCACAAGTGCAACTTACTTTTAACATCAAACAATTATATTAACATGGCCACTTTAGAGCAAGATTTTACCATGCAACATAAACTTGTCATAGCAACAAAAGGCATGGCATGAAAGTATTGACAACATAATGCAAATAAATTTTAGGAAGCATGGCCATAGAAGTTATATTTTTAGTGGCAACCTTCAAGCAAAGTTGCATAGTTTTATAACAGAAAGGGCTGCTGTTATTGGTAGAGGCACACTGAGGTTGGCTAGCCATCGAGGATGACCAGTGGGCCAGGGGCCACATGACTGGGAGCATTTGTGTGTGCGTGACTGCCGTGGGACCCGGATGTCAGTGGCTTACTTTGAAAACAAAAGGGGGGTTTATAGTTTAGTGGGAACCATCAAGCAAATTCGCAAAGTTTTATAGCTGACAGATTTATACTTGCTGAGATGCACAGAGTAAAATGATGGCATGTTGGAGGCAATAAATAAATATGCTACATGGCTTGTCATGGCATCTAATTGCACAGAATGCTAGTACAAATCATGGAGAACAAGACATACAACATGAGCATCTCCATAAGAGCTGGTAGCTCTACCAAAAAGCAATCAACAACTCAAAAAAAGTGTTCAAATATAGTATCAAGCACTTAATAGTAGAAAGACACATAACAAATTTTTGGAGTAGAAGTGCAGGTGAACATCAAATACTACCACTACAACAGTACAAATTTAACCTAGGGTTCATATACATCATAATCCAGCCCCAAAAAGCATGTACTCAATCACTACCGCCACAACTGTAACCACGAGCAGTAGGAAGATTAGGAGTGGGGAAGCTTACTCTAAACAACGGTACCGCCGCCGTTCAGACGAGGGGAGCAGCGAGGGAAGCGTGGAGAACGGCAGGGAAGCGATGTCGTGACCACTGTCCTCCTCCTCTTGCGCTTCGGAGTCATCTCTGACTCGGTTGGAGGCTCCACAATCTGCAACGGCACCTCGTGCACCGTGGGTTCCTGATCCAGTGGATGCTCTACCCTGGATCTGAACGCGCACCACCTGCGCCTGTCCCACGGGCTGGACGAATTGGCCTGCTCCATCGCCCACAGGAGGATCTCGATGTCGTGCCTCGGTTGTGCGGGCGGGGGGAAAAGCTTTTTCTTCTCCCTGGATGTCATTTCCCTCAAAGTGGCCATTGCCTTCTAGTTCAACTGCCTTATGTTGTTAAACCAGGAACGGATCTCCATCAACCTCGCCATCTTGACCTAGTCGCCGCCGGCGATCTCCACGAAGTCGGCGTTGTCGCCGCCGACGATCTGCTCCTCCATCGAGGTTCTTGCGTGGATGGAAGAAGGGGGTGGGATGTGGAAGAGGAGACGAGCAAAGTTGCGGCCGCGAGAAAGAGGAGAAGGAGAGGGAGGAGATGTCGCGGTTGTAATGGCGATGGGTGAGGGGAAGGACGATGGCGGCGATGGTTCTGCATTGGATGAGAGGGGCGGTGCGTGATTGTTTTCTTCCTATGACTTTTTTTGAGACAATTTTTCCTATGACTAAAATGCCAGAGATTAAAACGGTTCCAAAAAATCCCAAACATTGTAAAACTTTGTATAATAAATATAGATAAGTCGGGCCAACCAAAGCCCACAACATGAATTAATAGTATGCTTACAACTTAAATAACACCAAGAAAAATACAGATAGATAGATTTTTTAGCTAAAAAAGATAGATAGATAGATAGATGGCCGCCGCTTCTCCACCAGGCTCCTCCTTGCTCCTCCTCCGGGCGCCCTTCACTCCTCCTCCGCGGTGTTGTTGATGGGGTACGGCAGAGTGTGCATGCGCTCGTCGGTGGGGAAGACGTTGTCGTAGTCCGTGAAGATGTTATGGGTGGTGAAAGCTATGAACTCGCAGCCACACCAGAACACGCGGCCGAGGAGGTAGAACGTATCAAAGGGGTTGGTGAAGTGGGCAAGGATAGCAACCACAACCCCGTTGTGGATGACCTCCTCGACTCGGTACATCCTTGGAGATCCCTGAGGGAGGTTCCTGTAGCCGGCCCCAAGGAAGAAGTCGGTGAACCCCCTTGCGCCCCTCCACCTTTACATCGCCCACACACGAAGGGTGCTCTCGACGTACACCCCGGCGGGGTAGAGCATCTCCGGCACGGTGGGGGGAAGCGGTAGGTTGGCCCGGTGTACTGCATGGCTATGGCGGGCTGGTTCTTGGGGCTGTTTGTGGTGAAGAAGAAGAAGGGCAGGCGCAAAATGCAGGTGGGAGAGTATGTGAGATGGATGAAGGGTGTAAGAGGAAGAGGAACATGGTAGGTGGCTTAAATAGCCACCGTGGCAGTAATGGGATCAAATGTGAACAAATTTTCCACCCACCGCGACATCGGGAGTGTACACGCGTGGGAAACTGTAGTGTGAATCAAAATGCGAAGTTTAAGTGCTGCCCTATGTGCCGTCCGTCGGGTCAACCGGGAACGGCTCTGCGGCGCGTGCTCCTTCGCGTATGTGCACGCCTGCAACGTAGGCTGAAGCGGACGCATGCATGCAACCGCATGCAACGTAGGCTCGCTCGGGCGCATGCAACGGCGGTGGACATCGCTCAGTCCAACGGGTGGGCTTCTTTACACAGCCCAACAAACGCATGCATGGCAGCCCACCCTCGAGCGGAGAAAAAAAACAGGCGCAGAAAAAAAGTAAGTATTATATGATTATCGACGCGAAAGCCCTAGATAATCCTTACAACGTCAAAAAGCTACGAAACTTGGCAATGATGCTAGTCATGTTGGTACAAGGTTGTTGGTCCACTTCAAGGATGTCGACAAAAACATGCTTCGAGACGGACCCTTCCCGTCCCGAAAGGCCTCCCATGAAGCAGGTTCAAAATGACACCGAATTTTGCCAGGATGTAAGTCTAATGAGATCAACACTTGTTCATGTTGGCCAATGTGGCACTAACCGTCGAAGGAGATAAAGATTGATACTTGCTCATGTGGGCCCATATTTTTTTTACATTTGGTGTCGATAGAACACAAAAAACAAACATGACTATATGCATTTAGGTCTTAACCCTCCCCAATTTGTTGGCCAACTCAGCAGGTTTTGCCTTAAGATGCCACCTCTTTCTGTAAGCTGCAATTGCTGTGGTTTTAGAATGCTGGTTCTCTTTCCTGCAGAACGGGCATTTATAGAGACCGTTACGCTGGTACACAATCTTTGCAGCCATGAGCCACTTGAAGATTTTCTTTCTGAAAGCTTCCCTCAGCTGTAGGTAGTTCTCCCATTCTTCCAAATCTGCAATCTGGTATTAGAAGAAAAAAATCTCATGCCAGCGAATTGTACATTATATCAAAGGCAGGCATAAATGGATTGTTTTTTCTTTGTATTGGTTTCCTAAAACTTTGGTTATATGAAAGACAGGCATAAAATGGAATACAAATGATCCATTCATCTAAATTTGCAAACCCTAGGATTGATAACCGTACGATTAATCAAAAAAAGGCGAACAGTATGATTGTCTATACGAATAGCGAGGAATAATAAGAGAGCAATTTCTAGGGTTAACCTTGAGAAGGCAAATTCTAGGGTTAATATCTGCAGACACTAACCGATTCGTCGTCGTTGGTGCTGTGTTGGACCAGCTGCGGCTGCGAATCGGCGGCGATGACGTCTTTGTCGACCAGTTCCTTCATGGGGTCCACATCCGCCGCACGGAATGCACCAGCCACGCACCCTCCCCCGGCAGGTAGGATCATCCTCACCGGCAAGAATGTGGGCTTTTTGGCGGCGGCGAGTAGTGGGCGGCGACGACGACGTGGGTGGATAGGCAGAGGCGATCGAACGCTGGAGGCGGGAGCGAGATTTGGGGAGTGAAAATTCAATTTGTTTGGGAGAGAGAGGTCAAGGCCACGCACAATTTGTCACTTTAGAAATTTAGGTAGAAACATGCACGTATACGGCATCGTGCACACCCAGAGATTTGCCCGAACCAACCAATCAACCAACCAAGTAAAAGAAAAAGTGCACAATGTCGGTCCACAAACGTGGCAACATAAACCGAACACCAAAATAGTGTGTTTAAAAAAACAGCAAAATAGGAGGGACATTTTTTTTGTTTTGCGCAGTACTACTAAATACTAGAAGGGAGAACTACTGAAAAAAATACTAGAAGGGACAGTTGGCACATCTAATTTCACATGGGATCTACTAGCTTTTTTGTTCATCGCTAGCTATGTTGTACCGATTAGGTAAAATGAATGGATAATTATTAAACCCTAGCTATTGTCAAGGTTTATCGGTGTGTGTCTATGTGGCCAAGCGTGCTTGCACGGTGTGGGTCCAGGTGAGTGTGATGCACGGGACGGGCCTTTGTGGTTAGGGCACACATGAAGCGGCACCGAATTTTGAGGAAAGTGAAGGAATGAGCCCCACATACCGTCCGCATGCCGGACTTGTTCCCTCCCATTGGCTAGATCCAACATGCGATATGGCCTCGTTTACACTTACCCCGCCACTTGTAGAATAGGGTGCTTTTGTCCCGGTTGGTAAGGGCCTTTAGTGCCAGTTTTTGAACCGGGACTAAAGGGTCGTTACTAATGCCTCCCCCCTTTAGTCCCGGTTCTTACACGAACTGGGACTAAAGGCCGTCCACGTGGACGCAGCCTGGAGCTCCACCATTAGTCCCGGTGTTACCAACCGGGACTAAAGGACATTTTATGATATTTTTTTTGAAAATTTTTTTTGCGAATTTTTTTAAATTTTTTTGATTTTTAAATTTCTGAATTATTTTAACCTCTAATCTCTAATCACCACCCCTCATCACTGCTCAATTTATCCTCTAATCTCTAATCACCCCTCATCATTCCAAATCATCTAACTTCCTGGACGGTCACCCATCCTCTCACTACTCCAGCCTGAGCACGCTTAACTTCCGGATTCTATTCTCCCTCGTTTCCAAGTCTGCACTTGTTGTTTTCCTGACTAGTAAGATGTCAATTCTATTAACCTCAGGAATTTAGCTTGAGCATGAAGTGACACATTTCACTGTTTGAGTTTGAAACTATTGTTTTAAAAAACAATAATTATTTAGTAACACTAATATTTCTGGAATAATTAGTTTGACCATTGTTTGACCACAGTTTGACCAGATTTGACCAAAATTCAAAAAAACTGAAATAATTATTTAGTAACACTAATATTCTAGAATAATTAGTTTGACCATTGTTTTATCACAGTTTGACCACAATTTGTAATTTTTTCCATTTTTTTGCCTTTCTAGATCTTAAAAGCCCCGTATCTTTTTTTCTGTTAGGTTTTTGAGGATTTTGAAAATGTTTAACGGGGTTCCCCCGGTTAAATTTGGATGTAACTTTTCGAGTAGATGATTTTTCATATAAAAAACTTTTTCATCCGAGTTCGCATGCAAAAGTTATGCCCATTTTAAGAAATTCCAGAGAGATTTTGTAAATAAAGTCGAAATTCATATTTGTTAATTTTCCCAACAACTAGACCACATATCACATGGGAAACTTATTTTATTTTATTTTTTTGACATTCCCATCATTTTCTTTTGTTTTTTCTAAAACTGAAAAGGCGGTCCATAGGGGGGCGTAGAGTTTGAAAATGGGCCCTTTAGTACCGGTTCGTGCCATGAACCGGTACTAATGACTCAAAGCCCATTAGTACGGGTTGGTGGCACCAACCGGTACTAAAGATTAGACCTTTAGTCCCGGTTGGTGCCACCAACCGGTACTAATGGGCATCGCACCCTTTAGTCCCGGTTCGTGGCACCAACCGGGACTAAAGGGCCCTGGTGAACCGGGACTAATGCCTTAGCCGCACGAACCGGGACCAATGCTCACATTAGTCCCGGTTCGTGACTGAACCGGGACTAATGTGAATATTGCCCTGTGACGAAAGCCCTGTTTTGTACTAGTGCGCGTGAGGGTTTATGCATGCCCCTCTCGGTGTTTGACCATACCCTTCATGGGTCATATGATGAGACCACGCCAGGCCCCGTGATGCACCGCCTAGGCACAAACCGGGCGTGTTACCTCTCGGTAGCTAGATCCAAACCATGCACCCCCGCTGTTTAGACCCAAGTGGAGTAGCACCTAGACACATGACCCGCGACAGTTGTGCCAGCCCCCGAACCATGCATCCCCGCCGTGTAGACTCATATGTGGCCATGTGTGCATGCATGTTATGGTTCCAGCTGAGTGCGATGCACGGGACGGTCTTTGGTTACTAGGTCTAACATCACGCGGCAACGAGATTTGAGGCAAATCAAGGAACGGGCCCCGCACTCCCTTCACAGGACGGACGCATTCCCACTCTGTGGCTTGATCCAGCATGGGATATGGCCCCAGTTGCCCACAGCCTACGTGAGGGCCTATGCATGCCTCTCTCGATGTTTTACCACACCCTCTAGGGGTCGTATGATTTAACTTGCGCTAGGTCCCGTGAATTTTCGGCCCCTCGATAATTTGCATGGATTATAACGGCAGCTGATGAGCATCATAGCCTAGAGAACGGCGTCGAGGCCACCCTCCCTTTGGTAGCACATGGTGCATATATGGACCAAAGAGCTTAACATGGGGCTTTCATCCCAATCCTTGCTATGATTTCATGTGGCCGCCGTAGATCTTGAACTTTCGATGTTACAAACCTAGAAATGCGGTAAATGTCCTGAATATGGGAGGGAGGGGGGGAGAAGTGCCACGCAATAAACGATCCCCATAATTTTATGTTTGTTTTATATGGCAAGACAAACAAGTTTTTTTAAATAAGGATTTTTAGCATGTTTTAATAAGGATTTTATAATTTCACATTATAAGGTGCTTATTCTTTCCTAAAACAAATGTGTTGTAAATGCACAAAGCTCCACATTGAGCCTCTCACCATCACGTTCACGTTGAACTCACCCTAAAATGAAGGAGAGGTAGATCGAATCTCCCCGCGGGGGGCAACCTCAACCTAGTAGCTAAATATGATTAGTTGAGAATTTCTCCCCAAGTCGTTTTTTGAGGAAAAATCACATTCTTTTTTTTCCTCCAATATTGTGGCGAAATACATGGAAGAAAAATCGTGGGAGGCATGGTGGAACGAGTGCACCTATTTTCCCCTCCAAAAGTGCACTAGTTGCCATATTGCATGTGAGCGTGTCACTTGTACAAATAATTGAATTGTCGTTTTTATTTTGTTAACAATTCCTAAATATTGAATTTTAGCATGCACCTACCCCATGTCAGTTAGGTCAAATTTGTTTTATCCAAGCTCCGCCAGCGACCGTGCATATTCTTGTACCATGCACGTGCTGCTCCGGGCCTCTGGCGTCCGGTACCGGATAGGGGAATCTAGATGTGATGCAATACAATTCATGTTGACCCATATCATGCACCCTTAGCCAACCAAGCCGACAACATGCACCGCTAGCCACCTTGATCTAGACCATGCGGTAGTGTCCACAATGGGAAAAGATGCTCAGTTGGACATGTTTGCTGGCACTAGTGCATGATGCCCAATCTCGGTGTGCAAGACGGGTAGTCGTGTGTCGCTTTGACATGCTTGGCTTACGGAGGGAGGGACTGGTTGGAGAACTAACGAACCAAGGTGGGGTCAAGGGTGGATGGATGGTGTGGGTCAACTTGGGTAAAGGGGAACGGTTTGAGACCATTTGAACAATGTATGCCATGGCTATGGTCATGAGCTACCTCACTTGCCTTACCACGAAATTTTTCATAAGGGGATAGTGTAAACCTAAATATTTTTAGTTTTATTTTTGGATATCCTGGTTGTTACATTTATGGCATCGTGTACAACAAATTTGGGGTTATATTGGAGATGGTCAAAAAAATCACTTCATTACAGACGGACTGTTTGGTCTCACTTAAGCGAGTTTTTCTAACAAGGTGGTTTTTTCGACCACATCCAAATCACTTGAAATTTTGTACACATGATCTTTTCATAAACATAGAGAGAATTTGAAAGTTTTCCAAATTTTTTTACAATTTTATATAATTTATAGTGGCTCAGTGAAACTTTGGTACATACCTCTGACTTTACCTTAAGGGGACAGTGTAAACTTCATTATTGCTGAATTTTCTTTGATAATCATGTTTATTACATGGATGTGACTATGTAAAAAAATTGGGTGATTTGGAAAAGAAAAAGCCCACCAACTAACAGGAGATATCAAACTCCACGGCCTGCATACGACTAGAAACCCAACCATATGGGCCAGGATGCAGGCCCGTGGGATGTTGATTTCTCCTGCTAGTAGGCCCCACAGGGCATACACAGAAGTGGATAGGGAACGTGTTGTTTCAGTGAGAGAGGCTCATGCAATTGGTCTCTCAGCTGCGTATATAAGTAGGTGCGTGCGCGTCTCGCTTGGCGAGGTGGGACTAAACTCCCACCACCCGTCAGTTGCGCCCGGTGCGTCTCAGCTTTGGGCCAAATTTTGTTGGGCTGTCCCAGGCGAACCTCACCCGCGTGCTGGACCACGCGTCCCTGTAGATGGTTGTGCTGGCCCATCATGTATGCATATCCTTTTTCTTTTTTGTTTTTCACATATTCTCTTTCATTTATTATTATACAGTTCTAAAACAATGACTGTTGTAAACGCACAAAACTCCTTCTTCGGCCTCTCACCATCACGTTCACGTTGAACTCACCCTAAAATCAAGGAGAGGTAGATCGAATCTCCCCACGGGGGACAACCTCCACGGAGTAGCTAAATATGGTTACTTCAGATTTTTTCCCAAGTCATTTTTGAGGGAAAGTACATTTTTCCTTTTTCCTCCAATATTTGTGGCGAAATACATGGAAGAAAAATCGTGGGAGGCATGGGGGCTACCTGTTTTTTCCCCTCCAAAAGTGCACTTGTTGCCAAAATGCATGTGAACGTGTCATATTCCACATTTTCCTTAAAACATGTTGTACACCTACACAACCAATTGAATTGTCATTTTCATTTTGGTATCAATTCCTAAATCTTGAATTTCAGCATGCACCTATCCCATGGCGTCTCATCCAAGCTCCCACATCAACCACGCAGATTCTTCTACCATGCATGTGTGCTGCTCCGGCGTCCGGTACAAGAGAGGGGAATCTTGATCCGATGTGATGCGATTCATGTCTACCCATAGCATGCACCGCTAGGCAACTGGGCCGACAACAAGCACCGCTAGCCGCCTCGATCCAGATAATGGGCAAAGATGCTCAGCTGGACATGTTGGCACTAGTGCATGATGCGCCAATCTTGTTGTGCAAGACGTGTAGCCGTGTGTCGTTTTAACATGCTTGGCATACCGAGGGAAGGGACTCGTCGGAGATCCAACGAACCGAGGTGGGAGGGTGGATGGATGGTGTGGGTCAACTTGGCTAAAGGTTTACGGTGGGTGTCTACGTGGCCAAGTGTGCATGCATGGTGTGAATCCAGCTGTGTGTGATGCACGACGGGCCTTTTTAGATAGGGCCCACATGAAGCGGCAACGAATTTTGAGGAAAATGACAGAACGGGCCCCGCACTCCGTCTGCATGCCGAACTCGTTCCCTCCATTGGCTAGATCCAGCATGCGATATGGCATGCCTTCCACATAGCCCGCCTTAGGGCTTATTCGTGCCGCTCTCGGTGTTTGACCACACCCTTCATGGGTCATACGACGAGACCACGCCAGGCCCCGTGAAGCACCGCCTAGACACAAACCGGACGTGTTACCTCTTGGTAGCTATATCCAAAGCACATGCAGATCCGCCGTCTAGACCCGCGTGTGGAGCATCACGTAGACGTTTAGACTCATACGTGGACATGCATCCTCTTGGTAGACGTTTAGACTCATGCGTTACCTCTTGGTAGCTAGATCCAAACTGGACTCACACCACTTACGCCAGTCCCCGAACCATGCTCCCCGCCGTTTAGACTCATACGTGGACATGTGTGCATGCATGTTGTGGGTCCAGTTGAGTGCGATGCACGAGACATGCCTTGGTTACTAGGTCTAACACCACGTGGCATCGAGATTTGAGGCAAATGAAGGAACGGGCCCCACACTCCTTTCACAGGCCGGGCGCATTCTCTCTCGATGGCTTGATCGGACATGCGGTCGTGTTGACCGGCCGCGCCCGAGGAGGCGGCGATTGCTAGGTTACCACCCTACGTTTCTCGACTACATCGACATCGACACAAGGGCCTACCGCCTTACTTGAGCAACCTCGCCGGTTTCCACTCTAGCCACGACTTCCGCGATGCATCGACCGTTCAACCGTGGGGGGATGTCCGTCAGCTTACCTTCGTATTATTCTCCAGTCACACTGTCTGCGTCGCTACCTTGTGACTGCAGGGGATGTTGAGTATCGTGAATATTTAGAAAACATTAGATAGACTAGGATTTGTTCTAGCTTGTCTTGTACACCAAGAAGATCATGTACTACTATATATATGCCCACGAGGCTCAAGCAATACACTCACCGCATTACGTCAATCTCCCCCTCTATTCTTTTGAACCGGTCAAAAAGAAAACGATGCAGACGGGCTCCTCATGTCGGCCCTATACACCCGGACCGACCGGCACCCCTCATATCGAGCCCAAATCCGGGATGTGATATGGGGAGGCCCGGGCGCTTCCACCACGTCAGACTTACGGCGGGGTCCCACGTGGAAACACTCAGAAACCCATCGGTCTGACGGGCTTCTCCTCCGGGTGGGGTGTGGAGACATTCATGTCGCCGGGTGGCGCCTCTTTGGCTCGCCGCCCGAGGGCCAAAGTCCAACTATTTAAGTCAGGACAACGACCACTAAGTCTAGCCGTATTCATTTCCCTCCCACTTCTCCCTTCTCTCCGCATCACCACCCCCCGTATCCGCTCGTCGTCCATCGATAGCCATGGCTCGACAAAGGATGATGACATACGTCGTGCTCACGCCGGAGCGGCTGAAGGTGACGACATGTGCTACCCTTTCATACTCCCTGTTCACATGGTGCCAATGCACGCACCGAATCTCAAAGAACCTTTCCCCATGAAAAAAAGAGAATATATTTCCGGTTGTTGTGGTCGACGACCTCAATGGTGCGGTGATGACCATAATCATATTTCTGGTGGTACAAGAAGACTCCTCCCAAGGCATTGGTGGTACAAGAAGAGAACAATGAGGATGATGACGATGAGGAAGATGGTGAGTCGGTTGCCATGGCCTCCGTTGCCATTGCGACGACTCCACGGGTATCTCTCTTTGACTCACGCAATGAGAACATCACCGCCAAGTGCCTCATAGCTAAAGCCACCAACAAGGTAACCCCCAACATCAAAACTACCATCATTAATCATCCTTCTTCGGATAGCATTGATGAACATGAGGGGACAAATGTGGAGGAGAATGAGTTTGAGGCCTTTATGGGTAAACTCAAGGGTAAACCCAAGAAGCACTTTGTTGCTCTCGTGGAACAACTTGGTTAAGCCAATGACATGATCGAGGCTCACGAAGATACCATCTCTAAGATGAAGGGGCATAGTCGTGACTATGCCGATGAGATTTCAGATCTTTCCAATGCTCTTGACAAAGAGTGTGGTCTTCGTTTGGCTCTTGAGGAGTCACACAACGATGATCATGCTAAGTTAAAGAAAGATCTTGATCATTCTCTTGTTGTTTCTCGTGTGCTAAACTCCGAGAAGGCAAAGCTTGGGGTTGATCTTGCTAGACTCAAAGAGGAGTTTGACATTCTCGACAAGGCTCACAAAGTCTTGAAGGGTGTTCATGCTAGCCTCAAGGAGTCTCATGATCAACTCCAAGTGAAGCTAACCAAGGAGAAAGCCACCTTTCCTCATATGGTGTTAATTGATAATGCAAATGCTACTAACCCTTGTTGTGAGCATGTGCATCTTGTTGAGGAAAATGCTAAGTTGAAGGAGCAACTTGAGAAAGGCCTTGCGTCATGCATACAAGGTGAGAAGAACCTCAACGACCTTTTGAGCAATCAAAAGGAAGTTGGGGCCAAGGAGGCGATTGGATTTGCACCCAAGCCCAAGAAGAAGAATGACAAGACCAAACGACCTCCTCCTCTCAAGCAAACTTTTGAGAAGGAGGGAGATGGTGCTTCCAAGGAGAAGAAGAACAATGCGAAGGGTGGCGGTGTCAAGAAGGGCAATGCCACCCCGTCCAACAAAGCCGGCGACTTTAATCCTTCTTATGTGTTATGCCGTGCTAGTGATGGGCATGTTTATGCCAAATTTGTTGGTTCTCCTCATGAGTATATTGAATGGTCTATTTGGGTTCCTAAGACCCTTGTTACTAACATCAAAGGACCCATTACAAAATGGGTACCTAAAACCAAGCATTGATCTCTTGTAGGTGTTTGCTTCCGGTGGGGGGTCATGGTTGCTCGATAGTGGAGCTACAAATCATATGACCGGAAGCAAGGACTTGGTGGTGGACGTGCACAAGATTCCATCTATGCCCACCAATGTCGAGTGGGGTGATGTCTCGTCTTCTAAGGTATTGGGACTCGGCAAAGTTGTCATTTCTCATGATCTCACGATCGAGAAGGTCATGCTTGTTGAGTCCCTTGGATACAATTTACTTTCCGTTTGTCAACTTGCAATCATGGGCTTTGCCACTTTCTTTGATATTGATACCGTGGCCCTCTTGTGGAGCAAGACTCTTAAAGTAGCCTTTGTTGGGCATGTCGAGAACGGTTTCTATCTGATTAACTTTTTGGAGTGACCCACTAAGACCGCGACATGCCTAATGGCTAAAGTTGACGTGGGATGGCTTTGGCATCGCCGTTTAGCCCATGTCAATATGAGATCTTTGCTAAGTCTTCTCAAGGGGGACCATGTCTGTGGACTAACGAATGTTAGTTTTGCTAAAGATCGTGCTTGCAGTGCTTGTATCGAAGGAAAGCTACATGAGAAGGCTCACCCTCCCACGACTATCATTTACTCGAAGAGGCCTTTGGAGCTCCTTCACTTGGATCTCTTTGGGCCTCCATCCTTTGATAGTCTTGGGGGTAGGAAGTATTGCTTGGTGACTGTGGATGACTATTCAAGATACACTTGGGTGTATTTCTTCAAGAGGAAGAGCGAGACCCAACAAACCGTCATTGAATTTGCAAATGAAGCCCAACGTCAACACAATGCAAAGATCTTGACAATAAGAAGTGACAACGGCACCGAGTTCAAGAACTACACCTTGGATGAGTTTCTTAGTGATGAGGGGATCAAGCATCAATATTCCGCACCTTACACCCCTCAACAAAACGGTGTTGCGGAGAGGAAGAATCGGACGTTGATGGATGCGGCAAGGACCATGATGGTGGAGTTCAAGTCTCCATACAACTTTTGGGCCGAAGCCATCAACACCGCGTGTCATGCATCCAATCGGCTCTACCTCCGCAAGGGCTTGAACAAGACTCCATATGAGATACTCACCGGTAACAAGCCCAACCTCAAGTACTTTCGGGTGTTTGGGTGTAAGTGTTTCATTCTCAAGAAAGGTGTTCGGTTGTCTAAATTTGAGGCTAGAGCTTATGAGGGCATATTTGTTGGTTATGCTACAAACTCTCATGCTTACCGTGTCCTCAATAAATCCACGGGACTTATTGAGGAGACGTGTAACGTGGATTTTGATGAGAATAACGGCTCCCAAGTGGAGCAAAGTGGCACTTGTGATGTAGGTGATGAAATTCCTCCTCAAGCCATAAGAAGAATGGGTGTTGGTCTTATCCTACCCATTGAGGAACCCCTTGTGGCCGAAGGAGAAGGACAATGCTCCACTCAAGTGGAGCCATCACCAACCCAAGGCCCACATGCTTCCGAAGAACAAAGTGAAGGCCCTCAACCTCATGAACAAGACCAAGGGCAAGATCATGCTCAAGACGGTGGTGACACACCAAGTGATGCCCAAGGTCAAGTTCTCTCTTCCGAGCAAGTTCAAGATCAAGAACAAGCTCAAGATGGCGCTCAAGATGATCAAGTGACCGCTCCTCATCTCACCACCGAGGAGGAATTGGAGCGTCGTGCCGCCAAGATTGCATCCAAGCTCTCCACCAAGGGTCATCTCATGAAGAATGTGCTTGGAAGCATTCAAAAGGGGGTAAGCACTCGTAGACAATTGGCAAACTATAGTGAACATCACGCGTTTGTCTCTTGTGTTGAACCCCAAAAGGTATATGAAGCACTCGAAGATCCGGATTGGCTTAATGCCATGCATGAAGAACTCAACAACTTCGAGTACAACAAGGTGTGGAGATTAGTGCCAAAGCCAACGGGGAACCACAATGTCATTGGAACCAAGTGGATATTCAAGAACAAGCAAGATGCTCATGGGACCATCATCCGCAACAAGGCACGACTGGTGGCACAAGGCTACTCCCAAGTCGAGGGTATCGACTACGGTGAAACCTTTCCTCCCATTGCTCGCCTTGAATCTATTCGTTTGTTGATTGCTTATGCTTCTCATCACAACTTTAAGTTGCAAAAAATGGATGTGAAGAGTGCTTTTCTTAATGGTCCTATTAATGAGTTGGTTTATGTCAAACAACCCCCCGGGTTCGAGGATCCCTACTTTCCCGATCATGTGTATCAACTCGATAAGGCACTATATGGCCTTAAACAAGCCCCACGTGCGTGGTATGACCACCTTACCGAGTTGTTACAAGATCGTGGGTTTGAAGTTGGGCTAATCGATCCCACTCTTTTTACTAAGAAGGTCAAAGGGGAGTTGTTTGTGTGCCAACTATATGTTGGTGACATTATCTTTGGTTCCCCTAACAAAGCTTTCAATGAGGAATTTGCCGCACTCATGACCTCAAAGTTCAAGATGTCTTCCATGGGAGAGTTGAAGTTCTTTCTCAGTTTCGAAGTAAAGCAAAGTAGAGAAGGAACCTTCATCAACCAAGCCAAATACACTCAGGACATGCTCAAGAGATTCAAGCTAAGTGATGTCAAGCCGGCGTCCACTCCAATGCCCACCAAGTGCCAACTTGACATCGATCCTAATGGTAAAGCGGTGGATCAAATGGTATATGGCTCCATGATTGGTTCCTTGCTTTACCTTTGTGCATCTAGACCGGATATCATCTTGAGTGTGGGAATTTGTGCACGGTTTCAAGCTGCACCTAAGGAAAGCCACTTTGTGGCGGTCAAGCGAATCTTTCGATATTTGGCTCATACCCCAAACTTTGGCTTATGGTACCCAAGAGGAGCAAACTTCAAGCTTGTAGGGTATTCGGACTCCGATTGGGCGGGAGACAAAGTGGATAGGAAGTCCACTTCCGGAGGGTGCCAATTCCTTGGTTGCTCTATGGTAAGTTGGTCTTCTAAAAATCAAAGTTGTGTGTCTCTCTCGTCCAGTGAAGCGGAGTATGTGGCGGCCGGCAGTTGTTGTGCACAACTCTTATGGATGAGGCAAACTTTAAAGGATTACGGTGTCATTTGTGACAAAGTGCCTCTTTGGTGTGATAATGAAAGTGCCATCAAGATTTCTCTCAACCTCGTGCAACACTTCAAGACGAAGCATATTGAGATTCAGTATCACTTCATCCGAGATCACATTAGGCGAGGGGAGATCGAGCTCAACTACGTCAACACCCATGATAACCTTGCAGATATTTTCACGAAGCCTTTGGATGAAGCAAGATTTCGCGAGTTAAGGCATGAGCTAAATATCATTGATTCGAGCAATGTTGCTTGAACCCTTGCACACCCCACCACACTCAACTTGTTGTCTAATCTAGGTGTAGGCATGGACATAGGGGGAGTGTTGTTCTCTCAATGAACTCTCCCTCCCCCCATTATGCATAAAGTGATCAACTCTTTCACATTAGCCATTTTTGATGGTACTTGTGCTTCAAAGACGAGTTTTGGTCATGGGCCCAAGGATAATTCTTCGCGGTGCCATACCAATTGACTCAAACATAGGTGGCTCCGACCACCGCCCTCTCCTTGGAGAGTCTGTGTCTCGTTTTTGGTCTGTGTTGTCTCTTGCCTCTCTTCCTTCGTGCCGAGCTTGTGCTTGTGGTGTCCAGTGTGTTAGCTCTTTGGTGTGGTCTCTGGCTTGAAGGTTCCGTGCTTCGGTGTCCTCTCTTTTGGTTGGAACTATCTTTTCTTGAGCTCACGGTACTACCGCGGCCTGCCACGGTACTACCGCAAGGGGGGGGGACGGTACTTCCGCACCCAGCGCGGCAGGAATTTTTTACTGCCGCCTGGGGGAGCGGTACTACGGCCTCGGTGCGGTACTTCCGCCCGGGTGGTACTACCGCAATGACGTGCGGTACTACCGCGTAAGGAGCGCACGGTACTTCCGCACCCAGCGCGGCAGTAATTTTTTACTGCCGCCTGGGGGAGCGGTACTAAAGTCACGGTGCGGTACTTCCGCCCGTGGCGGTAGTACCGCGATGACGTGCGGTACTACCGTGCGGTCGAGGGCGCGTGGGGGGTTAAACATGGGCAGGGGGAGTTCTATCTCCCCCATACCCATTCGTCTCTCTGCCCACTCCGTCTCTCTCTCTCTCTCGCTCAAGAACGGCGCCGGAGGTCCTCGCCGGATCTCCGTCTCCGGCCGCTCTCCTCGGATTCCGACCGGTGGGATCGTTCCCCACCACTCCCTCTTGCCATGGAACAAGGTTTCTCCCCAATCCCTCCCTTTTTCTTATTCGTCTTGTTGTTTTAGGTTTTGGGGAGATGCAAGTTGTTCTTGAGTTTTTAGGCCAAATCTATGCAAGAGTAGGATGTAGGAGAGTAGTTTTGTGTAGTGATGGTACTTGCTATAGTTGTCTCGTGATGGATTTGATCGACCGTAGTACCGCGTGTTGACACGGTTGTGCTCAGATCTCCATGGCTGTTTCAGATCTGCACCGTGCGGTACTACCGCTCTTCAGGTGTGGTACTACCGCACGTCCGGTACTACCGCCCTGCTGGTGCGGTACTACCGTGTCTACAGTACTACCGCTCCTTAGAGTTGTACTACCGCACGTGGCGCAACACACGATACTACCGTTGTCTCAAATCCCTCTTGTGGCACTTCTCACGTGCCATGTCTACTTGTTTCACCTCCCTTGTTGTGGTCTTTGCATTGATCCTTCTCGCGTTTCGTGCGTGTTTGTTTTGTGGTGTGTGTTTTAGGTGGTGGCTCAGGTGCTCTGGCTCGCAGCTCCAATCCAAGCCGTGACACGGGATCCAAGCATATGCGCAACACAGAGGCAGCAGAGGGCTCCAATGCGCCCCAATGCAGAACCAAGACCACCGCCACCAAAGAGAAGGAACCCGCCCAGGGTATGGATGAGATACCGCTTGCTGAGTTCATCTCTCGGAGGAAGATCAATCCATATGGAAACCCTCGTGCCAACTTTCGAGGGAATGAGCTATTCTGGACCAAGCAGCAGAATCTCATTTATCTGGATGCCATCAAGGCCAAACAAAACACCTATGTGGAGGTGAAGTGGATCAACATGCATCACATGCGAAAAGAGGCGCACCGGGAATACTTTGGTGAGGCTTTAGACCTAGTGGAGCAATTTTGCATTGAGCATATCATCTCATTCCACAAAGACTATGATCCTGAGATCCTTGCTCAGTTCTTTGCCTCAGTGCATTTCATCCCAATGAGGAAAGGACCATGACTTGGATGACCAATGGTCGGCAGCTGACTGCTACTTGGAAGGAATTCATGACTTTGCTTGGGGTTCCGGATGAGGGGCTCGCCACACCCCAAGGTGTTCGCCCTCATGCCAATCCCGAGTCTGCCAACAAGAACAAGCTTATGCCCTACTATGTGGAGAAGAGGCTCTCCAATGGCAAGTCATCTTGGGTACTCAACTCCTTTCTTGACATCGTGCACCGGATCTTCCGCAACACTCTCTTCCCACGCATTGGGGACAAGGACAAGGTGCATGCCTATCTGGTGGATATGATGCTCCTGTGTGAAGATGCTCACAACTCTCAGACACTACCACTTGATGTCTCACATATCATGTGGCATGAGCTTCGGTTTGCGGTCTACAACCGCAAGGTCCCCATCTATGGACCTCATTTGTTTCAGTTGATCTCGGCTACTTGGGAGCGGGTCTACCCTCAGGATGAGTTTGAGGCCCCTGGTTGGATCCGGCATGAGCCCATCAACCTCCGTATCAAGCCGCAGTGGGCCAGCACTACCTCTCGTGCTGATACTGCGGCTGCCATAGACGTGGATGCAGATGAGAATGAGGAGGAGGCAGCAGACGAGGACAGCTCGGAGGGTTACATCCCTCCCACCTCTGAGCCTTCTTGGGCTAAGCGACTGAAGAACAAGATGAAGATGTTGTTCTGTATGCAGGCAAAGGGGCAGTACCAGACCCATGTGGCTTCCAAGGAGACTCACTGCCGCGACAAGCGGATTTTTAGGACCTTTGGCGACAACATATCTAGCGGGTTAGAGGTGAACATCACCCTAGAGGCAGAATGGATGCACGAGCAGGGTTATCGGTGGACCGAGTCTGAGGAGGACTCCGTCCCAGCTACAGAGTCTGATGGGGAGCGTGCAAGTGACTACTCCGCTTGAGCCACCACTATTGCTGTAGGTGTCCTCTCTGCCTTTTTGGCGTCTCGATGCCAAAGGGGGGAGAGTGTAGGATTTGCGAGTTGTGTCGTGTTTGGGTCAGTTGAACTTCGTTTATTTCGTTTGCTTTGGTTTGCTTTGGTTTGTGCTCGTGAGACCTTCGATCATATGGTGTAAGACATATGCACTCTATCGTACCTTAGTGAGCTCATTCTATATTATGCTTATTACACTATGCTCCTATCTATCTTGCTTAGCTTTTGCCTTATTGCAAGATTTGCCATGTCTATAAAATATAGGGGGATTGTTGATCCTAGTATGTGTGCCGTGCAGTCCAAAGCACTCATCGAGATAGCACACATCTAGGGGGAGCCCGTCTATATTTTAGAGACTTGGGGTTTGCCCTTGCTCTTTGCGTTATACCCTCGTGCAAATCCCGTGTTGTCATCAATCCACCAAAAAGGGGGAGATTGTAAGGGCAATTTTATCCCTTAGTTGGTTTTGGTGATTGATGACAATGCTTTTGCGGACTAATCATGTGCATCGAATATTTCAGATATATTGACTAGGCACAAGATGATTTGGTTCCCCTCGAAGGCTATAGAAGACAGCGTTTCTCTTCATTTCTTTTCGGTGGTATTGAGTCGTAGGGAAGACGTACTATTAAGAGGGGGTCCGCGTTGGAAAGGTTGGGTGGATTCATCATGTACACATCTTCCTTTGCACCTCCTTTCCTCTAGCCTTTGGAGCATCCTATGTTTTCCTTGTCTATGCAAATATTGCTCTTGCTTGCCGAACTAGGGCGTGCGGTAGTACTGCTCCTTAGAGCGGTAGTACCGCAGGACCTTGCGGTAGTACCGCCCGCTGGTGCGGTAGTACCGCAAGGACCCACGGTAGTACCGCTTCTAGTAAGCGGTAGTACCGTGGTCTTTGACTTAGTTCTGCAAGTACGCGGCAGTAAGGGGCGGATGTAATTTTTTACATCCGCGCCTCGCGTGGTAGTACCGCTGCTGGCTTACGGTACTACCGCGTCGGGTTTTTGCATCGACTCCAACTCTGCAGAAGTAGCCACGGATGTAATTTTTATATACGTGCCTTCCCACCCCTGGACAGCCCCTGCCTTGCGGTAGTACCGCAAGGGGGAGCGGTAGTACCACGCCAGCAGTACTACCGCCCTCTGCTTTAGTGCATTTTTGGCTGTTCTGGTCTCTGCTGCGTGGGCGGTAGTACCGTGGGCCCTGCGGTAGTACCCCTGCGGTAGTACCGCGCCTCAGGTGCGGTAGTACCGCGCTGCGCAGGCTGAGTTGGTGGATAACGGTTGGATTTGTTCTTCCACTATATAAGGGGTGTCTTCCTCCTCTAGTTCACTATCTCTTCCACCTCCAAGCTCCATTTTCGCCCGATCTCCTTCCCTAGCCAATCAAACTTGTTGATTCTCTAAGGATTGGTTGAGAAGGCCCCAATCTACACTTCCACCAAGAGAAATTTGAACCCCCCCACTAATCCCTTGTGGATCTTGTTACTCTTGGGTGTTTGAGCACCCTAGACGGTTGAGGTCACTGCGGAGCCATAGTCCATTGTGGTGAAGCTTCGTGGTATCGTTGGGAGCCTCCAATTAAGTTGTGGAGATTGCCCCAACCTTGTTTGTAAAGGTTCGGTCGCCGCCTCCAAGGGCACCAATAGTGGAATCACGGCATCTCGCATTGTGTGAGGGCGTGAGGGGAATACGATGGCCCTAGTGGCTTCTTGGGGAGCATTGTGCTTCCACACCGCTCCAACGGAGATGTACTTCCTCTCAAAGGGAAGGAACTTCGGTAACACATCCTCGTCTTCACCGGCTCCACTCTTGGTTATCTCGTGCCTTTACTTGTGCAAGCTTATTTGTGCTTTATCTCTTGCTTGCATGTGTGCTTATTGTTGTTGCATCATATAGGTTGCTCACCTAGTTGCATATCTAGACAACCTACTTTGATGCAAAGTTTAAATTGGTAAAGAAAAGCTAAAAATTGTTAGTTGCCTATTCACCCCCCCTCTAGTCAACTATATCGATCCTTTCATGTGGCTCTAGTGTCTGTCACCGGCACTGCAGCAGATCTCTGTCCTCTGGGCACTCTGGCAAAAGCATCTATGGTAGACTTGCCCTTCTTCTCCTCTGCTTCCTCCTGAAGTTGCTCAACTGCAGTTTGGATTTCAGTTACCTTGACATCAAGGTCATAGAATTTTGTCTCAATAATCCTTTCCAAGCTCTCCTGGTTCTTGGTCAGGGTGGCCAAGGCCTTCTCAATCCTCAGGGTGGATTGGATCAGATATCCAAGCTGGTCTTGCTTGCTCTTCAAGAATACCTGAGATGCCTCTTCCACGGTTGGCATTTTTGCAGCCTTCTCAGCCTTAGCCTTCTCTCTCTTTTCATGTGCTTGAGCTGAAGATGGTACATTCTCATTCATCACAATAGTGTTATCTTCAAATTCGGGATAGATGGGCAGGTGCTCCTTATCCAAGATGTACTTGCCTTTGCCCATCTTTGAGTTGATTAGCTCCTGAATGTGTGGGGCATACCCACAACTTCTCTTCTGATCAGCTGCAGTCCTCTTGATTGTTTCCACAATCAGGCTCATAACTTTGAACTTCTGTGGGACATCAAATATGTGCAGCAAGTTGATAGCATGTCCTCTGATCATCTTGTGATCACCTGACTTGGGTAGCAGTGTGTGCCTTAAGATCCAGTTGATTATTGGCAGACCAGACAACAGGTAATGGACAGATCCAAACTTATGTGTATCCAAAGCAGCATCTGGGATCTCCTTGTACATGTTAGCCATAGTGTTGTGGTCTTTCTTCTTCTCTGCATAAATGTCCAAGTCATCCTCATGTTCCTCAGGAGCATTTATGAGCTTGGCCCACTCATCAACTGTAGATTGGTACCTAGTACCCTCAGACATCCATACAATCCTTCCATCTGGATAGAAGTGGGCAGTGGAGTAAAATTGCATGATGAGCTCCTCATTCCACTTGGTGAGCTTCTAGGCAACAGAAGTATCCACTCCACATGCCTTAAAGCTATCAAGCACTCCAGGGAAGTGATCCTCATTTTCCTTGATGAATTCCCAGTCAACCCATCTCATATCACACACAATGGGCTTCTTGTCAAGCAAAACAGTCGCATAGAAGTCCTGCTGTTCCTTAGTGTGGAATCTGTAGTCCACAGCAGTCCTTCTCCTGATAGCATAGGGATCAGACTCTCTCCATAGTCTCAATCCTGCATCCTTCCTGATCTTCATATTTTCTGCAACTGGGTGTGCATCAGTGTGGTCAGGGATCTTGGGCTTTAGCTTCCTCAACACAACAGAATCATCTTCCTCTTCTTCAGCAGCTTGAGGCACTGGGGCCTTGTTCTTCTCTTCAGCAGGTATGTTACTAGTGCTCCTTTTGGGTTTTGGCTTTGGAGCTGGAGCAGCAGCCTTGGGAGTAGTTTTGGGCTTTGATGGAGCAGCCCCTACTTTGATTGCATCTCCCATAAGCTTTTGAGCTTTGGGTGCTGGTGCAGCATCCTCTTCCTCTTCTTCAGAATCTCTCATCATTGATGGCTTCCCAATAACTCTGGCAATGGTCTTCTTGACCCTTTCTTTTCTCTTCTTGCCATCTCCAGTATCCTTGGGTTCAAGAGTGAACTCCATTGTTTCTCCTGTGGCAACTTTTCTTGGCTTACACATGGGTTGTCTTCATGCTGGCATCTTTGTTTTCAGACCTGGCTTAGTTGCAGCAGCTGAGCCATACTCTTTCTTCAGCACTTTCTTCTTTGAAGTGGCTTCATCTTCAACACCCACATAATCTTCATCTTCAGAGTTAGAATTCCTCTTCTTCCTTGTCCTTGTGGTAGCCTTTGGCAGATTGCTTGGTGTGCTCCTGCTGCCTTCATCATAGCTGCTAGAGGGATCTGAACTCTCACTCAACTGCACATGTTGCTCAGACCTGTTCTGACTATCACTCTGGTCAGACATCTCTGCAAATACTCTGACAGCAGACCCTGTGAACAGGTTATAGATGAGGTAGAGTAGATGAGCATCACAAAGTACATGAGTTTTGCAAAATGGATGACTTAAAAACTTAGTTTTAGTTCTTCACAGAAAGCATTTCGGATCTACCGATTTGTAAACTCGGTGATACCGAAGCAGCTTTTGGAACCTAAACTAGTGAACTCGGTC
This sequence comes from Triticum aestivum, assembly GCF_018294505.1. Lineage (NCBI taxonomy): Eukaryota > Viridiplantae > Streptophyta > Magnoliopsida > Poales > Poaceae > Triticum > Triticum aestivum. The sequence continues at coordinate 555,155,728 of NC_057808.1, read as the reverse complement.
GGACCGAGTCATAGTTCGGTGGTACCGAGACTGCTAGGGTTTCACAAATAATCGAACTCGGTCACACCGATTTGCAATTTTCAGTCGGACCGAAAATGCGTGTGCTTTGGCCTATGCCAAAATCGGTGAGACCGATTTCTACAACTCGGTCGGTCCGAGATGAATTCGGCGGAGACCTAACCCTAAATTTTCAAATCAAAACTAATCTACAGGACATTTTCGCTGGACAGGATGATTTCAATCGTGGCAAGAATCATGGCAAAGCAATGTGCTAAGAATCGGAGTTAGGGATTAGCACAATGATCAAGTTCGTACCCTAGTTCGGCGACGAACTTGCTACGGCGGCAACAGCGGTGAAGACTTCCGTTGACGGCGGCGGAGACCAGCGGCGGGAGGTCGTTGGCGGTGAGAGGACGATCCGGAGACCCGAAGAGGCAGAGCAGGTTATGCGCGGGCGAGAGGGTTCGGAATTTTTTTCAAAATTTGGCCCGTCGGTATATATAACCTGACCCTGTCGGGTTGACCGAGTGGAACGACTCGGTGGCACCAAGATGCAAAACTGCAAGCAGTTATTGCAACTCGGTGTGACCGAAAGGTTCTAATCGGTTGCACCGAGATTGAAAACCCTATATCAACTTAGTGACTCGGTAGGACCGAAAAGGATGAATCGGTCAGACCGAGATGCACAAAGAGGTTTTGGAGGTTTAAGTCTATGACGAATTGGGAACTCCGAGTGCTCCTCACACAGACTGGTTCGAATCTGACTTGATCAAACTTTGTGATGTAGCATGAATAGAGTTTGAGATGATGAAAGCATAGATAGCTAGAGGGAGTTCTTAGGCATTCTTGTCCATCCATTTGGCAAAAGAGAAAGAGCCAAACAATCAAAACAACAAATGGACGTCCTCGAATGAGTAAAACATGCAACCAACATGCTCACACAATAAAATGGCAAATGAAATATGTGACAAAGCATGCACAAACACTCTAGCATCTATCAAGCAATTTGGCGATGACTAGGTCATCTATATATGAGTATATTGACATAGGAGTCAAATGAAAACATTTGATCATAGGTCATACTCATCGTTTAAGCACAAGTGGGGTTACCACTTTTACAGAAAGCATTGTTGTGTTCACACCATTAGAGTTACTTTAGCTCAACTGATTAGAGTAAAGCTCCCCCTAGATGTGATATCCCCCCTTAGAGGGATGAACTAACCTTGGGTTTTGTCGATGATGACTTCATGTAGGTGTTGAATATGTAGATGCTCAATGTTGATGTAGATCATTTGGAGCAATCCTTTGGAATGAGTTGCACTTTCAATACCTACACGGGTTAGTCCCACAAGGAACAAACAAGGATATCCATAGACATAGAGTGATCCATACACAAGATGATGTCCATGAAAGCATTGGGTTACCTTGTCCCTTGTCTTACCAACAAGAGGGTTTGTGGCTCCTTGAACTAGTGCAAGATATGGAAGTTGTTTGCACTTGTTCTCGCCAAAATGATAAGAGTTAAGTGTGTTGGCGGAGTCACCCTCAAGAGCTCTCTAGTTCTTCTTCTTGTGGATCCACACCATCTTGATGGGAATCGTCGGAGTTGTAATTGTACTTGATGAAGTAGTATTTGATGTAGTCTTGGGAACCCACTTGACCAAGGCCTTAGGTGCTTCTTCAAATGCATCAGTTTCCTCTTGAAGCTTGTCCTTGCCTTTTTGCTTGTGGTCTTGTGGTGGAAGATCATCTTGAGCTTGTGTCCCCTTGAAGGAAGTAGGATCATACTTCTCTTGTGAGGAACAAACTTCGTCTTGGGGTATTGATCTTCTTCCCACTCAACTCCATTGGTATTGAACTTTCGTTTAAAACCAACACCTTGATTCTTCCGGTGTCTTCCTTGCTTGCGTACAATTTCCTCAAATTTCTTACTTCCGGCAAGGCTCTTGTAAACACCTTTCTCTATAATTCCCTTCAATAAGCTATTTTCTTGCTCAAGTGTAACTTGGCTAAGAGAATCATTAGTGGAATAAAGAGAACTACTAGAAGCAACAACATTGGATTTAGCATGATTGTTGTTACTACTAGATGAAGCATCTTTCTTGTACTTGTTGCTAGATTTAACTTGTGGCATGTAAGTAGACAAGAGTAAACGCTTGGCAATGTAAGAAGAACTTTTTTTGCGAAGATCATCATTGATTGCCTTTAAAAACTCATGCTCTTGCTCAAGGTTGAGCTTTTCAAAGCGTAGCTGATCATGAGTCTTTAAAAGTTCTCGATGATTTTCCAAGGTAGTTTCATGAGCTAACTTAAGAGTGTTTAGTTCTTTAGTTAGACGCTCAATCTCCTTCTTATCATCATCATTCGTTTTATCTTGATTAGCATGATTAATTGACATTTCATCATAGTTTTCACCACTAGAGTTGTCAAAAAGTAAATCATCATCACCTAGCAAATCATCTTCATCACTATTGAAATCAACATACTCGGGATGTGTTAACATTGGACCTTTGGCCATGAAGCATCTTCCAATTCCTTCATTTGGTGAGTCAAATATGTCGTAGGAGTTGGTTGACACAAGTGCTAGACCGGCAACACCTTCATCTTGAGTATATTCGGAGTCGGACTGATAACTTCTTTTGGAGTGATTGTCGGAGTCGGAGTCGGATACCCATTCACCAACATGAGCTTAATGTCTTCTTTTTGTGTAGCCCCTTGATGACTTTTCCTTCCTTTCCGAGTCCTTGCTTCTCCGAGAGGGTCTTCATTCATAACGATCATCTCTACTCCTCCTTTCTCTTGGTGGTGATTCTTCTCTTCTACTTCTTCTTTTGGGAGAATCTTCTCTTCTTTTGTAGGGAGCCATACACTCATTTGAGTAGTGTCCGGGTCTTCCACAATTGTAGCAATTACGCTCACGACTAGAAGATCTTTTGTCATTGTAGGACCTTGACTTGGAACTTCTTTCTTTGCTTCTACTCTTGTAGAACTTGTTGAAGTTCTTGACCATTAGGCTCAATTCTTCATTGAAGGTTTGTTTCTCACTTGATGATGTGGGAGCATCACACGAGGCTTTGTAAGCACCACTAGACTTGTTGTGAAGCTCTTCCTTATCCTTGAGTGACATCTCATGAGCAACAATTCTTCCACTGACTTCTGTTGGCTTGAGATCTTTGTAATTGGGCATCATTTGGATCAATGTGCACACGATATCATATTTTCCATCCAAGGCTCTTAGGATCTTCTTGATGATGAATTTGTCGGTCATCTCTTCACTTCCCAAGCCGGCAATCTCATTTGTGATGAGAGCAAGCCTAGAGTACATTTCGACGACACCTTCACCATCCTTCATTTTGAACTTGTCAAGTTGACTTTGAAGCACATCCAATTTGGATTCCTTGACGGAGTCGGTACCTTCGTGCATATCAATCAAAGTATCCCAAATTTCCTTTGCATTCTCAAGACGGCTGATTTTGTTGAATTCTTCGGGGCACAATCCATTGAAGAGAATATCACAAGCTTGAGCATTGTATTGTAACATCTTCAACTCTTCCGCGGTAGCTTCACGGTTTGGTTCTATCCCATCAAAGAATTCACCTTGCAAGCCAACACACACAATAGCCCAAACGGTGGGGTTATGTCCAAGAATATGCATTTTCATCTTATGCTTCCAACTAGCAAAATTTGTACCATCAAAGTAAGGACCTCTATGGTGGTAATTTCCCTCACTAGACGCCATACTCTCCTAGGTTGTGAAACCAAGGCTATGACCACCAAAAGCTATGGAAATCAAAGCAAGTGGAGACCAAAGCTCTGATACCACTTGTAGGATCGAAAGTATGTCTAGAGGGGGGTGATTAGACTACTTGACCAAATAAAAATCTAGCCTTTTTCCAATTTTAGTTCTTGGCAGATTTTAACAACTTAGCACAAGTCAAGCAATCAACCTACACATGCAATTCTAAGAGTATAGCAGCGGAATGTAAAAAAATTGCATATGAAGGTAAAGGGATGGGATTGAGGGAGAAAACGCAATGTTGACACAGAGATTTTTTTTATCCGTGGTTCCGATAGGTGGTGCTATCGTACATCCACGTTGATGGAGACTTCAACCCATGAAGGGTAACGGTTGTGCGAGTCCACGGAGGGCTCCACCCACGAAGGGTCCACGAAGAAGCAACCTTGTCTATCCCACCATGGCCGCCGCCCACGAAGGACTTGCCTCACTAGGGTAGATCTTCACGAAGTAGGCGATCTCCTTGCCCTTACAAACTCCTTGGTTCAACTCCACAATCTCGTCGGAGGCTCCCAAGTGACACCTAGCCAATCTAGGAGACACCACTCTCCAAGAAGTAACAAATGGTGTGTTGATGATGAACTCCTTGCTCTTGTGCTTCAAATGATAGTCTCCCCAACACTCAACTCTCTCTCATAGGATTGGGTTTGGTAGAAAGAAGATTTTAGTGGAAAGCAACTTGGGGAAGGCTAGAGATCAAGATTTATGTGGTTGGAATGGAATATCTTGACCTCAACACAAGTGTAGGTGGTTCTCTCTCAGAAAATATGTATTGGAAGTGTAGGCATGTTCTGATGGCTCTCTCCACGAATGAAGAGTGGGTGGAGGGGTATATATAGCCTCCCCACAAAATCTAACCGTTACACACAAATCACCAAACTCAGTGGGACCGATTTAGAGAACTCGGTCAGACCGACTTGGTTCATAATGTGACCGTTAGGTGTTTCGGTGGGACCGACATGTCAACTCGGTGGGACGGATATCATTAGGGTTAGGGCAACGTAATCTCGGTGAGACCGATTACACAAACTCGGTGGGGCCGATTTTGGTAATAGTCAAACAGAGAGTTGGTCAGGCAGACTCGGTGGGACCGATTCGCTCATCTCGGTTGGACCGAAACGTTACGAAAGGGAAACAGAGTGTTTGCATTGCAATCTCGGTGGGACCGATCGCTCATCTCGGTTTGACCAAAAAGTTATGAAGGGAAACAGAGAGATTACAATCCCATCTCGGTGAGACCGAGATCCCTATCGGTGAGACCGAAAAGACTAGGGTTTATGGCAGTGGCTATGTCAACTGAACTCAGTGGCGCCGGATAGAAGGAATCGGTGGGGCCGAGTTGGACTTTTGGTTTGGTACATATGTGGATATGAGAAAGTAGTTGAGGGTTTTGGAGCATATCACTAAGCATTTTGAGCAAGCACCTCATCCCTTCTTAATAGTATTGGCTTTTCCTATAGATTCAATGTGATCTTGGATCACTAAAATAGAAAATGTAGAGTCTTGTGCTTTGAGCTTAAGCCAATCTTTTGTCCTTAGCATTTTGAAGGGTCCACTTTCTAATCCATGCCATGCCAATCATTGAGCTTTCCTGAAATATCTATCTTGAAATAGCATTAGCTCAATGGGCTATATATTGTTAGGAATTACCAAAACCACCCAGGGATAGTTGCACTTTCAATCACATATTGGTACATAGAGCATGTTTCATCGTCACAGCTTAATTGCCGATAGAATCATACAGCTACAACATACGTTTTGTTCAGAAACAAATTCTGTTCCTTTTAGGCATATCCAGGAATCATAAGGCTTTCCTTTAAACCCATGCCGGCTAAGTGTTCCTTGAACACACTGGGTGGTAAGCCTTTCGTTAGCGGATCCGCAAGCATATCCTTGTCCTTACATGCTCGAGACTTATTGTTTGATCCTGGATTTTATCTTTCACAACGTAATATCTTATGTCTATTGTTTTGGCAGCATTACTCTACTTGTTGTTGTGAGCGTAAAATACTGTGGGCTGGTTGTCGCAGTACATCTTTAGTGGTTTGTGAATACAATCTACCACTTTCAAGTCGGGTATAAATTTCTTTAGCCATATCGCCTGCCCCGTGGCCTCGAAGCATGCTATAAATTCTGCATACATCATGGATGATGCAACTATCGACTGCTTGGAGCTTTTCCATGAAATAGCTCCCCCAGCGAGAGTGAATATGTATCCTGACGTGGATTTTCTATCATCTCTGTCCCCCGCAAAATCTACGTCTGAATACTCTTTTATCTCTAGGGAATCACATCTCCTGTATGTTAGCATCTAGTCCTTCGTGCCTTGTGCATAACGCAATGCTTTCTTTACCATCTTCCAGTGCTCAATGTCTGGATTCTCTTCATATCTACCGAGTACCCCAGTGATAACAGCTAAGTCAGGGCGAGTGCACACTTGTGCATACTGTAAGCTTCCAACGCCGAACCATATGGTACTGATTTCATTTGATCGATCTCGTATTGATTCTTGGGACACTGGAATTTCCCAAAACTATCGCCCTTGACGATAGGAGCAGGTGTGGCTTTACGCGCATGCATATTATAGTTTTTAAGAACCTTTTCTAAATATGCCTTCTGCGATAGTCCTAAGACTCCATTGTTCCTATCTCGGTGAATTTCTATGCCCAAAACATATGATGCTTCACCAAGATCTGTTATGTCAAAATTTGAGGATAAGAATTTCTTTATTTCTTGTAGTAGACTAACATCACTGCTAGCAAGCACGATATCATCCACATACAAGATTAGGAAAATATATTTCCCATTTTCAAACTTTGCATAAATGCAGTTATCCTTAATATTTTCTTTAAATCCAAAACTTTTAATCATTTGATTAAACTTTAAATACCACTGTCTAGAGGCTTGCTTTAATCCAAAAATGGATTTCTTCAAGCGGCATCCCATATTTTCCTTGCCTTCCATGATCAAACGCTTGGGTTGTTTCATGTAGACATTTTCTTTTAAATCCCCGTTGAGAAATGTCGCCTTTACATCCATTTGATGTAACTCTAAATCAAAATGAGCAACTAATGCCATTATGATTCTGAAGGAATCCTTACATGAGACTGGACAAAATGTCTCATTGTAATCTATCCCTTCTCTTTGTGTAAATCCTTTTCCACAAGTCTTGCTTTATACTTTTCTACATTCCCTTTAGAGTCATACTTAGTTTTGTAGACCCATTTGAGCCTACTGTCTTGGCTCCTTTAGGAATTTCCTGTAAGTCCCAAACATCTTTGGAACTCATCGATTTCATCTCGTCTTCCATTGCCTTCATCCACTTCGATGAATGAGGGCTTCTCATGGCTTCTTCATATGAGGTGGGATCTTTTTCTGTATGAACTATTTCCATGTTATAAACTTTATAATCAGTAGAAATAGCTGACTTTTTGTGTCTTGTAGACCTTCCAAGGGCCTTAGTTTCTGGCACATTCTGTGCCTCAACTTCTGGCACTTCTAAAATTTGCTGTTGTGCCTCCCTTTCATACTCAACAACGGGTTCAATCGGCTCCTGACGGACAGGTTCCGGGTCTACTCCCATAGTTGTCATGGGTGGAGTTGCAACTGGTAGTGAGAAAAATGGCTCCTGAATCATCGGATTAGGTGCATGCACCCTCTTCTCCTCAAGATCAATTTTCCGAGCTACCATGCTTCCCCTCATCATTTCGTCCTCTAAGAATACTGCATGTCTTGTTTCTACAAACTTTGTATATCCGTTTGGCAGTAGAAACGAAAACCCTTTGATCTGCCTGGATAGCCAATGAAGTGGCAACTCACTGTTTTGGGATCTAACTTTGCAATGTTTGGATTAAACATTTTGGCCTAAGCAGGGCACCCCCACACCCTGAAGTGTTGTACGGAGGGCACTCTTCCTTTCCATAGCTCGTACGGTGTTTTGGGCACCGACTTGCTTGGTACTCTTTTGAGAATGTGATTGGCGGTTTTAGGCGCCTCCATCGATAATCCCAATGGCAAGGTGGAGTAACTCATCATGCTACGCACCATATCCATAAGTGTACGGTTGTGCCTTTCAGCTACTCCATTTTGCTGAGGCTCGCCCGACATTGAATACTGGGCTACTATGCCAGTCTCCTGCAAGAACTTTGCAAAAGGTCCAAAGACTTGGCCATATGGAGTGTGCCGACCGTAGTACTCCCCCCACGGTCGAATCTTACTATCTTTATTCTTTTAACATGCTGATTTTTAACTTCAGCTTTGAATATTTTAAATTTATCCAACGCTTCCGATCTTTCTTTGACTGGATAAATATATCCATAGCGAGAGTAGTCATCTGTGAATGTTATGAACGACTCATATCCATCCACACTTTTCACCGGAAATGGTCCACAAATGTCAGTGTGGATGATTTCTAGTGTGCCTGCGCTATGGATTGCACCCTTTTTTATTTGTTTTATATAATTTCCTTTAATGCAATTTATGCATTGTTCTAAGTCTGAGAATTCTAACGGAGGAAGAATTTCACTTTTGACTAATCATTCTATTCTCCCCTTGGAAATATGGCCCAAGCGACAGTGCCATAATTTCGATGAGTCGTGTGTTATGTTCCTTTTCTTTTGTTCTTTATTCGACGCGACATGCTCATTCACATTAAACACAGAATGCATTTTTTCACGTAGCAATAATAAATAAAGCTCATCATGTAGTAAAGCATCACCCACATAAGCGTTATTAAACCACATGGCACACTTTCCATGTCCAAAATAACATTCATAATTATCTTTATCCAAACATGAAACACTAAACAAGTTTCTATGACATGATGGAACATATAAAACATCTCTAACCAGAAGCTTGAATCCATCGGCTAACTCCAAGGAGATGTCGCCGATAGCTGCAACTTCTGCTTCAACTCTGTTTGCCACTTCAATGCGTCTTTCGCTTCTTTGCATAGTCCGTGTCGAATGGAATCCCTGTAAAGAATTTGCAACATGAACAATTGCTCCTGAGTCAATCCACCAAGTAGATTTCGAAAACTGTGTATACAAGGATTCATTTACAAAGGAAACTATATTGTTACCTCTTTTTGCCATGATTGACTTTAGCCAATCAGGGCAGTCTTTCTTGTAATGCCCGGTATTCTTACAGTGGAGACGGGTGTCTTTGTCCACTGGGAAAGACTTCTGCTGATGCTGATAGGGAGCTTTACCATGTGGCTTTGAGGGGGAACTTTTGCTGTTTTGACTGTAATTCTTTTTCTTATGGTCCTTCACATAGTTGAGTGAACCACCATGTGAGGCTTTGAGTCTGTCCTCTTCTTGGACACACATTGCTATTTTCTTTTCAATGTCCCATGTTCCAGGTGACATATTGTAGTTTACAACAAAAGTTTCAAACTCGTTTGGTAGTGAAGCCATGACCAGGTGGACCAGGAGCGCTGGTTTGATCTCCAGGTCCTCATCCATGGGCTTAAGCTTTGCTGTCATGTTGCTCATCCTGAGGATGTGCTCTCTTATTCCATGACTACCACCTGTGTAGTTTTCTATCACCAGTTGCTTGAACACCTGGGTGGCATATATCTTTGAAGAGCCAGTGAACTGACTCTTTATCTTTGTAAGCAACTCCCCTGCGGAAGTGCACTCCGCAATGGATCCCACAATGGAGCTCTCAATTGTATTATTTATAAATGCCATGCACTTTTTGTTTGCATTGACCCACTTTTGGTTTTCTATGGAATATAACATTTCCACAAGAGCATGATCCCCCCTCTTTTTATCCCATGCAGCATCATCATCAGTGGCCTATCTGACTGGCTCTGTAGGTCTGACCGGCTGTGGAGTGTCCACAACCCAGTCCAGCTCAGCACAGACAAATGCCAGTTCTACTTTCTTCCTCCACTCAGTGTAATTGTCACCTCTGAGTGTCGGAACATCTTTTAGGCAACTCATCAAGTGGAAGCCTCCTGAAATCACAATTTAGGTGAGATCAGTATAACAATCATATGCATTAATATAACATTGGTCAAATTAAACATACAATTATCTATGCAATTAAATCTATATTACCGTTGGGCAAAATATTAGAAATAAATGCACCTTTAAATTCAATAATAAAACATGATCATGTTATTAACAACATTGGTCATAAAAATAAATAACATAATCATATTCATTTTAATAATCACTTTTAACATGCTCTTAAAAACTTATTTCTATGTAAACTTTTATTTTCTTTGTAAAAGAGCACTACTAATCATTTACGCAGCGGACAAACATGAAAAAAAATCATGAACTTTTTACTCTTTACAGAAACTTTTCTTTGACCGAATAAAAAATCATGAACTTGTATTGATGAAGATGTGAACCATCGAATCAAAGCCGGATGGATGAAGTGGCGCCAAGCTTCTGGCATTCTCTGTGACAAGAGAGTGCCACAAAAGGTAAAGGGCAAGTTCTACAGGACGGAGGTTCGACCCGCAATGTTGTATGGCGCTGAGTGTTGGCTGACTAAAAGGCAACATGTTCAACAGTTAGGTGTGGCGGAGATGCGTACGTTGAGATGGATGTGTGGCCACACGAGGAAGGATTGAGTCCGGAATGATGATATACGAGCTAGAGTTGGGGTAGCACCAACTGAAGAGAAGCTTGTCCAACATCGTCTGAGATGGTTTGGGCATATTCAGTGCAGGCCTCCAGAAGCTCCAGTGCATAGCGGACGGCTAACGCGTGCGGAGAATGTCAAGAGAGGACGGGGTAGACCAAATTTGACATGGGAGGAGTCCGTTAAGAGAGACCTGAAGGATTGGAGTATAACCAAAGAGCTAGCTATGGACAGGGGTGCGTGGAAGCTTGCTATCCATGTGCCAGAGCCATGAGTTGGTTGCAAGATCTTATGGGTTTCACCTCTAGCCTACCCCAATTTGTTTGGGACTAAAGGCTTTGTTGTTGTTGTTGTTGTTTATTATTTTCTTTATAAAAATTCATGAACATTTCTTTTTAGAAAATTTTCTATACTCTGAAAAAACAAAAAAAATTAGCGGCAGCACAGCCTAGCGCGCGCGGCTAAGCTGCGGCCTCGGCCTAGCCCACCCGGGGCGGTTGGCGGCCTGGGCCCAGTTGCTACCTCTTGAGCACTGCGTTGGTCTTCCCTTGAAGAGGAAAGGGTGATGCAGTAAAGTAGCGTAAGTATTTCCCTCAGTTTTTGAGAACCAAGGTATCAATCTAGTAGGAGACCACGCTCAAGTCCCTCGTACCTACACAAACAGATAAGAACCTTGCAACCAACGCGATAAAGGGGTTGTCAATCCCTTCACGACCACTTGCAAAAGTGAGATCTGATAGAGATGATAAGATAATATTTTTGGTATTTTTATGATAAAGACTAGAAGTAAAGAAAGCAAGATAAATAGTAATAGAAATAATGGTAGATTAATATGATAGAGAATAGACCCGGGGGCCATAGGTTTCACTAGTGGCTTCTCTCAAGATAGCATAAGTATTACGGTGGGTAAACAAATTACTGTCGAGCAATTGATAGAATTGAGCATAGTTATGAGAATATCTAGGTATGATCATGTATATAGGCATCACGTCCGTGACAACTAGACCGACTCCTGCCTGCATCTACTACTATTACTCCACACATCGACCGCTATCCAGCATGCATCTGGAGTATTAAGTTCATAAGAACGGAGTAACACTTTAAGCAAGATGACATGATGTAGAGGGATAAACTCATGCAATATGATATAAACCCCATCTTTTTATCCTCGATGGCAACAATACAATACGTGTCGTTTCCCCTACTGTCACTGGGATCAGCACCGCAAGATTGAACCCAAAGCTAAGAACTTCTCCCATTGCAAGAAAGATCAATCTAGTAGGCCAAACCAAACTGATAATTCGAAGAGACTTGCAAAGATAACCAATCATACATAAAAGAATTCAGAGAAGATTCAAATATTGTTCATAGATAATCTTAATCATAAACCCACAATTCATCGGATCTCGACAAACACACCGCAAAATAAGATTACATCAAATAGATCTCCAAGAGAATCGAGGAGAACTTTGTATTGAAATCCAAAGAGAGAGAAGAAGCCATCTAGCTAATAACTATGGACCCGAAGGTCTGAGGTAAACTACTCACACATCATCGGAGAGGCTATGGCGTTGATGTAGAAGCCCTCCGTGATCAATGCCCCCTCCGGCGGAGCGCCGGAAAAGGCCCCAATATGGGATCTCACGGGTACAGAAGGTTGCGGCGGTGGAAATAGGGTTTTGGCTCCTCTGCTGATGGTTTGGGGGTACGTAGGTATATATAGGAGGAAGAAGTAGGTCGATGGAGCCACGAGCGGCCCACGAGGGTGGAGGGCGCGCCCCCTGCCTCGTGGCCTCCTCGTTGATTGCTTGACGTCCACTCCAAGTCCTCTGGATCAAGTTTGTTCCGAAAATCACGTTCCCGAAGGTTTCATTCTGTTTGGACTCCGTTTGATATTCTTTTTCTGCGAAACACTGAAATAGGCAAAAAACAGAGCAATTTCGGCTGGGCCTCCGGTTAATAGGTTATTCCCAAAAATAATATAAAAGTGTATAATAAAACCCATTAATTATCCAAAACAGAATATATAATAGCATGAAATAATCAAAAATTATAGATACATTGGAGACGTATCACCAGTCGGCTCCCCCTTTCGGCCCAAAGGCCCAGCCGGGCGCTAGGGATTCTTTCTGGGTCATCCGATGCAATCAGACGGCCGAGCGTCGATTTCGCTCGGTCAAAACAGCTCGTCAGCGAGGCGGAGGGGAAGCCCTAAATCATTCTTCCCCTCGGGCGCCGCTCGCCTTCGTTCTCTCCTCCTCCACTATGCGCGCCGTTCTCGTCGGCCGCTAGGCCACCGCGCCGGCCGGTCGCCGGCAACGGCGCCGATGGCCACAGCACCGAGCCGCGCCGCCCTTTCCTTTCCTCCTTTATGTTCTCCTATCTCCGTCGTTTGCTCTGTCCCGCATAGCGGGGCATCGCGCTGCGCCGGCGACGGCGTCAACGACCACTGCGCCGCGCCGCGGCGCACTTTTCATTCTCCTTCCCCCTCCTATTCTCCCCATCCACCGAATCCAATGGCAGAGAGAGCCGAGTGAGGCGCGACGGAGCCCTTCCCTGCTCCCCTGTGCGTCCGGCGATGATCCGTGGCGCCGTTGCCTCCCCTTCGCCGGTGACGCGTTTCCCTTAGTGGAAGCGCGCCGCCGTCGAACGGTGTGGTTGCGGTGCCCCTTTGCGCTTTGCAGGGTGTGTTCTTCTTCCGAATGGCTCGACTTGCCGATGCCCGTCTGGATCGAGAGGAACGGCGCGGCCTTGCGGCGGCGCTACTTTTTTCGTTGAGGATTCATTCATTGCCCTGTCGATTAGGGTTCTAGGAGAGGGGATTCTTTTGCGGGATTAGAACTCCCGTTTCATTTTCCTACTGAAAAACCTAAACCAATCTGGCTGATACCTTTGATAGGTCACTTTGGATCGGTTAGGCTAGATCAATCCGGTAGCCCTACCTTCTCCTTGGGTTGAAGAGCTCGAGCCGGTGCCGGCCATGCTGAAGTAGTGGCCGGTGATGGCAGAGAGATGGTGGCGGTGGTGTCCTCCCGTGAGCACCACACTAACCCTAGATCGGTAAGAAGTGTTGGTGGGGTTTGCGGCAGTGGTGAATCTCGTATCCCGTGCCCCGGCCCCCATCTCTGTTTATATAGCGCAGGTCACAGGGGCCCACCAACCATGGTTTGGTTGGGCGCCCCCGATCAGAGCGCGAGTCAGGGGCCGCTCGACCCGTTGGGTTTAAACGGGAGAGAGATCATCATAACATGGTGGTGTCGCTAGTTGCCTCCTGTGCGCGGCCACCCCCGGCGAGGCACCTCTGGCCACGGGCATCTATCCATGGCGTTCTTCGTACAGCTCCAACTAATACTTGATCTATTTGATAAATTCTTTATTTGCAAAAACAGGTGTGCCCGCTTCAAATGCGGTAGCATCATTGGGTGCAAAGGCCGTGTTCGCCTATCCGTCTGCATCCGCTGTGCGTTTTTATGTCCCACACATACAAAATCTGTACAAATCGAACGTCCGTTTAGGATCAACGGTTCAAGTTGGCATTAAAGCATCTCCAACAGTGGCTGCAAAAAACGCACGCTGGGTAAAAGGCAGTTTTAGCGCGCACGGGGCGGGTTCGCGCGCTCTAACGGTGGCGGGAAACTCAGGCGCGTGCGAAAAAGCGGCCGGGCGCGCGGCGTCCGACGCGCTTTATAAATGAAGCGCCCACCTACGCGCCCTCCCACCGCTCTCCACCTCGCCACGCGCCCTCTGCCGCTCTCTCCCCGCTTCCTCTGCCGCTTTCTCGCCTCGCTGCCAACGCACCACCGCCGCGCCACCATGCCGCCGCGCCGCCGGGGAGTTTCGGGCTACTGCGGTGTCCGCACGCGCCCTTGCGGCGCCCTCTCCGCCGAGATCCGGTCCGACGACATGCGCCTCGGCCTCGGCACCTTTGACACCGCCCACGAGGCCGCTCGTGCGTACGACATGGCGGCGTGGCGCCTCCGGCGGTCTCGTAGGGACATGAACTTCCCGGAGGTGCCGACGCGGGAGCGGGCGCCTTCCCCGCGGCTTATCACCGACGAAGATTGTCGCGAGAACCGGAGGCGGGAGCGCCGTCTCAGCCTCCCGAGATGAACGAGGAAGCCATGGAACTGTGGCGCCAACCCTTCCCGCAGGACGTCATCAACGAGCAGCAGTTCTTCGCGCAAAGGAGGGCGGAGCGAGCCGCCTATCGCGAGGACCGGCGTACGCAGAAGGCGGCCGCTCAATTCAACATCGAGCTAGGAGCAGCGTCGTCCTGGGACTCCCAAGATGATCGGTACTGTGACGCCTTCATTAAGACGTCGGAGGAGGACATCATTGAGGCGGAGTCCGAGTCGGAGGAGGATGACGAGGAGTAGCTTTTTTTTTATCTATCATTTTATCTATCGGTGGAGGAGGCTATGAACTATCTATGCACTATCTATGTATCTTTTTTATCTATCTATGTACTCTATCTATCTATCTATCTATCTATCGTTTTATTGGAGCGGAATGTGTATCTATCTATCTATCTATCGTTTTTATCTATCGTTTTATTGAAGCCGAATGTGTATGGAGTCGTAGTAGAAAAGAGAACAAATATAGCGTGTCTGCTGGAGCGGCTCGCGCGCGCTATATTTTGCAGCGGCCGCTGGAGCCAGCGCTCCGGTGCGCAAAAAACTCACGATTCCGACGCTGTAATCGTTTTTTTAGCGCGCCACACTTGCGTTGCCAATCATCTTTTTCTTTAGACAACTTGCCCATCATGTATAGTACATAGTGATGTGCGTACATACACGGCCTGCTAGATCTACCGATGCATCATGCATGATACTCCGTCGAGCATCATGCATCAAAGTAGCGGTTCAAGCGTCAGCATAGATCATAATTGCAAATAGTTTCGCTCGTACCAGTTGGTGTCAGGCTGCCTTCATTCTCGTACACCACGTACTGTTTACCACTCTGTCGATATTCATGGTGGGACCATCATGGGCCCACTGGACATACTCTAGACACACCACTATCATACTGGTGAGGCTGCAGATTGCAAGTGGCGATAATAGTCGGATGGTGGATGCCGTGGAACTTATTTAACGTTCGACACTGAACAAAATAAGAAACAAAGTACTCCAACTTTGAGATTTGGTGTGTACTTGAACACACGGCCCGTCGTCAGGCAGGCCGAGCTAGCTCCTGAGCCCCGCCATGGACAGCGCCGGGTCCTCCTCCTCGCCGCTGCGCGTCGTGATCGTCCCCTGGCTCGCCTTCGGCCACATGCTCCCGTACCTGGAGCTCGCCGAGCGGCTGGCGTCGCGAGGCCACCGCGTGTCATACGTCTCCACGCCGCGCAACCTCGCCCGCCTCCCGCCGCTGCGCCCGGCCGCGGCGCCGCGCGTCGACCTCGTCGCCCTCCCGCTGCCGCGCGTCGACGGCCTCCCCGACGGCGCCGAGTCCACCAACGACGTCCCCGTCGACCAGCGGGAGCTCCACCTCAAAGCCTTCGACGGCCTCGCCGCGCCCTTCGCCGAGTTCATGGCCGCCGCGTGCGCCGATGAGGGCACGAGGCCTCACTGGGTCATCGCCGACAGCTTCCACCACTGGGTCGCCGTCGCCGCCGTCCAGCAAAAGGTTCGGCTCACCTGCCGCGCGCGCTGCTCGCTTCGTTCCATTAATTCCATCCCATGCACATGTCAAATCTAGCTCGATGCTCAATCAATCAGGTGCCATGCGCGATGCTTCTCCCGACCGCTGCTGTGATCGCTATTGCGCGCGCCGAGACCCGCCCTCGTTACAAGCAGGAGGACATGGCTCCCATGTACGGCGACCAAGGCGCATCGGGTATGTCCCTCGCCCAGCGCTGGCTGTTGACGAAAGAGAGGTCCGCGCTCGGGGTCATCCGGAGCTGCGTGGAGTGGGAGCCCGAGTCCTTCCCGCTGGTGCAACCGCTCCTCGGCATGCCGGTCGTGCCTCTCGGCCTTCTCCCACCGTCACCCGACGGAGGCCGTCGTGCCGGCGGCACCAATGAATCATCAGAGCACGCCAGCGTGCGCTGGCTGGACGCGCAGTCGCCCGGCTCGGTGGTGTACGTGGCGCTGGGGAGCGAAGTGCCGCTGCCCCTGGAGCAGGTACACGAGCTCGCCCTCGGGCTGGAGCTCGCCGGGACGCGCTTCCTCTGGGCTCTCCGGAAGCCCAGCGGCGCCGCCGTCCTAGATGACGGAGCCGACATGCTTCCACCGGGTTTCCAAGAGCGCGCTCGCGGCCAGGGGCTGGTGACCACGGGGTGGGTTCCTCAGATGAGCATCCTGGCGCACCCCGCCGTGGGCGGGTTCCTGACGCACTGCGGCCAGAACTCGCTGATCGAAGGGCTCCTGTTTGGGCACCCACTCGTCATGCTGCCCATCTTCGGCGACCAAGGCCCGAATGCGCGCCAAATGGAGGCCAAGATGGCGGGGTTGCAGGTGGCGAGGGACGAGAGCAATGGGTCGTTCGACCGGCATGGCATCGCGAGCGCGGTCCGGGACGTCATGGTTGACGGGGAGGCAAGGAGGAGATTCGTGGCAGGTGCAGCGAAGATGCAGGAGGTCGTAGCTAATTCGGAACGGCAGGAGCGGTACATCGACGAATTTGTGCTACACCTTCGATCTCACGGCGCCGCAATTGCAACTGATGGCAAAGCCACTACGGCCGCTACTTCCTGAACAATAAGGGAAATTTTTGTGTGTGATACTTTCATGCATGTTTGCTTTTCTACAGCTACTGTATTTTTTGTTTTTCATTCTGAAGGTGATGAAACACTGAAACTGTAGCATATGTGGTGTATATTTTCGCTCAGAATTGTAGAAACGAGATTGCTAAATCTCAGTCGACTGAAAGTTAAGTCTCAGTCGATGCTATATTCATCGAATCTTATGTGAAGATCCGTGAAAAAAATTGTTTTTAAATTTTTTTATTTCTTACATGTTATGTCACTTGACTTAGACTTGGTTAAGTCTCGGTTGACTAAGACTTAGCCATACCTTTGTAGAAATGGCCCAGCGTATATTTTCTTTCTCACTAGGTGGTGCTACACATATGTGACGTGGTGCACACATGAGCAACCCATCAAAGTGTCGACGAGTGTGCCGAACTGGTTTTTCAATAAAGAGTGTTTTTATTAATTCATAATATCATATCAAAAGAATACAAGCATCATGAGCACATCCAGTGTCAGCATGACTATAATGCACATAGGCAAGATCAAGACACACACCAAGAAAATAGAAGGGAAAAATCAATGGCCTGTGAAACTCACGTCGAAGTAAACTACAACATGCAGCAAAATCAACCACCATCAAGGACAGCAACCAGATTATGGGGAAAATGCTTTAATAACGATGCCTCCAATAAAGAAACGACGCATATGTGTTGTCACTACCAGACCCACCCATGGAGACTATATCTTAGAATTTCACCCCCAAAAGAAAGTTCGAGCAAACTACATACATTACCTCCAATAAGGGGATGATATGGAGACACTATCATTGTCGGGTACAACAAGTGCATGACAAACCTAGAGTTTTCACTCCGGAGCTCGAGACCCTGTGTTCAAGAGCACCACCAAACTTAAGTCACCTTGTCCCGTCGTCTCCATTTTCAATGAAGAAGGCATTGCTGCAAACTAGATCATCACGCCACGACAGTCATACGAGCTCATAGCCCCGAAGTGGACATCAATATGCAACCGTCCATACCATGTATACGCGGGAACATACCATAGCATGCCCGCCAACATTAGAAGGTCACCAACGCCACTAAGAGCCCATGGAAGATACATGGGGCTAAGCCGGTGATCAGGGCCTTGGCAATTTGGCTTCTTGCTTGCGAGAATCAGTTGAAGTAGTTTCAAAGAGGCTCTCTTTGTATTTTAGACAATCTATAGCTCGTATGAAGTCAATGGTTGTATCAAATTTCCTTAGAAGTTTATGGGGAAATGTGCCCATATCTTGATGGAGTTCTTGCTTTGATTGTGAAACCAAATCCGAGTCATTCCAAATAGCGCTAGCAGGAAAAATATTGCACATCTCAGTTGTTCCTCCACCTCCAGCCCGAACAACCGTGGATAAGATATCGATGAATTGTTGTGGGTCGGATTCTCCAAAGTACAACTCCATAGCTTCATGCCACAAATATAACGAGGACGTTGTTCCTTGGATTTCTATTGGGAGAGTTACAAGAATGCTTGCGACCTTAGTCCCGGTGACGTTGGCTTTGAGAGTGGCGACTATTCTTGTCAGAACTCGTAGAACATCTTCAAGACCTATGAGTTTGACCATATAGAGGGCTCTCACAGTGGTTGACAGTTCGAGAAATTATTGCTCGACAAGGGATCACTATCCTTTTGTGATAGTCTCGTTGGATTATCTTTCATTAATATATTGAGGGCATTTTCTCGCACTTTGGGGGGGGGGGGGGGGGGTTGTTACCTTGCCCTTTGTCAAAGAAGTAGGAGCTGAACCATTCATGCTTGCTGGGTGAGCAAAGAGAGGCATGCGAGAAATGTGATTGGCTTTGGAGTCATTTTGTTTCCCATGCTTTTTCCTTTGCTTCTTTGGGCGTCTGTTAATTTGTTATGAGTGATTTGTTGTGGCGGCTAGGTGTTGGTGCATGAAAAAACTAAGTGGGAGCCGGAAGTCTGAGTTTCTCGTTGTGGCTCTCTGGCCACTTGGATTGCCTTAAGGTATGATGTTTTAGCATAATGAGGGAATTTATATGAGCAAGAAGTTTGTCATAGATCTTGGAAGTGGTTTTCGGCAATCCCCAGCCTTCAGTGTTCAAAGGAGGTATCATGGTAGTGGGCATTCTTGTGAGTGCTTCACTTGCCATTAGGATGATCCTAAGTGGTAAGTGCAAGGCTTGATTCTCGATTGCGCTCTTGTTGCCTTTCTCCTTATGGGCCCGGAACTTCTTACGCCTTCTTAGGCATTCTTTTATGAGGTCTTCCTTTGATGTAATGAGCCATGTAAGGAGATGGTGACTTTGGATTATCCAGGGCTGCCGATTTGCCAAGTTGCGAAAAGGTTGAGGAGACATGACTTCAAGTAAGTGCACCCCCACATATGGCGTAAATGTTATTGTAGAGAAAACAACCATTAGGTCGACATGCTATGGCCTAGCAAGCGTCGAGGCTGGATATAGTAATGACGGGTACATACAATGGCAAGGTGATTGGTTGATGTATACTTGTGGGAGTCGGACAATGATTTGAACCAGGTTCGGACGGACTTACGAAGGAGAGATAGCGTAGCCAACTAAGCGGTGTAGTATCATGTATGAGATGTCAGCCCGGAGTTGTGACAAGGGCCATTCATTAATACTTTCTCGACAATCCTTACTGTGTGGACCTCATGCTCGAAGAAAAATTCACTCAACCGAGTTGTCTGAATAGATCAATTCAAATAATTTAGGCCACACTTGTTGTGTTTCGCATTTCGCAAGCATATTTATTTTGTATTTTTACATTAGATTTGTTCATTCCACTTCCATTTAACACTTGTAGCATGCTTAATGGATGTGCTCCAATAAAAGTGGAGCATGAGTGTGTCATGTTTTGCGTTTTGGTTGTGATGGACTTGGTTTTTATTTTCCTGTTTATGACTTTGTGTTGAACTTCACATTTAGAAATAAGAGATGGTTGTGTGCAGCGATCGATGTGGAGTCGAGGGTTAGCCCTCCTTTTCGGGGGGAAATGCTAATAAATGTGCTCCAATGGGTATGCAATGACCTTAAAAGGTGGAAACTAGAAACATGAAAGGATAATTTTAAATCACCATCAATTTATATTGTTGTTTTTTGCATTTTCAATTTTATAGGTCATATGCTTTTAATATACAAGTTAAATGTGATTTTAATGCTTTAGAAAATACTCTGAATAAGGGGAAATCCTGTTTATTTGCATATAAAAGATTTACATACCAAACACAATTGATAATCACAGTCCCGGTATCCATATTTTTGGGATTGCAAGCCTCGTCAGTAAAAAAATACATGAAAGTCTTTGAATATGTGCACTTTCTACTAATTGAAAGTTTGTTAGTAGTCCTTATTTTAGGATATGTGTACACTCACTTTTGTTAACCAATACTGGCTTGTGGGTACAAAGGTGATGGCCGAGCCTTGCCCACCAGGCTTAAACCCTAACTTGACGTCTTGTGTGTCTCGTAAATTAAATTTTGATTTACTCTACTATAATCACAATAAGTGAACAATATGTTTATTCACAAATAAAGGACTCTAAATACAAAATAACAATTCAAATTTTAGTGCGCATATTTTATCGGATTTGTGAGTGAAATTATGACATGTTTTAAGGTCTGTAAAAGTTTCAAACTTAATTGCTGGGATAAGAAAATCTTGAAAACTACATAAAAATATCTTAAATATATACACTTTCTATTAATTCAAATTTTGTTCAGAGTTTATTTGTACCGGCTTTTGGACCCCGAAGGAATCATCGTGATCGTGCCTTCAATCAAAACAAAAAGCTATAGTCATTTCTAAACATTTTTGGTTAGTCAAGGCTCCACAGCAACATCTCAGAAGAAAAAAGGGTCAAATGCATTTTTTTCCTTAGTCAGAACCACCCCACGTGTTTTGCCCTTACTTTTTGACTCTGCTCATTTTTTACTTTAGATTTGTGTGTGTGGTCATCCAAGTGCCCTTTGACCAATACTTCAAAAATTCATAACAAATTCATATGAACTCGTAATAATGCAAATAAGATATCAAATGCTCAGAAAAACATTACCTTCATGTGCATGTAATTTCATTCAGTAAAAAAGTAATGTTTAAACTACCCGAGGTTATTAATATTATTAATATTATTAAGCATAAAAAGGTATAAACAATAAATTTTCATGAATAAAAAGAAAAATTATAGGTGATTTTTTTCTAAACGTTCTAGTATCTTATTTGCATTTTTCAGAGTTCATATGAACTTGTTATGAAATTTCAAAGTAATGGGCAAAGTTCTTTGAAAATTCATAACTGAAAGTGCTAGTTATCGGCTAGAGGGGGTTGAATAGGTGAATTTTATGAAAGTCTGCAAAACACGGGGGCTTTGAAGACAAACAATAGAAATGAACCTATTGATATGTAGCGGAAGGTAAACTACACTAGACAAGCCATAGTCAAATAAGTAATGAAGATAAAGCACGAAGACTATCAGCAGCTAGGTAGTATGGATCAGGGTGGAAGATAGGATGGAGCCAAACAACAACAGTCTTCACACAGTGAAGTCAGTCAGATAATGCAAGCAGGCAATGACTTCACGAAGACAAACTATAAATAAGGAAAGATAAGAGATAGAACCAGTTGCTTGGGGAGGACAGGGATTTGTTGGACCAGTTCCAGTTGTTGTGACAACTGTACGTCTGGTTAGGGAGGCTGAGATTTAACTCAGAAGACCGCGTCTTCACCTTATTCCCCTTGAGCTAAGGACACTTAGTCCTCTCCCATCACTCTGGTAAGTCTTCAAGGTAGACTTCCAAACCTTCACAGACTTTGTTCACCGGCAATCCACAATGACTCTTGGATGCTCAGAACGCGACGCCTAACCGGCTGGAGGATTCACAGTCCTCAAGTGTAACAAGTCTTCAGATCACGCGGACAGAAAGACTTCAGTGATGCCTAACACTCTTTGGCTCTAGGTGTTTTGGGCTTTGTCCTCGCAAGGATCTCTCTCTCAAATGCTTCAGAGGTGGGTTGCTCTCAAACGACAAAAGCCGTGCACTAACTCTGAGCAGCCACCAATTTATGGTGTAGGGGGTGGGCTATTTATAGCCAGGAGGCAACCCGACCTGATTTGTCCAAAATGACCCTGGGTCACTAAGGAACTGACACGTGTCCAACGGCCAGATTTCAAACACACGCGGCAGCTTGACTTGGGCTACAAGTAATGCCGACTCATCCAACTTTGGATAAGATTTGCTCTCATTGTCTTCGCTTGAAGACATAGGATTTGGTTGAGCATCACATCAGTCACTCTAACTTTGTTCACTAGGACCCCACTTAACAGTGCGGTGGTTCCTATGACTCAACAAAGAAGAAAAGAAAACTACGAAACAACTATGTCTTCGCACTCCATAGTCTTCACGTGAATGTCTTCTCGAGTCATAATCTTCGTTGTGAATATCTTCACAACCACCATTGTCTTCAATGTCTTCACACATTTTTAGGGGTCATCTCTGGTAGGTAAATCGAATCAATGAGGGACTACTACCTGTGTTATCCTGCAATTCTCACAAACACATTAGTCCCTCAACCAAGTCTGTCGTCAATACTCCAAAACCAACTAGGGGTGGCACTAGATGCACTTACAATCTCCCCCTTTTTGGTGATTGATGACAAACTGGTTGAAGTTTTCAACGGGGATAAAAGTATGTGAGAGTTTAGGGATAAAGCCATTGTCTTCATAAGTAGCAAAAGGCTCCCCCTGAAGATGTGCATATAAGTAGGTTGCCTTTGAATGCAAATGTACATGGTAGGTTTTACTTTGTGGAGATCCTCTTCAACTTATGAAGACAATTCATCATGCATATAAAGATATAACGAAGATAATGACATGCAAAATGAAAAATGGACGTCTACGGAATAGCTTCATGCGGAATTTATCATCGCATCACTAGGTAGCATAAGAAGTAGCAGACGACCATCGAGTTTAAGTGTTACAACCCGAAGAACCAAATGAATCAGAAGACGAGAGTTGTAAACACTTGGCAAAATATAGCAACCCCCCATAAGGACCCGCTTGAAGACTATCAACTCATATGCTTCTCCCCCTTTTGTCAGGAAGGACCAAAAAGATTTGAAGACATAGAGTATCTACTCGTTCCCATCAGGAGTAGATGAAGGTGCAGGGTCGACACTAGAGTTCGATGGTGCAGAAGGGCCTAGTGCAGCGTCGAGATGCAGTGCAGCCATGGTCGGTGAAGTGGCGTCGTCTTCTTTATCGACGACTCTCGCAACAATAGTTGCAGCCGAAGATGAACACTCGGAATCTTCTATAGATGGAGTGCGGCGCCAGCTTGCATTGTGTGGAGGTCTGGAGTCAAATTTGAAGCCTTCTGTGAAGCCATCTTCGCGAAGATCTTCTTCAGGGCATAGCAGTGTGAGACTCTTCCAAGACCGCAGACAGGCTTCATGGGCTACAAACGAGTTCTTGGTGGCCAAGTTTCTGATGTGATTGACGTCCATCAAGATACTCTGCATCTGACGCTTTAGCCAGTCATGGTGCTTGTCCTACTTCTGATGTAAGGCCACAAGAAGCTCTCGGTCGTTGAGAATGCGAGAATGCTTCCGAGGCCTTTGAGCGATTGTACTGGCAGTGGCTTCAGTGTTGGCACGATGTGGCTCACGCATATTGCCAGCCAGAGGGTACGCATGAGTAACAACATTTGGAACATGAATACCTTCTAGTGGTTGGGTGAAGCTCTGACGATCAACATTATGAAGATATAGGGGTTCTTTGGCAGGCTCAGGGTAGATGGCTTCAACTGACAGATCAACCTCAGGCAGAAATACAAGATGGTTGCGCGCTGAGGGCTGATAGTCAACAGATGAGTGGAGTTTGATCAGGCGCATCACCCATGGAGCATAAAATTTCAAGCCAAATAGATCAATCCCAGATGCAGCAAGTTCCTGATGAAGAAATCCTGGGTATTGAATCTGATGCCATTGACAATATAGAATACCAAAGTCTTCATGGTGCCTTCAAGTTTGGCTTCGGAAGAATATCCCTTGATTGGCCATAGAGTCCGCCTCAGAATATGATAAATTGTGTGGGGCAGGTACTCGAGGTCCTTGACAAAGAATTCCTTGGGATATTCAGCATCTTGTGGCAATGGCTTCATCATGCTGAGCATCTGACTCATATTTGGCTCAGGCTTCTGGAATATACTCTGCAGCTCATTTCTGTGTAGCTGACAACCAGGCTCATAGAGCTCACCTGGAGTGGGCAGGGAAGACAGCTCGATGATGTCTTGAGCTTTGGCTTCATGGTGCACATCTCCTGTCATCCACTCAAGGATCCATGTCTTCGGATCCCTGTTGTAGCCACGAATGTGAAGTGTGGCATAGAACTACAGCAGAAGCTCTTCATTCCAGTGCTCTTTATCAGTGACGAAGTGTAGAAGACTAGCATCCCTAAAGCAATCCAGTGCTTCTTCAAGACAGGGCAGCCCGGCAATAGCTTCACAATCAAGACGCATGTGAGGAAAGATCCGCTCTTGATTGTATAAAAATGCAGGAGTAATAGTTGTGCTGCTGATAGCTCCAGAAGCGATCAGATGAGATCTTTGGCTTCGTATATGGATTTTTGGCGCTGTCAAAGAATGTGTTGTGCTCCCTGAAGCTGTTCACGCTAAAAGATCCTGGCGCTGTAGCAGCACCTGGAAGCCTTGGCAGTCTGGGCTTTGGCTTTTTAACCTGAGGCCTCTGCTCAATGTGGTAGTCGTACTGTGGTCCTGGAGCCGTTGGAGGGACCAAAATGGGCCATCTCATTGTGACAAGCTAGCCACGATTGTAAGCATGTTCCATGATGTGAGGCCTTGGAGGGGGAACAGTGGCTTCAGCATTCAAGGTGGCTTCAGGTTGTACATGAGCTTCAGGCACAACATTGGCTTCAGGCTCTAAGGGAGTCCTGGATTAGGGGGTCCTCGGACAGCCGGACTATATACATTAGCCGGACTGTTGGACCATGAAGATACAAGATTGAAGACTTCGTCCCGTGTCCGGATGGGACTCTCCTTGTCGTGGAAGGCAAGCTTGGCAATATGGATATGTAGATCTCCTCCCTTGTAACCGACCTTGTGTAACCCTAGCCCCCTCCGGTGTCTATATAAACCGGAGGGTTTAGTCCGTAGGACAACAACAATGATACCATATGCTAGCTTCTAGGGTTTAGCCTCTATGATCTCGTGGTAGATAACCTCTTGTAATAATCATATCATCAAGATCAATCGTATTACCTCCATCGAGAGGGCCCGAACCTGGGTAAACATCGTGTCCCCCGCCTCCTGTTACCATCCACCTTAGACGCGCAGTTCGGGACCCCCTACCCGAGATCCGCCGGTTTTGACACCGACATTGCTGCTGTCATTGAGAGTTCCACTATGCCGTCACCACAAGGCTTGATGGCTCCTTCGATCATCGGCAACGATGCGATCCAGGGTGAGGTTTTCCTCCCCGGCCAGATCTTCATATTTGGCGGCTTCGTACTGCGGACCAACTCGCTTGGCCATCTGGAGCAGATCGAGAGGTACGCCCCTGGCCGTCAGGTCAGGTTTGGAAATTTAAACTACACTGCCGACATCCACGGAGACTTGATCTTTGACGGATTCGAGCCCATGTAAGGTGCGCCGCACAGTCACGACGAGCACGACTTAGCTCTGCCGTCGGACGGTGTTCGGGAGATCACACCTGTGGCTACTCCGGCCCTAGATCCGGAGTCTATGGCACCGTCCGAGGACGGGTGGATGGACCCCGCCTCGGAGGCCACACACTCAATGGCGATAGAGCCGAATACTGACTTCACCTCCTATGAGACTTGTGTCGCCGGATCCTCGGATTCGTCCCCGGCCACATACCCCGAACCGCCTGCGTCCATGCCTATCGAATCTGATTGGGCGCCGATCATGGAGTTTACCTCCGCGGATATCTTTCAGCACTCGCCTTTTGGCGATGTGCTAAATTCATTAAGGTCTCTCTCCTTGTCAGGAGGCCTTTGGCCGAACTATGTCCGGCTCGAGTCACTACAAAAAAAAGACACATCCGTGACATTTTGGGCCGAACGAAATTTTTTTCTGTCATACATATCACACTTCTATGACGATAATTGTGACAAAACCCGGTATCATCATAGATGTGGTGGGCTCCTACTTCTATGACAAAAAATCATGACAGAAAATGGGCTTTTCGTCCTGCGCCGGCCGGAGACGCAGCTGCATGACATTCTTTGGGCCGTCCATGACGGAAAAAACCGTGGTAGAAGCGAGGGGGAGGAAAATTTCGGGGAGTTCCCGGTTACAGTGGGAGGTCGGGGGCCGAGCGATGCGCCTTTCTCTCGTACACGTACACGCGTGTGTGCGAGGCATTGGCTCTAACTGAACCCGAGCGAGGCGTTGGTCTCTAACTGAACCCGAGCGATTGCACTGTAGGCTACGCGTTACTGAACCCGAGCGATCGATCGATGGCTGTTAACAAAACCCGATCGAGCGATTCCTTCGCTACGGCTGCTAACTAGAGCCGATCGATTGGATGAACAGTGAGCATTGCGGGGGGGGGGGGGGGGGGGGGGTGGTTGGATGAACAGTGAGCGGTGGCGTTGCCTCTGATGAACAGGACCCCGTGGTGTGGAGGGCTGGATGAACAGTAGACGGTGGAGGGGTGGTTGAACAGGACCCCGTGGTGTGGAGGGCTGGATGAACAGTAGACGGTGGAGGGGTGCACGTGGAGGGGTGGTTGAACAGTAGCTGGTGGAGTAGCGCGCGGTGGAGGCTGGATGAACAGGAGCCCGTGGAGGCTAGAGGAGGTCGACGGTAGCCCGTGGAGGTTGGAGGAGGTCGACGGTGGAGATGAACAGTATCCCGTGGAGTCCCGTTTTGCAGTACGCCACACCCCTCCCGATGAACAGGACCCCCGTTTCGACCGTAGGAGGTCCATTTCGTCTGTTTTGCGGTACGCCACAACCCTCCCGATCAACAGGACCCCCGTTTCGACCGTAGGAGGTCCGTTTCGTCCGTTTTGCGGTATGCCACACCCCTCCCGATCAACAGGACCCCCGTTTCGACCGTAGGAGGTCCGTTTCGTCCGTTTTGCGGTACGCCACACCCCTCCCGATCAACAGGACCCCTGTTTCGACCGTAGGAGGTCCGTTTCCTCCGTTTTGCGGTACGCCACACCCCTCCCGATCAACAGGACCCCGTTCCGAATGTAGGAGGTCCGTTTCCTCCGTTTTGCGGTACGCCAGGCGTCGTTTCCATCGCCTGTTCCGTCCAAACCCTCTCGATGAACACGACCACGCATTCCGTTCCGACCCAGCCGGTTGGCTCCCACGCGTTCCGTTGCCTCCCGACCAACACGACGCATTCCGTTGCCTCCCCATGAACTCGACGCATTCCGTTGCCTCCCCATGAACACGACGCATTCCGTTGCCTCCCCATGAACACGACGCATTCTGTTGCCTCCCCATGAACACGACGACGACGCTATTTCTCCGTTCTGACCCAGCCATGTACACGAGCCCTGGGGTACGTATGCGCGAGTAGGCGTTCGAGACCCGCCCGTATGTACACATACGTGGCTGTTTTTTCTTTCTTGCACCCGGCCGCTGTAGGTATGTGTACATGCTACGTGCGCGCCTCTACTAGACACGTGCGCGCCTCTACTAACGACACGTGCGTGCCTCTACATCGACCAGTATGTACGTACACGTTCGCGCAGAATGACAACGCTACGTACGCTTCGACAGGTGGTCCGACTGTCAGCACTTCCTTGCCTGCGAAGATGTAGCTGGTGGGTCCCAGCAGGGGGGGCGAATCGTTTTTTTTGGGACGCACTTCCTTGCGTGCGAAGATGTAGCCGGTCCCAGCAGTCAGGGGGGAATCATTTTTTTTGCCCGGACGCACTTCCTTGCGTGCGAAGATGTAGCTGGTGGGTCCCAGCAGTCAGGGGGGCGAATCGTTTTTTTACCCGGACGCAATTCCTTGCGTGCGAAGGTGTAGCTGGTGGGTCCCAGCAGTCAGGGGGCGAATCGTTTTTTTCCCCAGACGCACTTCCTTGCGTGCGAAGATGAAGCTGGTGGGTCCCAGCAGTCAGGGGAAATGTTTTTTCCGTGAAATACAGTGGCCCGTCCGGTGGGTCCCAGCTGTCATGTGGAGGAATCATTATTTTCCGCGTAATAAGGAGGCACTTCCTTGCTGCGGCCGTGGACCCAGCTGTCAGCCTCTCCACGTACAGTCCACGTCCGATGGAAGTCGTTCCTTGACCACGTTGACCAGGCCGCGCCGAGAGCACCACGGCAGTGGACGACGGCGAGGCCTAGGAAGGGGACGACGCGGAGCCGGGGAAGACGCGACAGTGGAAGCCCGCGCGGAGAGGAGTACGAGGGTTCACTGGTTCGGCTGTGGTGTGAGGCTGCCGTCGCCGCAGGGCCTGGCCAGCGGTGGGAATAGTAGGGGGCGGTGAGGCCTCCGCGGCAGCACAGCCGGCCACAGGAGGCAGGGGCATGCAGCATGACCGGTGCTGCTTTGGGCGGCTGGAGCAAGAAGACCAGAGGTTGAAGAAGCACTACGGCCGTTGGATGGACATCGTACGGTCACTGGAGCTAGAATCGTTCATATTGACTAAGTTGACAAAGCCCTCCGTCCCATCAACTTAGTTGGCCCACAAGTCATCCTCCCACTATGGTGGGTCCCAGCTAGCAGGGGGTATTCATTTTTTTGTGCGTAATAAGGAGGCACTTCCTTGCGTGCGAAGATATAGCTGGTTGGTCCGACATGTCAGCGGGGGGAACGTTTTTTTCGCGAAATACAGAGGCCCTTCCGGTGGGTCCCAGCTGTCAGGTGGAGGAATCATTATTTTGTTCGTACAGTCCATGGCCGATGGATGTCGTTCGTTGACCACGTTGACCAGGCCGCACCGAGAGCACCATGGCGGTGGACGACGGCGAGGCCTAGGAAGGGAACGACACGGAGCCGGGGAAGACTCGGCAATGGTTGCCCACGCGGTGAGGAGTACGAGGGTTTACTGGTCCGGCTGCAGTCGCCGGAAAATAACAGGAGGTGTGGGTGAGTAGAGGAATGGCCTGGCCAGCAATGAAGTAGGGTGGGGCGGTGCGGCCTGTGCGGCAGCACAGCCGGCCACGGGAGGCGGGAGCAGGCAGTCCCACCGGAGCTGGTTTGGGCGGCTGCAGCAAGAAGATCAGATATTGAAGAAGCAGCACGGCCGTTGGATTAACATCCAACGGTCACTACTGCTAGAATCGTTTGTGGACTAAGTTGACAAAGCCAAAGTACACGTCAACCTAGTAGACCCACAAGTCAACCTCCAAATCTGTCCCAAACAGCATACAACCCGAAATTTCTAGCCATATTCAAATTAATTTTAAATCTAAATATACCTTAATTCAAATTCAATGAAATTTTACCCGCACAAAAACAATGAAATTTAAAATATCAAAATCCGAAAGAAAACAGTATTTTGGAACTAATTGCCTGTTTGCTGTATTTTTTCATTTTACAGCCCATTTATTATTACTTATAGCCCATTTCTTATTACTTATAGCCCATTTTCTAGGCAAAATGCATCCCTTCTCGTCTTGAAAGATTTCCGGCCCAGCAGGGCGTAGAAAAGCAAGTAGGCCTACGTTGGTTATTCAGCAAAAAACAAAATAGCTGGCTAGCCATTTTCAGAAAGGAAAAAAACAAACTGGGCTGGTCATGTGCTAAACATATGAAATAAAAGCCTGGGCTAGACGGGCCACGGGTCCCACACAACCCAGTTGATACCCTTCTCCGTCCCGAAAAAACAAAATTACTGCGCGCGCTGCTGGGTCCCTACTGTCATCCTCACCATGTACTGTCATCTCCTTATTCCTCTCGGTTGTTGACCATGTTGACAACACCGGAGGGCGGCGGCCGCGGCGAGCGAACCAAGGCGGAGGACGATGGTGAGGCCTCGGACGGGAACGAACAGGAGCCGGGGAAGATCACAGCCAGCCGTGGGAGGCGGGAGCAGGCGGTCCCGCCGACGCTGGTTTGGCTTTGGCGGCTCGAGGAAGAAGAGACTGAAGAAACGCGACAGACGTTGAATGTCAATCCAACGGTCAAGGTTGGCACAATCGTTTGTTGACTAAGCGGACACCAAGTAGCATACTTTTTTATATATAGGAAGAAAACTGCGAGGAAAATGCGTTCGTCTGCCGTCCTCCTCACAGGGAACGTTCGCCACATAAGTGACTAGCACCCTTGGTTTTCAACCGAGAGGTCTTGGGTTCGAGTCCCAGGAACTCTCAATTTTGTCCTCCTTCCTTCCTCGCAAAAAAAGGGAAAGAAAATCAAAGACTTGGGAAGGCGTACAGAACAAGCTAGTGTACCAGTAAAGAGACGTTGCCGAGTTTTAGAAAAAAGAAAGACGTGCTCCTGTAGCTGGTTCGAATCCAAACCTAGACTATGACTATATATGGTGCTATGCTACTCTGCAAGTAATGAAACTGACATATCCAACGTTCGCTTCTCCTCTTCTCTACTTACTCTGCCTAGCATCAGAAGCTCTGGCCGCAGCAACCATGTCCGCTGGCTGCTCGTCCACCTGCTCTTCAGCAGGCAACAACCAGATATGCGCCAAGTCGCCACCCGTACCATCGCCTGTGGGTCTCATCACACCCCCGCCGGCACGCGCACCGCAGCCGATTGCTCATCGCAACCCGCTGCCGTTGGTGTGGTGCCACTGCTGCAAATCACGCAGAGTCATCCGTCGCGTCTCAACCACAATCCGCAACCCTGGCCGAGTCTTCTACAAATGCCCGAATCATGGGGTAATAATATGTTTAAGTGTTGTTCTGCTGCTTTCAGTTGCTGATTTTTTTAATAGTTTGGTTGATGATCTTCCAATTTGATTCATGCAGAAAAGGGAAGATTCGTGTGATTTGTATTTCTGGGAAGTTGCTGATGTGGGGGAATGCAACTACGCTGATTATTTGGTTAGCCGAGGAATCCCAATACCAGCAGGTTGGGGTGTTGGACAAGTAACTGAAGGAACGGCAGAAGAGGAAGATGCAGAGCAGAAGGTTAAAGATGCAGTTCCTCTGATCATGGCCAAGCAACAGCTGCTGAACGGCCTTGACAGCAATGAGGAGATGAAAGAGCTTGTGAAGATAATGGGCAAAATCGATGTGCTCTGTAGGATGATTGTCTCTTTATTTGCAGTGTATGTAGCACTCGTGATGTATTCAGTGGCTACGACATGAGCACTTTGCTGAAACTAGTAATGAATGAAACCTGTGTAGCAGGCTGGGCGTAGTGTTGTGAACATCTAATGATTTCTATTAACGGAAATCAGGGGGTATCCCCTTTTGCTCATATAAATAAATAAATAGCAGAGGCCCTGTCGGGTCAGCTTTGTTCTCATTCGAAGACGTCGAGCAAATTGCAGTCCAACAGCAAACTATGTCATCAAATTCAAGTTTCACAGCCAAATATGAGTACAACTAAACAACAATGTCATCATGTTTTAGTTGTCATACAATCACCAAACACAAATCAGCATACATAACAAGTGATGTTCTCACAGCAAAATACTAAACAACATGTTCATCAGGTTTCAGTTGTCATAGCAAACACAATTTCACATAGTAGATAAAAAAACGTCTTCTGACAGGCAAATACGACAAAAGCAATGTAATCATCATCCGCAGCAGCAGCGTCAACATCTTCGCCATGTGTATCAGTCTGAATCGTAATTCCCCACGGTGTCATCTTCTTCTTCGTCCTCAACGTCCTCGAACGTTGGCTTCTTCTTGATCAACTCTTGTATGTCCACAGCACGACAGGCAATCTTTTCGCCGGCGTCATTGACGTGATGGTTCTCAAAGATATTAGGAACATCTGTGTTATCTTGTACATCAGGAGCAGTGTAAGCATCATCTTGTTGTGCAACTTCATTAAACGAATTCCTCTGCTCAAACCTTTGCAATACTCTCCAGTCATCGCTACGTGCAAATGTGTCTTCCAAGAAAAATATCTGTGTTGCTTGATTTGCCAAAATAAAAGGCTCGTTGGTCTGGTACGCCGCCTTGACATTGATGGATTTGAAATAATCATCAGCTCTGGGTTTTGCGATCCTGGAAAACAGGTTATACCAACGACAGCACAACAGAACCACACACCGATGATCCTCGAAACTGGAGATATACTGCAACTGAACAATGTCTGTTATGTTAGCATACATTTCAGTTGTCTCTTTGTCATACGTATCCGTGCTCATGATGGCACTGTTTTGTGTCTTCCTGCCTTCGTCTCGTGCAAGGGTGTTGTAGCGCACATCTCCAACAACGCAAGATTCATAATGTCTTACCCGAGTATCAGGACCCATTGCTAGTGAGTAAAGGGCATCATCAACTGCCTGCCCATCCTCCCGCATCTTCTTAACCTATGGTTAGAAAATAGACAAGCTGATCATCTTATGTACTCAATATATTAAAAAAACTGACAGTGCACTTCAAAAGCTTACATGGTTCTTGAACCATTTCGCAAATCCTGCCATAACCAGTTTGTCAATGTTTCTTGGATTTTGCGGCAGTAACTCCTCTTTGTAGATGCTGCACAACATAGTGATCGCGTCAAACATCTAAATATATAAGAATGTGCTGCAAGTTTAGTAGATTACGATGTATAAGCTGCAGTACTGCACTTACTTGATATAAGGTAGTATCTCAGGACAGTTATTCAACACATACCAAACCATTTTGTCCAAATCTTTAGGTTTGTCCTCTTGTCGACTCTTCCCTGTAACTCGAACAGAATAATCGAAAACATTGAGCCCGGGATTGTCTTCACCCACCTCTTTGCTAAGCTGATCAGCTGTTTCAATGTATTTTGAGCAGAATGTCAACGCTTCTGTAGCAATGTAGGCCTCTGCAATGGAACCCTCGGGTCTAGCTCTGTTCCTAACATAGCCCTTGAAAGTGCCTAGCCGCCTTTCAATAGGGTACATCCAGCCATACTGTACTGGACCTCTAAGTAGTGCCTCATCAGGTAGATGAACAGCCAAATGCACCATCACATCAAAGAAGGCTGGAGGATATATCTTCTCAAGGTCGCATAGGATAGTTGGTATCTTGTCTCTAAGACGCTCCAAAGCATCTATCCTGATATTCCTACTGCAGAGTTCCCTGAAGAATTGTCCCAACTCTGCAACTGCTCTGTATAAGTCAGGGCGGCCCAATCCTCTAAGGATAACAGGTAAAACCCTTTGAAGTAGGACGTGGCAGTCATGAGTTTTCAACCCTTGTACCTTGTTTCCATCTGCACTGACTCTCCTTTCAGGGTTGGAAGCAAATCCATGTGGGAATCTCACACGTGACAGGACCTCGCAGAATTCTTTTCTTTTTACCTTGTCCAAGACGTACACAGCTGGTGCCATATCCCGTGGTTTACCTTCATCTTGCACCTGCAAATCCTTTCTGATACCCAGGTGTGTCAAATCAATCCTAGATTTTAAGGTATCTTTCGTCTTGCCTTCAATATTAAGAAGTGTGCCGATAATGCTGTCACATATATTTTTCTCGATGTGCATCACATCAAGATTATGCCGCAGATCCAAATCTTTCCAATACTCCAAGTCCCACAAAGTGGACCTGCGGGTAAACAATAATCTCTCTTCTACCCTGCCACGCTTCCTTTTCCCGCTACCATTACCAGGATGGTTTCCTGGTGTAATATGCCTGACCTTCTCTAATTCCACTTGCAACTCATCGGCGGTGAGCCTCTTTGGCGCATCACGGTTTTCATGCTTTGCATTGAACACATGTCTTCGGTATTTTCTAGGATGCGGCTTGTCCTTGGCAAGGAAACGGCGGTGTCCAATGTAACAGATCTTGCTAAGTATTGCGTATGACAGCGGATTCCTGTCACAGCGAACACATGCATTGTAACCATGTGTCGTTCGCCCTGACATAGTGCCCAAAGCCGGATAATCATGGATGCACCAAATTATAACAGCACACAGAAAGAAATCAGCTGGTGGGCTGCTATATAGGTCTCGAGTGAGAACACCCTTCCATAGCTGTTGAAGTTCCTCCACAAGAGGCTCCATGAACAAATCAAAATCCTTTCCAGGACTTTTTGGACCTGGGATGAGCAAGGCCATCATGTAGTTTGATTCTTTGGTGCAGACATTTGGAGGCATGTTGTAAGGGATAACAAGCACTGGCCACATGCTATATGTGGCGCTCTGGTGGCCAAATGGGTTAAATCCATCTGAAGCTAAGCCAAGTCTAATGTTTCTCGGGTCAGCAGCAAACTCTTTGTGTTTATCATTGAAGCTTTTCCACTCACTACCATGAGATGGATGGCTCATTACATTCTGATCTCTGTACTCCTGGTTCCTAGAATGCCACAGTACATCCTCTCTTGTTTCAGCATCATGAAACAACCTCTGCAATCTTGGTGTAATTGGAAAATGTCTCAGAACATTATGAGGAATCCTCTTCACAGCATCGCCATCTTTCCATCTTGATGATTTGCATTTCGGGCATTCACTTAAGTTGGCATAATCCTTCCGGAACAGAACACAATTATTCTTACAAACATGGATCATATCATATCCAATTCCAACTGCACGAAGGAAATTCTTCATTTTACTGTAGGTGTGTGGCAGCTCAGACGCATCTGGGAAAGATTTGCGGAAAGCAGCCAACATCGCATCGAATGATTTGTTGGTCATCCGCTCAGATGTCTTCACCTGAAGAAAGGTGACCATAGCTGAGAATACTGACAGCTTATTTCCTGGGGTGACAGCAACGTTGCATTGTTCCAACATGCGGGCCCACCGTTTTTCTTCTGCAGGTGAAAGTTCACGGAATGCACGAGCATTTCGTAGCATTGTTTCAATGTTGGTCAAACTCACTGGCTCCGCCACCACCACCCTCCTCCTCTTCCACCTGAGCATCAGGCAGATCAAGATGGTGATCTGCTGCTTCCACGTAGTCAATAACATTGACGTTCACAGCTTCACCATGATGAACCCACCTAGTATATGTGACCGACATCCCATACAAGTGTAGATGATTTTGCACAGTTGACTGGGGTCTTGTAACTGAATTCATACAACTGCTACACGGGCAGAGCACATCTGATTTCGGACCACCGTACTCAGCTCTGATAAAGTTCATGAAGTTTTCAACCCCCTCGACATATGCAGCGGAGAATCTTCGAGCAGAAGTTATCCAAGTCCTGTCCATCTGTTAGACATACAAATTAGTTCTTCTACTAGATATTACAGGAAAAACATATATGCTTTTTTATGAAGTCCAGAAAAAAATACCTAGGTCGATGTCTAAAGCTATGGCAAGATATTTGGACGAGCAGATCTAAGTAACGAAATATATGTAAAGCTAATTCAGCAAACAGATTTGAGTGCCAAATTATGGCAGGCTGTTTCAGCAGTCAATGAGGCCGAGCACACAGCCATCGAACTATCGAAGGCCATCGCAGCAACAAAGATCGAGTATAAAACGGTGTAGAGCTATTTCACCTAACAGATTGGCTACTAGACCATGGCAATCTACGTCACAATAAATATATGGCAGGATATTTTAGCAACTAATCGGCCTTGGCATGCCATCTCAGCTAAGCAGATTGAGTGCATAACAGGGCAAGGAAGCTTCTTAAGCAAAGCATATTGATAGTAAACTACTTCGGCGAACAGTGAGATTAACAGCGTCTATCAGCTAACATTCAGCACTACACCGACATGAATGGGGCCTCAGTCTAGAATGCGCGTACCGTGGGAGAAGCTGACCGCCGTGCGTCTCCACACGAACGTCGCCAGCGGTGGCGGCGCTGACCGCCGTGCGCCTCCACAAGAACGTAGCCAGAGGTGGCGGCGCGGCTAGAGGACGGCAGTCTACGAGAGCGTACTGTGGGAGCGAGAGGATCGCCGAACCGCGGCGCCGACGTATCGGCGCGGCGGGGAGGGCGGCTTTGGCGGAGCGAATGGAGTGGAGGGGGACAGGGGGGAGGGGGGTTTGGGGAATATTATTGGCTAGTTGGCCGAAGGGCGGTTGAATCGGATTTGGGGGGAATTTTTGGGTGTGGGGGGGGGAGGATTTTCGCGCGGTGGGCGGGGGGAGTTTGGCGCATGGTCGGTTTCTCCAAGTGCAGTCCCACGTGTCAGTGAAGAGGCAAGCCGAAGCGCGTTCCGTTTGCGTGAGCCGTGTGCAGGACCGAACGTGTGTGGGGTGCAATGCGACCGCGACAGGAGTGCTGTGAGTGTACCGCCTTTTTTCCTTTTAAACTAGGTGCTTCGCCCCCTCAAAAAAAATTTGTTGCTTCGCGCGATCCATCGATACTACTACTAGTAATCCGGTAATCCCGACTAAAACGGCGCGGCCGGGTCTTTTCCCGCGCGATATGCTGGGAGGTTGGCTTAGTTGGGTTTTTTAGGACGAGTAATGCTACACCTACGTAATCCCAGTTACGTAATTAACGTAATGTGAAACGTGTGAGCTGTTGATTGTAGATTGGGGGGAGGGAGGGGCCCACCACCATGAAAATCAGGGGAGGAGAGAGAGAGGCAATTTACGTTAACCCTTTCGTAGGTTCCCGTAGATGTAGAAAGATGTGAAATGCGTGAATGTGTAGTGGACGTACTATTGGAGTGCCTAAGATAATTTGTGTATGTATAGACCCTATGTGTTTATTTTACTTCGCATGTTAGATTTGTCTCGGTTCAATAAAAAGCAGAGTTGGTGATGATGGTGTGCCTGTCATCCTGCAATATAGGCCGTCCGATCTATATCTAACGGATAGGAAGGAAACTATGACAATTTACCCGCACTCCTCTCCACATTTGCAGATAAGGCTTTCCCTCGTTCATCCTTTTCTCCCACAAGATCTTGATCTTCCGTGCAACGCACGGGCATCTTGCTAGTACTCCTACAATATGTATATTATTGTGAAAGTTCATATACACCGGCCGAGATTAATGCAAACACGGCAGATTTTCATTACATTTCGAACTTTTATAGGACAGAAAAATAAAAGAAACCCGACCCTAAACCTATTCTACGGCGGCGACCGACGTCCTCCATCTGCGATCTCTATGTACGGGGGCGGGGTTCAAGACCCGTGAAGTGAAGGTGCGGTCTCCGGCGAGGAAGAGTAGAACACGGGATACGGACCGGCCAGTTGGCACACCATGCCCTGCCGCCTCCCATGCCCTACTCATCCTCGGAGGAGTCCCCGACCTCGGCGGTGCCGGACGTTGGACGGCGGCAAGTAGGACGCGTGGCTGACGGTGCTCCCGTCGTCGGCCGCCAGCGTGGCCACCGCTTGTGCGGTCGCGTCCGCGTCCGGCTACGCCGCTATTGCGTCGCGAGAGGCGACTTGAGCGAGGGCGGCGACCTCGAGCTTCATCCCCGAAGACAAGCTCTCCCGCAGAGCGTTCGCACTTGCGGTCATGGCGGATGTGGTGCCAGGTAGGAGGACGATGCGCTATGGTGTGGAGGTTAGCTGGGCGTTGCCGCTTTAAGTAGCGCATTCCGGTGAGGCCAAGCGTCCGGGTGCGTCATTAAGTCGCCGGAGTTGGTTCCTCGGGCACCGAGCCTCTTAACGACGACATACGAACGGACGGCATGAATGCGGGCAGCTGGCGCCGGCTGGGAACGCACCGCGCGACGGCGCGAGGGACGAGGGTTTTGGTGTGCCAGGGTAGTCAGCTGCGGTCGTGGCAACGTTGGAGATGCCCTTTGCTCACATGCGATCCCCGCATGTCATTGAAAAAGCAAGACGACCCGGCATGGTCTCAGGTCCAGAGGATGCAGTTGGCCGCGCTACACCACTCCGCGGACGCGTCGCGGCGCCCCGTGCATCCTCGACGAGCCGGGTGTTGGGGTGTGTTTGGATTGTGGCCAAAGTGCACCTTACCAAAATTTTGGTCATGACCCAAAGATTGGTCTTTGTTTGGATGGTTGCCATTTTTTGGCATGCCAATGAACTCTAGCCAACTCTAGTTCATTTTTCTTGCCAATGTCGGCCAAATCATGGGCAACCAATACCTCAACCAAAATTTTGGTCATGACCCAAAGATTGGTCTTTGTTTGGATGGTTGCCATTTCTTTGGCATGCCAATGAACTCTAGCCAACTCTAGTTCATTTTTCTTGCCAATGTCGGCCAAATCATGGGCAACCAATACCTCAACCAAAATTTTGGCTACCCAATGCTTTGATGGGGCAACCTTGGGCACAAACCAAACATACCGTTGGTCGTGCCACAGCACTAACGCCACCCTCGGCACACTGAAACCGACCGTGTCTAGCGACGATATGAGCGTGTCGCTCACCGCGGTCGCCGTGTCCAGAGGCGGTGCTGGAGCTGCGCCCCGTTGTTGGCCCCAACGACCCACATGAACGGTTGTCGGTGGCGAGGAGGTCGTGGGCCAGCTCCTCCATTGGACTAGTCTGCGCTACGTCGTCCCGACGGGTGTGCCCCACATGTCGGTTTCCCTGTTTTCCCGGCCATATTCGAGCGTCAGTGCTCCGCGTTGCGCATTAGGCCTTTCACTATGTAGGCCAAGCGAGACAACTTATTGTTTATTTGAGCCGTTCAAGTATAATCATGTGGCGTTTGCTTATTTCTCATTCCTCTCCAACCCTCTTCTCCATCGATCATGTCGCCCTCCAGTCGAGTCCATCCTCCCGCATGCCTCATTTGAACATTCCGCCGAGTATCATTCGCATGTACCCACCCTAGTCCTCTTTCAATAGATCTCCGGACCCCGAGATGAAATCGAGAGGGAACGAGTGGGGGCACGTGATACCTAAGGCGGATTCAAAATTTTGAACCGGTGATCATAGCATCCGCAAATCATATATAAAGGGTATTCAATGTTCGTTTCGTTTTTGAACGTACAATATACTCCCCCTATCCTTTCTAGTTTACATATAAGTTTTATGTGTAGTCAAAGTATCTCTACTTTGATCAAAAAGGTATCAACATTCAACAACGCCCAATCAATATTGTTAGATTCGTACGTACTCCTAGATTTGTACTCGAGATGGTTTCCAATTTGACTATTGACAAGATTAATAGTACATGAGATGTATAATGTGAAAATTATATCATTGGAAACTCCTTTCACATACGAATTTGACCGTATGCTTTGTGTAAGTTGCATGTCATATATTATTACTCTAACATTTGGTCAAAGTTAGCCTCGAAAAACGCATTAGACCCTGTATGCTTTGTGTAAGTTGCATGTCATATATTATTACTCTAACATTTGTGTAAGTTGCATGTCATATATTATTACTCTAACATTTGGTCAAAGTAGTATAGTGGAAGTGGATCCTCTGACGTAGGTATCCCTGCCTTACCCTCCCTTTCGGTCACTTACTGGCGGACCCCATGCTTGCTAGGCCCCGCATGTCAGTTACTCAATGGGTTCGGCCACGTCAGGGGATCCTCATCCGTAGTATACTCCCTCTGTTTTTATTTACTCCGCATAAAACGGAGGGAGTGGTGGTATAATAAATGACGCGGGCGGGGGAGGGGGAGGGACGTCGGTTTGCTCTCAACTGCGGTCCCACAAGCGAGCGAAAACGCAAGACGAAGCGCGTTCCATTCGGTGAGCGACGTGGAGGGTCCAGCGTGCCGGGCTGCAACGCGAACGCGACAAGAGCGATGTACAGTCAAAACCGATTGACCGGTCGTCACCGGAACCACTATTCACAGCAGAACCTTCACTGCTCGGCCTACGCTAGCCACTGCCCTAAAACCACACCAAATCTCCAGCCCATCCCCCCACCTTTCGTTCCCCTAGCCCGCATCAAGCGCCCCTAGTTCGCCGGAAAGCCATGGTGCGCCGCAAGATCACTTACTACAAGATGCTGACGCCGGAGCGCCGCGCAGAAATCGCGGCGGCGGTCGGCGCCACAGACCTCCGTTCCCAAGCTCGCTTTGCGGTGGGCCAATCACCGAGTTCTCTGGAGCCAAGCTACGAGGAGGAGGAAGCCGATCCAATGTTCATGGCAGAGGTCGCAGCGCAGAAGGCCCCCGATGGGTATGAGACGATGGACTCGACTTCGTGCCG
The DNA here is from genome assembly GCF_018294505.1 of Triticum aestivum. NCBI lineage: Eukaryota > Viridiplantae > Streptophyta > Magnoliopsida > Poales > Poaceae > Triticum > Triticum aestivum. The sequence continues at coordinate 555,115,490 of NC_057808.1, read as the reverse complement.
GCGTCCGAGTCCCCCATGGTGCAGGCGGACCAGCGGTTGAACATGGCGATACTCAAGGAGGACCGGGAGGCAGAGGCTCAACTCGACGCGGAGCGCGCGCATGCCGCTGCCATCGAGGCTCTCCTGCAGGCGGAACCGGATGTCATGGATGTGAACCGGGCGGCGGAGCGCTTGGATGCCGCTGCCATCGAGGCCCTCCTACAGGCGGAACCGGACGTCCTGGACTTGAACCGGGCGGCAGAGGCTCGACTCGACGCAGAGCGCGCGGATGCCGCTCTCATCGACGCCCTCCTGCAGGCGGAACCGGACGTCCTCCTGCACTGTATTCCGGTATGGCACGACTCGAAGGCTCGACTCGACGCGGAGTGCGCGGATGCCGCTGCCATCGAGGCTCTCCTGCAGGCGGAACCGGACGTCCTCGACTTGAATCGGGCTGTGCTCTTGTCCGTGCAGAGCGCCCGCACGCTCCGCTTGAACGAGTAGCTGGAGGCCGAGGACAACCATGGTGCGGAGACACACGTCGGCAGCGACGGCTGGTTCGCGCCGGCAGCCAAAGACGACGAGGCCATCTCTTTCCGCGAGCAGTGATAGTTTTTCTTTATGTTGTTGTTTTTGTGGATCTTTTGCTGTGTAAAAACATATATTTGTTAGGCAAGTCGCCTGACTTGGGTCAGTCTACCATTTCAGGCGGTTGGATGAATATCCTACGTCTCCTAACCCTTCTTTCCTTCTTCCTCACCTCTTCTTCTTCCCCAACAGACCACCGCACGGGCCGTACGGATACTCCCCAACATGCGGTTGGATAAACATACTCTATGAACGAAAATTATGTGTCAGCGATAGGATGGCTGAGTTTGGTTTGTTCACATGCGACAGCACGTGTCAGTGAGGGTGCGTTCCCTTGGTTGGGTTTGCGGCGTGCAGGAGCGACTGTGTGAGGGTGCGGTGCGACCGCGGCGTGCAGGAGCGACCGTGTGAGGGTGCGGTGCGACCGCGACAGCCGTGCGCAAGTGTACCTCCTTCTCATTTTGAAAACTTTAGGCAAGCTTGGCAAAAATGTGTGGCGAAGTTTGGCAATGCAAGGCCTAGACCCAAACAGGATAAGTACGTACGTACTAGGAGTACTAGTGTTAAAAAAGAAAGGCGGGGTTTTCCTTCGCGGGATTTAATCGATACAAATCCTCGTTTCACGTGTCAATTAATGCGTATTTTTTCTCCAAAGACCAAAGAGCTAACCATCTCACTCCTCATCGCTTGATTAATGCAGCGCCATGCAAACCAACCTTCTCACTTCCGCATGCATGCAGGGGATATTAATGTCCTTGGTTGCTAACCCCATCAATTTTGCCTCGATTAGTGTTAGTGGCCCTTTGCAAATTGTAATTTTGATATACTGGCCTTGTGTACAAAAAAATGGAGGTAGTAACTATATTTGACTTCCTTCCCCATTGCGGTGACGTCGACGATATCTTTTTTTGGTGGTTTGGCGAAGTGCGTTCGACGGAGAACACCATTGAGGGAGACCACGGTAAGTCGTTCGCAAGTGCCGCCTGCAAGCCGAGACAACCGCCTTATTTGCATCCAGGAAGTCCTTTACTAGTACTACTAGGAGTACTAGTGCGGTGAGATGGTTTCTCGAAGAAGACGATGGAGAAGCGGAGTCAGCGAAGAGTGAAATGATGGTTGCTTCGTCCGTGCTTTTGTGATTTGACGCCTCACTGCTTTGTGATTTGTGATAGAAGGGACAGGGGAGTAGACTCTGTGCTCTATACTGTACTACATGCGTCCAAGCATGGGAGAAAGAGGAGAGACGTTGCATTTTTCTATTCCTTCAATCAATCAATCAGGGAGCTTCGGTTCCATCTTTTTGGCTTTGGCAACACCGTCCACAATGGTTCCCACGATGCCAAAAGCTATTTTCACATTTGGCTACACATTGTGGATGCCCTTAACCGTACCACTTGGTTTTGCTCCTGTGTGCTATCTATACAAATCTCAATTATATTGATCTAAAAAATTATAGAATCAAGATTAGTAAAAAGGAGGTGATTTTGCCGCGCGGATGGCGGGGGAGGTTTCTTATTTGAGCAATGCTACATCCACGTAATGGTTTACGTAAAGTTACGAACTGATGTGATGTGGGACTATTTGATTGGATTAAAGGAGAGGATTAGGCCCACCCCACCTGAAAATCAGGGGGGGCATATATAGATTAGATGGAAAGTATACGTAGCAGCTACGTAGCCCTTTGTAAGTCTAGGATTAGGCTTCTTATTTTCGGAGGACGTTGTCCTGGCGGTTTGCTAACATGCGGTCCCACGTGTCAGTGCTTTACCAAGCCGATCCGCGTCCCACATGAGGCAGAACAACGGCAGAAGCAACACGTGGTTAAGTTGAAGAAGATGAGGGAGAAGCGGATTCAGCAACGAGTGAAATGATGGTTGCTTCGTCCCTCCAACTTAACTGCGGGAAAGGTGCAGCTTTGTGATTTGACGCCTCATTGCTCATTACTACGCCGGCGCCATGACTGGGGTGCTTCACCCCGGCTGCTCTGCACTGTATTCCGGTATGGCACGTGGACCCGGTAGCTTGATGTCCCACATGTCGGCGAAAGGGACTAGAAGATTTATGAAAGCGAGCGCTCCACTCTTACGACGGAGGAGTAGACGACACGACGGCCCAGTGAACTGTCACTTGTAGTACTGTATAGTACTATAGTTTTGCTGTTTCGCACGATCCATCGATACAAACCCGATTAAACAGGAAAGGGCGGGATTTTTCCCGCGCGGTAGATGATACTGGCCATACATTTCAAAGGCAATTTTAATGTATGCAAACTGAATAATTATAAGTAACAATATGATATCTAGTAAAACTAAAAACACATATGATTTATTGTGTTAGAGTGTAGTAGTAGTGCTGTATTGCATAGTTGTTAGATGTAACATGCGAGAACGTGTAGAGATGTAGTTTTGGAGGGCCTACAGAGAGAAAAGCGTAATACGGTCACCGAACTTCAGAATAAGCTGATTACGGTCACTATATACGTTTTGCGGTGATTATACGGTCACTTGCTCACAGTTCAGCATCGGATTGCACTCTGTTGACCGGCCAAATAGTCTGCGTGGCGCCATGTTGACTAGTTAAATTGACCACGTTCCTTGTGGGTCCCACCTGTCAGTTCGCATAGGCAAAAGGTCAGATAAACACAAATTTACGCAGGCGCGACAAGGCTCCAACCCGTGCGCGGGAATCACCTGGTTGTGTATGTGTCTGTCAGGGCCTGATGTGTGCGCATGCACGTGTAGGTTGAGCACTTGAGCGTGAGAGTGTGTGTTGGTCGTGTGGTGTACTGGTGTGTGCATGCATGCGTGCGTGTGTGCGTGTGAGTGTTGCGTGCGTGCGTGGCTGCGTGTGTACGTGTGAGTGTTGCGTGCGTGCGTGGGTGCATGTGTTTGTGTGAGTGTTGCGTGGATGCAGTTCGTGTGCATGCGTGCGTGTGTGTATAATCACCACACCAGCTCCTGTGTGTTAAAACAGACGGCTCAGCATACCAATACAAGGCCACCTTGTCCGCTGTGCCCGCGGTCATGACTTCGAACCACCGTCCAAATATTTTTTTGTCGTTTGTTTTCATTCTTACTAGCAAGATGCCCGTGCGTTGCACGTAACATCAAGATGCATTTGTATGACTTGTTTATCTTGTGAGAGAAAAGGATGAACGAGGGAAGGCCTTATTTGCAAATGTGGAGAGGTGTGTGGGTACCTTTTTGCAAAATTGCCATAGTTTCTTTCCTATCCGTCAGATATAAATCGGACGGCCTATATTGCAGGATGGCAGGCACACCATCATCACCAACTCTGTTTTTTATAAGAGTGTATTTTATGTATTTTATAAGAGTGTAGATGTAGAGTAGATACAAGTCGACAGGTGGGCACGATGGTAGTGAGATAATGTGATGCAACACTAGAGGTGCCACGTGGAGCGTTTAACTGGTCAACTAGTCATGTCATGAGCAAATACAGAGTTGTACGGTGAGCCCGTGACTGTATAATAACCACTAAACGTAAATGGTGACCGTAATGAGTGGATTCTGAAGTCCAATGTACGTATCGTGCTTTCGCTTCAAATACAATGATCGTCATTGCATATATCGCGAGAGAAAGATGAAACATGCGTGAATTTTCTGGGGGCTTACTTTTAGAGGACCTGGAGATAGTTTTGTGTGCATACGTGAAAGGGGCGTACAGGGGGGGTATGCGATGGAGAGAGAGATGCTCTTCGTTTCTCTTTATTATGACTAACTTTGTATATAGTATAAAAATATACAAATTCACAGTGCGGAATAAATATCATTGTGGGCACCATGCAATGCAAATTAGCGTTCGTACTCCTCCATATAACTTTGTAATGTTGTATATATGTAGAAACTCTAAAATAATTTTTTGGCCACACTTTATTCAAAAGGAATGTTGTATGCGAAATAAACGTGAAGAGAGGGCTTTTTAGATCAATGGGGTACGTGATGTAACATGTGTGAATGTGTAGTTGATGCATTTGGCGGGGCCTAGAGAGGTATGTGTGTGTATTACGTATTCGAGAGAGGCATGGATAGAGGGGCCGACGGGGGGGGGCGTGGGAGAGATAGCACGAGAAATGAGAGTGGTCTAGAGAGAGAGAGAGACGAATATGACGTCACGACAAGAGATTCCATTCCCTTGAGTGTGTATATGCAAGGGGGGAGGGAATAGAGGCACCAGGAGAAATTTTCTGTGTGTGTGGTGTTTGTGTTGGTATGTGTGGGTGTGAGAAGATAATGAGACGTGGGGGCAGAGGGTGTGTCACCGCGTGAGGTCCGGTGGGTCGAGGTGAGGCCCTTCGTTCGGTTCCGTCCTGCGCCACATTGGTCGGCCCGTGACGCATTTAGGAAGACCCATGGATGACTAGTCGTACAAGACAAAGATAGCAGAATTGTGAAGGACTCTGTGTCCACTGACAAAGCCGGCTAGGATTTGTAACCCTAGGTTCTCGGACTAAGGTAACCCCTTTATCTCTGATATTACTATTCATCCAACCTAACTTTAAGGGGCATCCTACAGAATGCTCTGCTAGAATCATACTCGTCGATTAGGAAGAGAGGTGTGAGACAATGCGTGAGAGACAGGCGTAAAGATAATGTGCGTACATGAGACACGTAGGCAGGTCCATGTATATAGAAAGGGTCGATGAGGATTGTGCGTGTGTATGTTTGCGAGAGGAAGAGTGCTTGTGATAAAGGTTAGTGAAAACAGTTGTAAATGGTTACGAGAGGGAGGGAGGGTTATATCTAGAGCATGTGTGCGAGAAAGACACCTCGGGAGAGAGTGTGTGAGCATGTGTGAGAGACCACCGATGGAGAGTGAAACTACACGTAAAAGACTGCTCTACACATTGATTAAAGATATAAATTGTATCCAAATATTAGGATGGGATCATGATATTTGCAATTCGCGTAAGGAGCGGTCATTGATCCATCAGACATCTAGATTCTATCGAATTTGAGCATGTCTATGTTATTATTCGACACAATTGATCCACATAGTTAGTATTTTGAACTCCAGACAATGCATCGCTTTAGCAATCGAATATAAACGTGAGTATAGTTCATGTTGTGTGTAAAGCACATTATACATACGAAAGTTACACAATGGACATTATAAATAGCTACCTATGAACTAGCATACATTTGAATTCAACTTAAGGTGGTTTAAAAAAATCGAATTCAACATGAAGTCCATTCAATTATTTGAATTTGATATCATGGCATTTGTAAACCATACCTAAATTATGGGGGCACCAATCTTTGCTCTGATTTTGTACATAATAGCATATGTAGTCGTGTACAAAATAGATTCAAATTTAGCTCCTCCATTCCAAAATAATCGTAGTTATAGGATTTTCAAGTGTCAAAATTTCAAAAAGAAGCGGATAATTTAATGAGGTTTTCAAACATACAAGGTCAAATATAACGTTGTCTATTTAGGTCAATCCTCATAGTTCAAGAGTACTCTAAACGTGAATGCTTGTGTTTCAAAATTTCAAACGAAGCGCCAAAAGAGCCTCTACTCGCCCGAAACCGCGTGAGACCAATGTTTGGTAGTACAAGGAAATTACTTTTCTAATAACTCCGACCCGTGAAACCTACCGGCCCGACGTCCAAAGGTCTAAACCGGGGTAGGTTTGTAGCTTCATCTAGACGCCACGCAACCGCATCCGAAAAACATTCATACACAATGGCCGCCTAAGCACACATGCGCGCGGCCGAAATCGCTCCCGACCACTATTTGGGACACCTGGGATTACCATCCTACCCCCGACCCGCAATAGGTCCGAAATTTAAGAGGGGGGCAAAGTTTGTACTTTCCCCAAATTTCAAACAAGCGCGTCTCATCTTCTGTTCAAAAAAGCCAAAAACAAGCGCGTCCCAGACCGAAACATGGTTCCCCCCCACCCGTCCGATTCCCCATTCGTACTCCGTGGGCGCCAAAACTACCTCTCCACCAGCCGCGAAACCCCGACATCCTCCGTCCGCCACCCCATCCCACCCATCAACCGCCGGCCTCCTCCATCATGCCGGAGCCGATACCCCGACGTCGTCGTCTACTGCAACCTCAACCACAGCGCCCTCCACGGCTAGTAGTTGAATCCGAGGCCGAGCCATCCGTACCCGAGCCAGTTCAACCACGCCGTCCTGCGCCTCACCGCTGCCGCTCCAACTTCGCCACCCTCCACCGCACCGGAGCTGTTCCTGCTACGCCGTCCTTCGCCGCCTCGGATCTGCTTCCCCTCCGCCGACATACGGCCACGGCAACACAGTCAACAATTTGGTCATGGGTGTGTCCAAGCCTGCACCCTCCAGAACATCGGTTTCCCCGGTAAAAAGAAGATCGGCGCGACATGTGGAGGTGACCACACCGGCAACCGAAAAAGGTACTCCTCCTCCCTTATTCGTGCAAATCTTACGTCTCTGCTTGCACGGTATTCATCCCACATAAGACACTAGTTAACCGCTTCTTCTTGATACTAGATGTTCCTAGTAACTCGCGATGCACAAGGTTTCTCCTCATATACTATTTCACCTTAGCTAGAGGTCCGTCGCCCCCCTGAATTTCAATTTCTGGCCAGTTGATTCCCAATTAACGGAAGCATTCCCCGGCGTAACAGGCGCTAGTACGCCTATTACCACTACAAGAAATATGTCAACTTGTGACCTTGACTATTGGTCACTGAATGGTCATTATTTTTCACTTGTGACCTTTTTGTGACCAAAAACAGATGGTCAAAAGCTGACTGTCATAAACTAAAATTAACGACCTTCTCTGTGAGAAGGTCGTAGACGTTTACGACCAAAATATGCCTATTGTTTTGTTTTGGTCACTAGCAGCCTCCCCAGGCCACGTAGGCATCCGACGTGGCAATCTGATGTGGCACAAGAATCAGCCCGGTCCAATTCGGTGTTTTACATGGGCCGAGCCCATTAAGTTAGCCCATTTATATATTTTTTCCTATGAATATTTTGTCAGCTAAATGGACCAAGCCCAACATTGCAGCCTTTTTATTTTTGGGCCATGGCCTTTTTGTCTCAACAATTTCATTTTTTTCTTTTTTTCTAAATTGGGTTCACTAGTCAGGTGGGTCCCCATTGTCAGGTTCTAGTACTGGGTCCTAGCCGTCAGGGCAATATTCTTCATTTTTTTATTTCACGCAAATAAATACCTGGTATTTAAATTGGCACACAGAAAACACACGAAATACTTCAAATATTATCAACCATCAAAGTGCTACATCATATAACACACATACAAATGTGATAAGCATCAAGTTTACAATCATATAACAAGCTCCACAAGTGTACAATCACATGAGCCAGTTCTGCTCCACAAGTGTACAATCACAAGTTCTGCTACATCATACACACATACGAACTATGCTTCACGAAGAAACATGAGCAGTATAAAGGGCTTCATTAATGCAAAACTTGACAGTTGACAGCAATGTTAGAACTATGCTTCCTCCGACTTCTTTGTCCTGATCAGCATCTGCACGTTACAGAACAATATTGATCAATTATAAGCCACAACTTCAAATGCCCATACAATTTGTAGTTGCTTAAAAAACAAAGCAAGCGAGTACTCAGGAGCTTTGGTTAAAACCCATCTAAACAGAGATAAAAACTAGCAAACTATACATCCACTTACAACATAGCAAAAGGAAAGAAAATTACACATGATTAAGTAATATATATCATTCATGTTGGAACAAAGAGCAGACTAACTGACACAATGTGGTAACTAAATCATTCAATCCCTGAGACTGATTGGATGTCAGTTTCTTTTACTGCCAGTACCTATTGGTAAATTAAATTACCATCAGGGGAAATATTTAAGCAGCCCAATTACCTACCAGATCATTGTACTTACACTTCCTAATCAGATCACCTAATAGGAGATACTATTAAGAATGAAAAGATGATTGAACACTGAAAGAGGTTAGCAAGCTGCTTGTTGGTTTCATCACAAGTACCAGGAGTATTTTTAAACCTACGCAAGTCATTTTTAAACCTATGCAAGTACCAGGAGTATTTCAATCCTTTCCAGTGCAAGTACTCAAAATTTGTTTGAGTAGCAAATCTAGGAGTACTGGAGAACTCCAAGTTAAATGTACTCAAAGCAACCAGCAAAATCTCTCAATACCGGTCCCAACAAGTAATCAGAATACAGCAGCAACAAGTACCAGGAATAAATCACATAAGTAACTAGAACAGAGAAAGAAAATGTAGAAGTGGCAGTGAGGCATGAATGGTGTCCTGAGTTACTGCTGCATCGGCCGTAACAGAGGCCGAGGAACTCGCTGTGATGGGTTGCATCATCTGTGCTGATGCAGTCTCAGCCACATGCTCCTCCTCACACCTGAAGTTAAACACGCAGGTTGGTCAGCAGAACTACAGCAGTTTAGCTTTTGGAGATGACAAATAACTCAAATTACCCTTGATATCTGTTTCAAAAAAATTAACCTTCTAGTATGGCCATGTTAATAGATAAAATTAACCTTTTCCCTTTACTTTCTATGAAAAAGGTAAGAGACCAGAATTCTACATGCAGCTTCTGTAGACATAAATCCAAGAGAAATACATCTCTGTAGTGCATGGCAATGGCAGTTAGGATCAAGCAGGTTTTACATTCGAGTCCAGAAATATCAAGGTTCTATAAGCTTAAATTTCAGAGACCTGATTGACACTGTAGGTTCTATAAGCTTAAATTTCAGAGACCTGATTCAATTCAGAAAAGGAGTGGGAGCTTATTTTAGAGGCAAGTGAGTGAGTGAACATGTTATTAGGCTTAATTACCAGGATTTGGAAGAGAACGCTGGTGGAGGAGATGCACGCAAGGCCACCAAGCCAGCTGTAACAGCAGCAGGAGCAGCAGTTAATTGGAGGAAACAAACCAAATGGGATAGCTGATGAACGCGGCAAACAGTCGAACAATGGATGTACTTACACTGTCAAGGCAGAAATCGATCAAGAGTAAATTGACAGCAGCAGCATCATCATCCAGGCAGCCAAACGTGCTCCCAAACCAGGTAGTTTACCTAATATGGACCATCCAATGCCACTGTAAAGACCTGAAATACATGCAATGATTTAACAGGATATTTTTGTGCAGAGCAAAGTAACATATGGGCATCAGAAATATGTTGCTTTAGAATGCAGAGCAAAGTAAACCTCTCAACTCCACTAGTTATTATTATGAGTACAATGATCCCCTTTGATACCATCATACATGAATTAGAATCTCTAAAGTATGTCAATCGGGGATGATAACATGAAGCAGGCACAGCAACAGAATGAAGTGAAATCTTTATGCAAGCCCATGTATTTTGGTATAAAGAAGCATTGAAGCAATTAAAAGCAAGCTTCTAGATCTATGTTTGGATGACAAAAAATTGTACAAGCTGAGTTATTTGATGAAACAATCCAAGCCTTTAGGCTCCTACTGGATATGCTCTTAGTGTAGACAGTGCGTAGAACCACTATGGACAGTTGGACACAATCACAGTAAGATCTTATCTAATGTAGGTGTATTGTCTTTGTCAGGATCACAAGCTATATGGATCATGATGGACTATTACTAATAGCTGAATGGCAATCTAAGATGGGATGGAATGATTATAAAAAGGAAATCTGAAGGGCGGAAAACTGAACCCCCAACCCACCGAGACCAGCCAACCAGGGATGCTCAGCACAGAAGTCAGACCATATAATACAAGTCCGGACAGATGAATTTCGAGTCATCTACAGCGGTCGATCACATCGTGGCGCTCCGAATCGCATTCCTAAACTAGAGCATGAGCACGAGGGGAAGAAGCCCGTCGGAAGGAGGAACGAACGGGTCACCTGCACGGCTCGGACGGCGAAGGCCGGGCGCTGCGCCGGATCCTTGGCCAGCTCGAGGAGGCGCTTGTGCGTGAGCACGTCCTCCGCCCTCTCCGCGTTCAGATCCATCGCGTAGCTGCACACAGACCCGAAACGCCAAAATCACGAATCATCACTCATCAGCACTGCCGCGTCGCAGCCGTCAGCAGGAGGGACCGGTAGGAGGGCAGGGCGCGTTATCGTGCGGGGAGGCGGTTGAAGTGGCTCCAGAGGTCGTCGTCGAAGCCGGGGGCGCGCTCCTCGGTGGCGTGGAGGCGCGCCAGCACCTCGGTGTAGACCTCCAGCTTGTGGTGGTGGTGCTGCTGCTGCTTCCTCGACTGGGCCTAGGGCTGGGCATAAAAACTGAGAACCGAAGACCGGAGCCGAAAAAACCAAGACCGAAGCCGAAAAAACCGAGGACCGAAGGTTCAGTTGTTGTCTCGGTTAGCAAACGTGAGAAACCGATATTACATCGGTGAATTCGGTCGTTGGATGTTGTTGACAGAATCCCCCGAACTAACCGAAATAGTAGTACTGTATTAAGGCCATACTAATTAAGCCCAATAGTCCATATACGTTAACACGTAATGAAGCACTTCAGGCTAAAAAAACTAGACAATGGTCCTTTTCCTCAGCCACACACGCAGCCCCCGCACCTATCTTATCCTGGATCTGCTAGAGGCTTCGCCTTCCTTCACGCATCTATAGGCCACTCCACGCAGCGCCGCCACCTCTATTTTCCCGACCTCGCGCAAACCAGCGGCGGCCGGCTGCGTGCGTGCACCCATGCGTCTCGCGTGGTGGCTGCCGGCGGCGCCCATGGCTCCCTCGCGATAGGTGATGCCCGAGGACATCCATCGCTCCCACGCGGTCATGGGTTCATGACCAACACTCCTTCATGGCCGGCTGCCCGCCTCCGATGATGCATCAACTGCTGTATGATACAGATGGATCGATTAATTCTTGTTCTCCTCTCCCTATTTTCTTAGTGATTCCCGATTCTTCATCCCAACGAAAATATCGGGTCCCTTCGGTAATAACCGATGACCGAACCGAATTATAGGTTGACCGAAGTCTCGGTCATTGATTTTTCTAAAGACCGATCGGTCAGGAAAAACAGGGAACCGAATTTTAGTATAAACCGAGGTACCGAACCAAATTTTTCGGTCTAATCGAACGCCCAGGCCTAACTGCGCCCCCGCCCCTTCTAGTAGCACCAACTCGGATGAATGGACGGCCTGATAGGAGGAGAGGAGAGGAGGGACGATGGGCGGCACGCGCTCGGGAGGAGTGGTGGTGGTGGCGGCGCGAGGGAGAGGAAGGGAGAGAGGAGGGCGTGGGGGAGGCCATGGGCGGCGGGGAGCTTCGCTGGAGGGAGGTGGCGGCCGCGATCTGGAAGGGAGGAGGTGGCGGCTGCGATCTGGAAGGGACATGCGCGGATCCGACCGCGGCCGTGGGAGAGAAGGGGAGGGGTGGGGAATCGCCGCGGCGCTCCCCACCAACAAGATCAAGGGGAGGATCGGTGGAGCTGGCGGGGAGGAAGGGGACGGGATTGAGAGGAGCTAGGGTTTGCGCTGGTGAGGAAGGGAGGGGATCGGGGAGCGAGGGAAAGAAAGGAGGCGGGGGGTGGATGGAAATTGACCCGGAGGACATAGCTAGGGTTTCGGGGTTGGTGTGGATGGGTCGAGGACAGCCGTTGGATCCCCGAGCATCCGACGGTGTTGGATGCATGATCCGCGTGATATGTCCATGGACCAATCAGAATGCAGTACGATTTTATGAGCATCTAAATTGGTCATAGTTGACTTAAAATAATGTGTTAAAATCCTTTAAGCTACTTTATGATCTGAGAAATTCTAAAACAAATGGAAAACCTTCTCATTGTGTCACTAAAATTTGAACAAGTTTTCAGAAAAAATAACAACATGGAATAAGATAAATATATTTAAAAAGGTGTCGTCGGAAATGAGTTTTTTGCAAAAAAAACATTTTCCGTTTTTTGAGTGCCCAAAATGAGTTTTTTTTGTGAAAGACCTACAATATATTTATTGCAAAATTGGATGAAATCAATTTTATAAACTATTAGGCCATATTTAATGCACAAATGAGCAAATAGTTGGGTGTCAAAAGATTTTATCCACCTCTGGTGAAAAAGACAAATTTCCGCCGATTCAGTTGGAAGCGGGTCAAATTTGAACTGTAGCTGCCTCGTAGTTTGCTATTTATTTTTTTCCAAAAATCATTTCTAGGTACATAAGTATCTATTTAATCAGAGAAACATCAAAAAAATTCCAATAGTCAACCACTAGCTAGGAACGGTCAAGCCCGCCGTTTTGACCGCATTTTGAAACGGGCATAAAAAATTGAAAAAAATCAAAAAATTGGAAAACCTTCGCATTATGTCATTGTATGTGGCCAAGTTTCCAGAAAAAATAATAAACTTGTAATACGGAAATTATTTTAAAAAAGTGTTCTCAGAAACGAGCTGTCATGCGTGAAGATTCATGGCTTTCAAGCCAAATGATCAATCTTATGGCCACATTCATGGCATAGTTTGTTCAAATGATCTCATATTGTGCACAAGGGTGCATCTTGGAATTCCAAACAATGTTGCCTAAGGGAGTTTTCACTTTCATTGCACAAAAGAGCCATTTTCCATTTTCCGAGTGCCCCAAATGAGGTTTTTTTGTGAATGACCTACCAAATAATTATTGCAAAATTGGTCCAAATCATTTTTCTAAAATACTAGGCCATATTTAATGCACAATTGACCAAATTGTTGGGTGTAAAAAGTTTTTATCCACCTCTGGTGAAAAAGACAAATTTCCGCCGATTTAGTTGGAAGCGGGTCAAATTTGAACTGCAGCTGCCTCATAGTTTGCTCTTTATTTTTTCCAAAAATCATTTCTAGGTACATAAGTATATATTTAATCAGAGAAACATCAAATGTTTTCCAAGATTCAACCACTAGCTAGGAACGGTCAAGCCCACCGTTTTGACCGCATTTTGAAACAGGCATAAAAAAATGAAAAAAATCAAAAAGTTGGAAAACCTTCGCATTGTGTCATTATATGTGACCAAGTTTCCTGGAAAAATAATAAACTTGTAATACGGAAATTATTTTAAAAAGGTGTTCTCAGAAATGAGATACCATGCGTGAAGATTCATGGCTTTCAAGCCAAATGATCAATCTTATGGCCACATTCATGGCATAGTTTGTTCAAATCATCTCATATTGTGCACAAGGTTGCATCTTGGAATGGCAAACAATGTTGCCTAAGGAACTTTTTATTTTCTTTGCATGGAAAATTCATTTTCCATTTTCCGAGTGCCTGAAATGAGTTTTTTTTATGAAGGGCCTACCATATATTTGTTGCAAAATTGGACCAAATCAATTTTATAAATACTAGGCCATATTTAATGCACAATTGACAAAATGGTTGGGTGTCAAAAGTTTTGATCCACCTCTGGTGAAAAAGACAAATTCCCGCCGATTCAGTTGGAAGCGGGTCAAATTTGAACTGCAGCTGCCTCATAGTTTGCTATTTATTTTTTCCAAAAATCATTTCTAGTTACATAAGTACTTATTTAATCATAAATACATGGTTTGGTGGCGATACATCGAGGTTTGGACGGTGGCCGAGGGCCCCAACTCTAGAGCGTGTAAACTCGCATGCCCGCCGCGTGGTCACCGCATGACCGTGGCGTTGCCATGTGTTCTGGGCTGCCTAGGCATGTCTAGTGGGTTGGGCACTCCCCAGGTAGGTGCTAGGAAGAAAATCACAACATAAGATTCTCACGAGGAGACCGATCGATGCTCAAACATGAATAAGCAGCCAAGTGTTTGATTAGCGGTACGGGAAATGCACATGGCTAATGGGTGTGAGTTTTAGCTGAGGATGATCAATTACTAAGAAGACCGTCTTCACAAATTTTCAGCTCAAAAGGAGGAGCCTAGGTGGTACTTGCTTTGCAAAGTACCACACTGGACATAAATACGAATGTTGAAGCCCGGCTCAAAATAATGAATGGATTGAGCTGGCATTTGGTGGAGGATGGTTATTTGGGTAGAGGAAAGCACTGTAGAAAATGGATACCATTTGGACATGCCAAAGTGGTACTTCCTTCACAAAGTGTTTTCCTGAACAGAATAGGAAAATGAATATTTTTGAATTATTTTTGAACTACGCAAGGAAGGTTTTTTTTTACATATTTGACGAAGATATGACCCAAAGAATTTATGAGATTTTTTTGGGAATTTTGGGAATGACAAAAATATAGGTTGCTTCACAACCTAGGGCAAAAACTGCCACATGGACATGACGCATAGGCAGAACTGATGAGGTGGCGCCTAGTCATAGCAACCCACCACAATTTACAAGGTTATGACCATCTATATTGGTCATGATCAGCTAGAAATAAGGCAGCGGACCAGTGCTATCTGCTTTAAGACCATTTCGTGTAAGGAAATTACGACCTTTCTAACCAAAATGGTCGTTATAGTTTAGGGTTTGGAGTCCCCCGAACAGCTTTTGACCAATTGGTCTGAAATGGTCATAGATCTATGACCAATTCTTCCAGGGTCACTGATAGAAGGTCACTAGTTGACATATTTCTTGTAGTGTACGCCGGGGAAGCAGCGCCTTGGTGTTTATCTTAGGGGCGTGTGCGGCCTAGTGCTACTGGCGCCCGATCTGGAGGT
Source organism: Triticum aestivum (assembly GCF_018294505.1). Classification (NCBI taxonomy): domain Eukaryota; kingdom Viridiplantae; phylum Streptophyta; class Magnoliopsida; order Poales; family Poaceae; genus Triticum; species Triticum aestivum. The sequence continues at coordinate 555,100,337 of NC_057808.1, read as the reverse complement.
CGGCCGGGATTAAAGGGATGGCATGGGGGCGCTGCCAAGCATGGAGGTGGTGTGAGGTCGATGGGAGGGCGGGGCGGCGGAGGCAGGGGTCTGGGCCGGTGGTCGCTGGCGGTTCGAGAAAGATCATCAACAGTGACTGGCGGGATGTAGACGAAGGCCATCAGCCCGTTCCTTATAGATCGGACGGTTCATTAAAAAAATCGACTGACCTATTTATTTTCAGTCGACTATTATCTTAGATATGACCACATGTGTGGTATGCTGGAGGAGTACCTGCATTTCCTGTGCTCATATATTACAAAATCATACAGAGTAGAATCTAATTTTGTTTGCCATGCAATGTGGTAGAGCTATTATATGTCTCCTGTCATTTATTTTTCAGCCACCTGCTATCTGCTACTTTTACAGTGCACTAGTTCTGCACACACTTCACCCTTACTCTCACTATTGTGTTTTTATGCAAGAGTATTTCAGACTCTGCTACCATGAGAGAAGCCAAAAAGAAAAGAGAGAAGTCGCTCCAGCTTCGTATGCGGGTAGGCAAGACACGTTACAGCGCTATAAAGGGTGCAGTGTCAGCAGATGGAGACGGTAAACGTAGCTCTGGAGTTGATGACCTCGCTCGCAATGAACCACCACCCCAGGTGCTTGCTTTAACTTCGCCATGTCATATGTGGTTGCATGTTCCATATGGTGTCTAGCTTGTATTCGTAAGGCCGAAGTCGGTAAGATAAGGAAAGATATTTTTTTACATGAACCACCATCCCGTGAGCACCAGAAGACAAATAGCTAGTCAGGGCACTGGCCGAGCCAGTGGCAAGCCCAACAAATATAGGCATCACCTGGAAGCCGACTAAAAAGCTGCAATGGTGGCGAAGCAGCCCGCCTCCCACCAGGCTCTCAGGTCCTAGATGATCATGCTCACCACTCCAGCCGGATGTCTAGCTTGTATTGCTTCCAATTTGGTTAAATTGCATCTGCTTAGCTTACACGTTATACCTTTGAATATGACATACCTTTCTGTTTTTGGTACATACTAGTACATCTGTGTATTAACCATGTTCTTACATCAAACTAATGTTCTTGTGTATCCCTCATCAATCACTTATGACGAGGCAGGCAGGCAAGGGGACTACTCCTCATTTAAAGAATGCAGCGTCAGCCTCCCGACATGATTCTCAAGAAACAGAAATGCTAGATGAAGATAGTGAACGTAGCTCTGTAGTTGATTACAGCATTTCCCCTACACTAGCATCGCAGGTGCTTGTTCTAACTTGGCAGCGTGATATGTGGTTGCATGTTGCATATGGTGTCTAGATTGTAATTCTTCCAATCTGGTTAAACTGAATGTGCCAGTCTGCTTAGCTTATACATTATACCTGTTAATGTGACATGCCTTCCTGTATTTAGTACATAGTACATCTGTCTATTAAGCATGTCCTTACATAAAACTATTGTCTTTTTGTATCCCGCATCAATCAACATGACGAGACACCTTTAGTATATGCCGTGCGATATTAGTTGCATCTTTCATATGATTTATAGCATGCGCTGCTTCTAATTTGTTGAAATTCCATTTATGATGGGACGCTTTTAACTTGGCAGAGTCATATTGGTTGCATCTTTCATGTGGTGTCTAGCTTGCATTGCTTCTTATTTGCTGGAATGGTTTCTGCTTAGTTTACACAAACAGTTGTGAACATGCCATGCCGTCCTGTTTTTCATACATATTCCATCCTGGTATCATGTGTTTGCCTTACATCAAAGTAGTGATTGTCAGTATCATGCATGAATGCGTTCTGAAGAGAGAATTTTATTTCTTTTTCTTGTCGGTTTTACTTGACAATTCAAAATCAATAAAGCGGAAGGAAGTTAGCAAGGCAGTGGATAAAGGTGCTCCTTCCGAACGGAGGGCCTCTACAGTTTCTACTCCTCCACACCCCCAAAGCTGTGTTTATGATGAGCACGTCTCCCCTAGTGCAGCATCACCGGTGCTCCCTCTAACTTGGCACTGTTATATGTGGTTGCATGTTATGTGTGATGTCTAGCTTGTATTGCTTCTAATTTTCTTGAATTCCATCTGCTTACTTTACACATTATACTTGAATAAGACACGTGTTCCTGTTTCTAGAACATACAATATCTGTCTATCACACCATGTTCTTACATCAAATTACTACTGTTGTGTAACCTGCAACAATCACTTATCATAAGGCACGTTTGACTTCGGAGTGTGATATAGGTTACATCTCACATTCTTTTCTAGCTTGTACTACTAATTTGTTGAAATGGCACTTATGACGAGACAGTTTTAACTTGGTAGAGTGATATTCGTTGCATCTTTCATATGGTGTCTAGCTTTCATTGCTTCTAATTTGTTGAAATGCCTACTCCTTAGTTTCCACATCATAAGCTGTGAATATGCAATGCTGTGAATATGCAATGGCACTAATGACGAGAGACCTCTAACATGGTAGTGTGATGTTGTTTGCATCTTGCATATGATTTATTTCTTGTACTGCTTCACATTTGTTTAAACGCCATTTATGATGAGACACTGTTAACTTGGCAGAGCGATATTTGTAGCATCTTTCATATGGTGTCTACCTTCCATTGCATTGCTTCTAATTTGGTGAAATGTCTTCTTCTTAGTTTACACATCATAGTTCTGGTTATCTCTTCCGTCCTGTTTTTCATACATATTACATCCTCCTATCATGTGGTTGTCTAACATCAAAGTTCAGTTCGTCTGCATCACGCATCAATTTGTTCTGAAGAACTAAAATGTTATTCGTTTTTCTTGTCGGCTTGACTTAACATGGCACAGAGAAAGAGGAAGAAACACAGAATGGCAGGGAATGAGAAGCGGATGAATCCTGCAGATTCTGCTGGTACTGATGGTGCAATAGAAGGTCAAAGTCCAGCGGAAAATTCTACAAACACGGCATCCCATGCTACACGAGTTGCAAAAAAAGCCAAACAGAAACAAATAGTTGCCACCAAACAAGCAGAGACAACCCTAGTTCTTGCAACACATACCACAGTACTACCAGCTGCACGACTTACCCGTGCGTCAACTGAGCTAGCAGCACGTTCCCAAGCTCCCTTGCCACCTGACACTACTTCCCAAGCACTCTTGACACAAGACGAGTTGGCAATATCAGATGAACCTTGTGAGCTTCAACAGCAAGAAGGTAGTTGCTCGAGTCAAGTTACAGTTGCATGCTTCTTTATATGTAGTCTCACAGTTTGATGTACACTAACACTTCCTATGTTCGTTGTTGGACTAGCACCTAGGCGCAAGAGGAAACAAACATCAGGGATAATGCTCGATAGGTTAACTAAATCTAGAGGAGGAAGAATGGAGATCCGTTTTGAGGCAGGTTTAAAAAGGCCACGTGATGCTACAGAGTCAGCCAAGTTAGTATCAGAGGCAGCGGTTGCCGTTAGGTGTCATGTACGTATCCTCCCAACATGGATTCAGTACAGTAATGACAAAGACGAAACCCAGTTCAACACCTTCCTCGACCATTTATCTATAAGTATGGTTATGTATGGAAACTAGTAATATCGTCTTGCTCTGTCCCATACTTTCTAGGTTGCTGATAATGAGACTCCCATAATTTTCAACAGATGAGGTTCAAGTTGGATAGCCAAGATGATGCAACCAGACAAGCTTGCACCCATGTTTTCAAGTCTGCTCTGCGACAGTATCAGTATAACTTGAGGAAAACTCACTTTGAAGGCAAGGCTAACAGTGAACTTTCCCAAACATCTCCAGTGGAAAATATATCGGATGAAGACTGGAGGGGCCTTGTTGAACACTGGTCTGATCCGAAGTATCAGGTACATTATATATATGTGATCAGATCACATGTTGAAGTCCTATTTATGCATGTGCCACACAAATCTATCTTCTTGTAGGTGAACTGTTCAAAGAACAAGGCCAACCGTACGAAAATTCCAACAGACGACAGGATCTCGTAGCTATATTGCACACTGCGAGGCTCTTGTAATTAGCTGCTGTTTCACTCTTTTGGCTGTACCATTTTATCAGATCTATATTGACTTGTTCGAAATGCAGAGGAAAGCCCGCAAGGACCAAAAAGTACCTGGACCAAATGCTGTGGAAATCTTCAAGGACTGTCACACCAGCAAGAAGAAGGGCATGACTACACCAGTCAAAGCCGCTGTTGGAAGTCCTTAATCCTCATGCCTTTTAACTACTACTTACTCTGACTTGTGCCTTGAACTGCATGGTTTGCAGCCAATGTCTATTACTCTTTTCAATTTTATACACAATTGTCTTAGCGTATCATTGCACCTTACAAGGTTTAAAAGAGAGGAGTGGTGTTCCTTTGATCTTGACCCGTAATCTAGTTCTGTGCTGGACTTGCCCACACAACGTTACAATTGCTTGTTTGTCTATTATCAGTTGTTTTGTGATATGAATGATGTCATACTATGCTTACCGTATTATAAACTTCGTCTCTTTATCCTTAGCCCTCAATACAATGTGAAGAAATAGACAATACATTAGCGATGGTACATGGTCATATGTTTGGAACCTGGTTTTATTATGTACTTTGCAATAAAATACAACTAATATTTTACATGGGTTCACCAGAATAAGTTCTGTATATAGACCAAAGCTATTTTGTTTGGTTTTGCTGCCTCCTTAATATCTTCTGTTCTGGTACTACTAATGTAAAACCTCAACTTTTCAGTGAGCTATGGAAAAAATGGTGGAACCGCCACCTTCTGAAGGTGGCGAGGCAACTATAACCGCAATGTCAGCTCTTGCTGCAGTGGGTCAGTACATGTCCACTAACAGTGCCAAAAGCACGTTCCTACGTAATACTGGGTTGGTTGTTAAGGCAATATCGTCCAAACTGCCTCATGATCAAGATATGCAAGCTCAAAGCAATGTTGTATCTGCGCTCCAGACACAAGTCCATTCCCTAACGGAGACCCTTTGTGAAACAAGGAGAAACATTGCTCAATGTCGTCAAGATATGCATGGTTTTGAAACCAGACTATCAGACATTTGCTATGTTGTTCAGGAGCCTAGGGGAAATGAAAGCGAGGGTTATGGTGCTCCATCGGACAATACAACATGAAAACGTAACAGTCAGGTCAAATGAACTGAGCTTCTGAACTTCTGGTGGTGCATTTATCTGCTAGACTGTTAAGTTTTATGTCAACCTTCCTTTTGTTATATAGTTGTAATTTGTTTTGGTGCGATACAAAATTTATTCTTAACGTGCAGCCACCGGCTGAAGAAAATAGCAAGCCATTTTTGTATAGTGTAGGGTGTTCCCTATATTTGCACTGGTGGCGATCACATTCCAAAATTAATAGCTTATCATCTCTATTGATCTCCAAATCTCACCTATCAGCCAAATTGAAAGAATACATGTTGAATGCAATGATTGAACGTTCGTAGATCATGCAGTCGGGGCTGGACGAATGGGGCTGGCCGTCAAGGCCGGCGGCCGGCTTCATCTAGTCCCGCAGAACATGATCCATACCCAACCACCTTGCCATCGGACGAGATGCATGGCCAGATCAAAGCTGCAGCCACGGCTGAGAAATGATATGTAGAGGACGCAAACAACCAATTACGGTGTGGGAAAGAGGTTGCCTATAACCTTGTGGCTATAGGCACCCGCATGGAGGACTGGGAGGTGGGATGGCGCCGACTCTTCGCCGGCGGCCGCCGCAGGGAGGGCAGTGGGCCTCCTCTCGTGTTCATTGAAAAGGTGGTGCGAGATCGCGAGGGAATTGGGGTGGAGGAAGGAGAGGCCGTGACGCGCGGCTAGATCCTGCCGGCAACGAGGGAGGGAGGGGCCGCGACGAGCGGCTAGATCCTGCCGGCGAGGATTAAAACGTGAAGCGGCGGCGAGGAATAAACCCTAGCGAACGGGATAAATATCGAACCGAAAATAGCCCTGAAAATCGTACCGATAATACCCTCGAAATATTTGGGAGGGAAAATCAGATCAGTTCGAAATATTTTTTCTCCCGAAAATGCCCCTCGGGGTCTGATATAATACATGTGACATCAGCGTATTGCATCGGATCTGGACCGTCGAATTCGCTCCGACGAACGGTCCATATCGTCCAGATGCATTGTAAAATGACTCATTTTGTACTGTTTGCGATGCCCTCGTCATACATAGTTCTTCCCAACCGTGTACGTTAGGCCAACCATGTACGCGTCACCACACATTGTGCTACTGATAGCCTAGGAGGTGCCGTGCAAGCAACCCTGTGAGTTGGCGAAGCGGGAGGCATGCAAGCGGGCTGTTGCACAGACTCACCGGGAGGTGAGCCATTTGACTTCCCTCCGACGACCGCCGTCCTCCCAACTGCCCCCTGAATGGTACCCGAGCCGCTGTTTAATAGGCCGCCGCACTCCTTGCTCTCACTATAATCCTCTCTCCCACCTCTTTCCCGCCTCACTCTAATCAACCCGACCTCACCGCATGCCATGGAGCAGCAGGATGGGCTGCCCCTGGCCTTTTGCTTTGGTGAGGAAAACTCTGAGCCGGAGGAGCAGGAACATAAGGAGCACTAGGACGATTTTGACAAGGCCTAGATGAAGTCACATCGGCGGTTGTCCCCACACCCGTGCCAGCTCCCATCCCGCGTCCGTGCCTGAGCCAACAACACCCATCCTCATGGCATTGATGGATTGGGTGCCGCACATTGTCGCCCAGCTTGAAGCCGTGGGCATCCACGAGGTCCCCGTCACGTCGGTGCATGTGCTCGTGCACGCGCCTTTCCCCGTCGCGCCGGTGCCTGTGCGTGCGCCTTTCCCCACCACGCCGGCGCCCGCCATAGCGACATGGGACGCCGCCATTGACCACTTTCTTGAAGTGCCCCCAGTCTCCGCTACCCTGCCCACCGACCGGCTCCTGGAGGCGGAAGTCCAGAACATTCTGGACTTACATGAAGCTTGGCCCAACGTCCGGGAGTACGCCAATGCCAGCGCAAGACGCCGCTGCCGCACTTAATTAGTTTCCTCATGTATATATTGTAGTTTGATTGAATGAATCTAATGTCACAGTGTGACTGAATGAAATCTATGGTTTCATCAATTGAGTGTGTTCTGCTAGAGTAAATAAGGGGAGCATGATGTTACCAGGACTGAACCGTTTGTACCTAATCACATACGGGTCCCCAAAAGTTGTGTGTGAAATGGCGAGTCATCACAGACAATTGTATTCGTCAAATTCGTAGGTCATATACCGCAAAAAATTTATTTAAAGAAATTGTGGGCGATAATAAGCAGCTTCGCAAACGGTTTCTGTTTTCGAACCTCTGCAGGGTGTCACATAGATTTTAACTTTTTAGGTCGTGCATGATGGCCCATCGACTGCAGCCTTTTCCACACACAATTTCTCGCTTTCTTGTGCGATTTAGGGGCCTTCATAGAGGTCAGGTGTAGTAGTGTGTTCAAGGTCTAAGTGATCACAGGGCAGCTGGCGACTTCTCTATGTCTTCACGGTGGTGGATCTCTCCTTTTGACTGATCCAACAAAACTGTCTCCCTCTCTTATCGGTCCGCCTAGTGGTGATGGTTGCTGAATTCTTGGTGTTGGCTGCTTGTCATGGTTCACTTCTAAGTCTTCTTCTATTGTTCCTTGTTTCTTCTTGTGTGTGCTCATGTGCTACATGTTGTAACCGATGTGTTGTATCTCATTCTTAATTATTATAATGAAACTGGTTCAGGTGGCCTTCCCTTCCCTGTCTTGTGTGGGCTGGGCTGCTCAGAGCCAAATGCCACGACAGGCAATCAACCAAGTCCAATTCCGGGCCAGGAAATTGAAATCTCAAATTGGTACTGCAGTTGTGGTATTTCTATTAGAATATTGCTACCACTCAAAATTAAACTATTAAAACATATCTCTAAAAAAATGAAACATAATACTCCTTCCATTTCATAATATAGTGCCAGATAACTACAATTGCATACGTAGTGACACATGCTTTTGTATATTATTTATTTGATTTTTTTGTTGACATTTATCTCAATACATTTGGACAAAGTTTACAAAGACTTTTGGAACAATCTATAGACACCATATGAAGAGCATAGAAATATATATTTTTATTTTAGCATGTACCTTTTGATTTCATACATAAAGAAATCACTAGCACATATGCCCGTGCGTTGCAGTGGGAAAGATTTTTTTGTGAGAAGCATCGGGAGAGATAATTAATGTGTCCATCAAAACGGTCTCCACAACAGTTGGGCGATAGCGGAAAGCTGTGGTGTTCTCGCGGGTCATGTTTGGCCCGCGAGATCTTTGTAGTAGTGGAGTTGGTCGGAGTGGCAGTCACTACCCAACTCGTGCCTTTTTTTTTCCTTCAGGTTCGCCTCCTTGTCGAGGTTGTGGTGACCTTCTGATCTTTCAAAAAAAAATGTGAGCATTTTTAAAAAAAATCATTAATTTCTGGAAAAAGGCAAACAAAATTTGAAATAGGAAGATTTTTGAAAATTCACAAACTTTTTTTGAAAACAGGACCATTTCTAAGGTGGGAGAAACAAATATTTTTCGAATTTGTGGACAATTTTTGAAAATGAAAACTTGTATTGAACATTAAAAAAAATTTAAAATGTATTTTTAATCACGAACATTATTTTCAATTTGTGGTCATTTCAATAAAAATAATATTATTCGAATTTCTATTATTCTTAAAACGAAATTTATTTTACAAATCTCGAACAATTTTCGAATTTTTTTTGAAAAATACGAACATTTTTTGAATGTCAAACAAATTTTCAAAGAAAATAAAAAATTTAAAGGTCCAAATATTTTTGAAAATAGAAAGAAATTTTGCAATTCTAAGATTTAACGATAATTAGTAAAATAAACAGAATTTTGGATATTTAAAAAAATAAATTTATGGAAAAAGGAAAAAATAACTTGAAAGGGAAAAAAGAAAATAGAAAAGAAAAAAATGTAGAAACGGGCTGGCCGAATATTGGGCGACCTACGAGAAGCTCCAATTATATGCCGCTACGTGCGATAAATAAGGTTCCTAGCTGCGTGCGCAGGATATAAATGGGTGGCTATTCTGGGCCTTAGTGCGTGTCGCCCACGCACGAATTCTAGTCAAAACTCTACTTTCTTCTTTTCTAGCAGATAGACCACAATTTTTTTGGATTTTCAATTATTTTTACAATGCAATTTACTTTAGAAATCCGAAATGTGAACAGAATTTTGGACAATTTACAAAAAGCCCAAGGATTAATTGTTCATCAAATTTTTAGACAAAACCCAGATTGAACATGGCAGTAACATCTAACCCAACCACTCTTTTTCGCAGTCATAAACAAATGGATCAGTCTGATCCATAAAATCAACATCCTGTGCAAAAAAAAATATTTCAGGATGACTACAACTTGTTGTAAATAGAAGCCGAGCACGTTTAGAAGCCCATTTGTCCACCTGAAACTTCTTTTTTTGTTGTTCAACGTGTCCTTCGTGAGAAATCTCTTGCGGTAAAACTTAAGCCTCATGGACAATAGTAACCTTGCATTCAATAGGAAGAATGTGACAAAGCTTCTATTTGCCTAATTGGATGCATATCCTTCCATCGTTATTGTCCTAAAACGAATGTCATGAGAACTGAGAAAATCCTGGTGCTTATTACGCCACTGATTGGTTATATGTTTTTCTCCATGTGGTCGTAGTACCTAAGTAGACATGAAGATTGAAAACAGCTAAGGTCTGAAAAAAGAGTATGTCGAAAAAGCGACAACTGAACGGTTAATTCTAGTACAATATATACGGGCTTTCAATGTGCATGAAATCATCACCTCTATATATAAATTCTCCAGAGATCGAAAGCATCGCAGCAAGCCAATAATTATGTTCAGATCAAAACTATACATGCTGATATATAAGATTTTGATAGAATCCAGCAGCATTGATAGGCTATCCATGGACGAACTCTTCATTGAGCATATAACATAATATTAGTACCCGAAGTGCACTCCAAGATGATATAAAACTTATGCGCACAAATGAAAAATGCAGCTTATGATTACAAATGTGGAGATGATAATATACGGTACCTGAAAAAGTGAGGAGCCAAACACCAACTTCCTGTGATCATTAAACGGATCACGAATTACACCCAAGGTCTCCAGTTTGGGTGCAGAGATGACAGTTATTTCTGAAGGTCTATAACAATTATCAAGGAGCAACCTTTGAAGTGAAGGGGCATGTTCGATGATGAGCTGCTGTTCTTTAAAACAAATTCCAATGCTTTTAAGGTGAGGCGACTTTATTTGGAGACAATTGATAGGGATTTCTATTCCTAAAACAATCAGCAAGCGCTCCAGGGCAGGGCAACTGGAGTGGATGATGCTATGAAGTGAGGACTCCGAGGCTCCGACAGATAAACCACCACAAGCGAAAGTTTTTTAGCATTGGGAGTCAAAGCATTTGTACCAGATCGTCTGGTAGATGGCACCGGGCGAAGGTGGCGGTGTGGAGAGAGGAGGAAAACCGCGAGATAGACAACGGAGGTGTGGGCACAAATTCTTGGCGTGTTCGTGGTATGAAACTTTCATGGTAATGGTAGAACTCAAACTGCTGGAGTTTTCCGAATTCAGGGGATGTCAGCCAAGCGTCCACTGTGCCGGGTATGGACAGCAGGTAGCGTGTCGGGATGCAGAGGCGTTGAACGGGGCCCTGCTGGTGAGAGGAGACGATGGCTCTGAGGAGATCAAATCCAGGAACGACAGATATCTGACGACAGTCGAGATTGAGGGGCGCGGTGCGCCATAGAGGGCGCCGCCGAGTTGAGGGGACTTGTGTGCGGCAGCAATCCTTGGTGGGGAGAAGCGAGATGATCTCCTCAAGGATGACGTCCGGGAGATCGCTGATGCGGTCCACCGGAGATTCTACCGGTTCCTCAGATCCGGGTGTGGGGAGGGAGGGGGGCTCGCCGCTTCTCCCCGCGCTGCCGGGTGCAGGATCTACAACCAGCGTCGCCGCTGGCGGGAGCCTCTTCTTCTTGGAGCTGGGGCCAGCAGACTCCATTTTCCTTGTGGGAGTCATGCCGAGCTCACGGGTTTGAGCAAAGTAGCCAGAGACAAGCCTAGTGACAGTGTGAGTGGGAAGAAGGAGGGTTGGGGTTTTCTATAGGAGTGGAAGAAGAGGAGCAGACGTTTTCTGTACGGGTGAGGAAGAAGGTGAGCGGGGGTTTTATGGACGAGTGAGGAAGATGGAGAGCGGGGGGAATTGGGGGGCAACGGAAGCGGGAGAGTCCAGCGAGCTGTAGTATAAGTGGAAGCGAGGAGGAATGAGGGTTTTTCTGGGATCACCCCCTATTCAAGAAATATGGGCTTCTCCTTGCAAAAAACAAAAACAAATGGGCTTTAAGATGGATAGGCTTTTGTATCGGCCAGTCAACATTCACATTAAACTAAGATTCAGAAGATACGGTATGCATACTAACATTCAGAAGAACAAAAGTTCAGCATGTTTATGCATCTCAATGATTCACCATACTATAACCAATACAAAGCTGTGAGAAGGTGTGGAAATAAAGAAAATCGGTCGATGCTTCTCTGAGCAAAGGGCCTCCCTGCGCACGCATTAATTTCCTGGGCATGCTTGTTTTTCTCAATGTTGCGAGCACTTTGAGCATGTTGGCAAGTCCACAGCTAGCTAGCTGCCTCATCGTGCAATTGATGCTGACACATTTGTAGCAAACACATGAGGCAACAGAGATGACTCAACATGAGTCCATATTGTGCAGTTCCCGTGAAATCATCTTCATTGTCCTGAATCTGAAAAGATAGGAAAACAATAGCTATACTTAAACGGTATTGCAAAATAGTAGCACATATCAATAGCTCAGCATGACAAAACACGATCATCTGGATGAAGGGGATACTGACCTGCCTGAGGAAGATTATATATAATTTCATAAGTCCTTGGTTGATTTCCACCTTGGGCTGCACTGCTCCTCCACACATGACATGATCGTTCCGCACTGCAATCAGCAAGTCAACGTACGAATAAGCTTATTTCATCTTGCTGTGGTCACTGTACGTAGTTACGAATGTAGGAATACCTGGAGCGCCATGAGGTTAGCTGACAGCAGGTAGATGCAGCCATATAAATTTTGTGCGGTGCTACCAAAATTGAGGTTTGTATCCCTTCCCGTTATGACTATTCTTCTTGAAGTTGGTAGAATGTGACGGCTTGTTCTTCGCATCAAACTTGCCTTTCCCCTGAGATATGTTCTTGTTGTTTTGGGGCTGGTTGGGCTGGAAGTTCTTCTCGTGTACCATGTGGGAACTAGAAGCACCCTCAGCGACCCGAGCACGTGTGTCTTTTGCTCTCGCCTTCTCTTCAAATTCAAGAGTGCTAATGAGATCCAAAACGGAAAACTCATGTCTCTTGTTTTTCAGAGAAGTAGCAAAATCATTCCACGAAGGTGAAAGCTTGGCAATGATGGTCCCAGCAACAAATTTGTTCGGCAACACACACTTAAAGTACTCAAGTTCCTTAGCGAGTGACTGTATCTCATGAGTCTGCTGAACAACAGGGCGCTCATCAGTCATCTGGTAGTCACAGAATTGCTCCATGACGTACAACTTGTTGCCAGCGCCCGAGGCCCCAAATGTGGCCTCGAGCGCAGCCCACATGTCTTTGCCGCTGTCAAACGACATATATGAATTCACAATGGAATCGTCAAGAACACTCAGCAGGGCGGCTTTGAAGAGGTTATCCATGTTGTCAAAAGCTTCCTACTGTGTAGAATTAAGATCGCCCTCAGGCTTACCCTTAGTGGCGTCATAGCAGTACATGATCTAAAACCAATATACTGCTCTTGTGCGCCACCTTTTATATTGCACCCCTGATACGTCTCCAACGTATCTAAATTTTTGATTGCTTCATGCTATATTATATTCTATTTTGGATGATTAATGGGCTTTGTTATACACTTTTATATTATTTTTGGGACTAACCTATTAACCGGAGGCCCAGCCCAGAATTGCTGTTTTTTGCCTATTTCAGTGTTTCGCAGAAAAAGAATATCAAACGGAGTCCAAACGGAATGAAACCTTCGGAAACGTGATTTTCGGAACAAACGTGATTTTCGGAACAAACGTGATCCAGAGGACTTGCACCCTACGTCAAGAAAGCAACCAGGAGGGTACGAGGTAGGGGGGCGCGCCTACCCCCCGGGCGCACCCTCCACCCTCGTGGGGCCCACGTTGCTCCACCGATGTACTTCTTCCTCCTATATATACCTACGTACCCCCAAACCAACAGAAGCATCCATGAAAACCTAATTCCACCGCCGCAACCTTCTGTACCCGTGAGATCCCATCTTGGGGCCTTTTCCGGCGTCCCGCCGGAGGGGGCATTGATCACAGAGGGCTTCTACATCAACACCGTAGCCTCTCCGATGATGTGTGAGTAGTTTACCTCAGACCTTCGGGTCCATAGTTATTAGCTAGAAGGCTTCTTCTCACTTTTTGGATCTCAATACAATGCTCTCCCCCTCTCTTATGGAGATCTATTCGATGTAATCTTCTTTTGCGGTGTGTTTGTTGAGACCGATGAATTGTGGGTTTATGATCAAGTTTATCAATGAACAATATTTGAATCTTCTCTGAATTCTTTTATGTATGATTGGTTATCTTTGCAAGTCTCTTCGAATTATCAGTTTGGTTTGGCCTACTAGATTGATCTTTCTTGCAATGGGAGAAGTGCTTAGCTTTCGGTTCAATCTTGCGGTGTCCTATCCCAGTGACACTAGGGGTAGCAAGGCACGTATTGTATTGTTGCCATCGAGGATAACAAGATGGGGTTTATTTCATATTGCATGAGTTTATCCCTCTACATCATGTCATCTTGCTTAAAGCGTTACTTTGTTCTTATGAACTTAATACTCTAGATGCATGCTGGATAGCGGTCGATGTGTGGAGTAATAGTAGTAGATGCAGGCAGGAGTCGGTCTACTTGTCTCGGACGTGATGCCTATATACATGATCATACCTAGATATTCTCATAACTATGCTCAATTCTATCAATTGCTCAACAGTAATTTGTTCACCCACCGTAATACTTATGCTCTTGAGAGAAGCCACTAGTGAAACCTATGGCCCCCGGGTCTATTTCCATCATATTAATCTCCTGACAACAAGCTATCTCTGGCGCCCTTTATTTTGCTTTTATTTTACTTTGCATCTTTATCATAAAAATACCAAAAATATTATCTTATCATATCATTCAGATCTCACTTTCGTAAGTGACCGTGAAGGGATTGACAACCCCTTTATTGCGTTGGTTGCGAGGTTTTTATTTGTTTTTGTAGGTGCGAGGGACTCGTGCGTGGCCTCCTACTGGATTGATACCTTGGTTCTCAAAAACTGAGGGAAATACTTACGCTGTTTTACTGCATCACCCTTTCTTCTTCAAGGGAAAACCAACGCAGTGCTCAAGAGGTAGCAACCCCCTTAAAAGTAGGCGGCTTCAAAAGCGCAGCAAAACCACTCGGAGTAAATTGCCTATAATCAGGTTTTTGGATTGGATTGTTGAATATATGAGCAATTTACTATGAGATTTAATCTGAATCAATAGTAAATAGAACATGTCGACAATTGCAAAGATCAAAGTAATGATGCGGACTAAACCAGGAGGACAGAATCACATACTGTACAGCGGGAGCAAAACCGCTGTGGTTGATGTTGTCACTCATGTCGTTGATAAAGAGGTTACCGAGGTCGGGGAAGAAGGCTGTCATCGAGGAAGTCGTTGCTGGCCAGTGTTCTCTTTGCTTCTCTAGTGTTCCCTTGAATTCTGGAGTCTTCCTTTCTGCAGCGAGGTAGTTGGCCCATACAGTTTTCTTGTGTGTGTTGAATGCAATTGCCATCTTCTTAAGAGCAGCGTCCTTGACTTTTTGCACATCTGCATCAGTGAAATAATCTGGTAGGGTGAAATGTTCCATCAGAGATTCCCAAAGATTTTGTTTTGCTCTGTCGTCGACCCAAGTAACATCTGGACGTTTAGTTTTTGGCTCTTTCCACTCTTGAATGGAGATCGGGAGTTGGTCCTTCACAAGAACTCCGCACTGACGAGTCCACTTGTTCGCAATGTTCTTAGGCGTGAGGGGTTCGCCATTAGCTTTGATGGAGTCGATGTTGTACTTCACACCCTCCTTCAACTTTTTGCCCGGGCCTCGCTTTCTCCTGCTGCTTGTAGAAGCAGATTTGCTCGATCCGGAGGGCTGAAAGAAGAAAGACCGATTCGTTAATATATCTTCAAATAAAAAAACATGTGATGATCACCAGATGCCTGCTTATATAAATATACCTCGCCGGTAGTCTTTGTTATTTCAAGATCAACATTGTCTGTGTCATCATAATCATAGTTCATGACTTCATCAGCTCGGTCGTCGAAATCGAATATCTTATCATCACCCTCCCTGGTATTGTTCAGATATTGGGAGCCGTCATCTGTTTCATTCAGATCATCTAGCCTGCGAGGGCTGCGTATGATCTCGAACAATTCCTCTTCTCTCTCTCTGTCGGTATTGTCCTCCATAGCTTTTACTTAACTAATACAGAAGAAATATAAAACAATTTAGTATTCAAATTACAATGCATGGATGCAATCAATAAGGAAAAACTGAATCATATAGTACATAATATGCATCGTCTCGAATGATATATAATCTCGAGTACATCGTCTCGAATGATATATAATCTCGAGTACATCGTCTCGAATAATATATATAATCTCGAATACATCGTCTCGAATATTGTATATCGAATACATCACTAGCTAGGTAGCTAATAAAGATCGAATACTACAGAAGAATCTAGGCCACTCGCGGTTCCTGGGGCGCGAGCGGTGGACACCCAAAGAGAAGGAACCATCACAGGATCATATCTCCGGTCATCTGCCCAAAGAACCTGCCAGGTGTTGGAGAACCTAACGTCCATAGCAGCCATGTAGCGATGGACGTGCTCGTCCTCCTCCCTGACACGGCGACGCACCACCTCCGGCGGGGCCGGCTCCCTCTACACCGAATGTGGCCCACGCGAACGCCACCAAAGGAGATCAGGGTTGACGACGGGACCCGAGGCCGGGTTCCTCACCAAGCGGCGCACCCCTCCAGGTAGAACCTCCTAGTGCCAGCCCGGCGGAGCCTAGTCCCGGACATGGGTCAGTTGGACGTCGTCGCGAACGGGTCGACGGCGAGGATGCGGGCCGGGCATCGTCGAGAACAAATACAATATGCCCGCAAAAAGTAACATTTTTTAAATGATTGGATTGTGATAACTAAAATTCTATATGCAAATTCTAGCAATTTGACATTAATCTAATTCATCTAGCTAAAACTAATTCTAAAATTTCTAACATTTCTATATATATAACTAACATTTCTATAACATTTCTAATATTTCTATAACTAAAAAACAGAAAAATTGCTAACATTTCTATAATATTTCTATAACTAAAAAACAGAAAAATTTATAACATTTCTAATATTTCTATAACTAAAAAACAGAAAAAATTTCTAACATTTCTATAACTAAAAAAACAGAAAAATTTCTATAACTAAAAAACAATGTGTGTGTGTGTGTGGACATGGCGGCCGGGGCAGGAGCTCACCGGCGAGGCGCGGCAACTGGGGGCGGCGACGGGGACGGAGACGGGCGGTGACGACGGGGATGGGGACGGGGCGGCGACGATGGGGACGGGGACGGGACGGCGGGGCGCGGCGCGGCGACGCGGCGGGGCGCGGCAACGAGGACGACGGGGACAGGGACGGCCGGGCCGGCGACGGCGACGGGGATGGCGACGGACGGCGACGGGGACGGCGATGGACGGCGACACGGACGGTGACGGGTGCGGCGGCGACGGGGCAGAGGAGAAAGAAGCAGAGGGAGAGATGAGAAACTGAATTTTTTTTGATGTGTTTTCTTATATAGAACACACCTTTAGTACCGGTTGAAGCCACCAACCGGTACTAAAGGTCTATTTTGGCCAGGCCAAGCGGCGGGAAGCGCCCCCTTTAGTACCGGGTGGTGGCACCAACCGGTACTAAAGACCCCCCTTTAGTACCGGTTGGAGCCACGACCCGGTACTAAAGGGTGTGCGCTGCCAGGTGAGGGGCGCAGAAGTTTAGTCCCACCTTGCTAGTTGAGGTGTGCCAAGACCAGTTTATAAGCCCCGGCGCGGGCACTGCATTGAGCTCCTCTCAAAAGCAGGCCTTCTGGGCCTACCTCTCCTACTCTGCCTGTGGGCCTACTGGTCTTGCGGGCCTGCATCGTGGCCCAACTACAGGTTGGGTTTCTAGTCGTATGCAGGCCGTTCTGGCCCAGTAGGTGGGCTTTTTAATTTTCTTATTTTTTGCTTTATTTATTTTTGAGTTATTTTTTCTGTATTTAGAGTTTCTTTGTGAATATTTTTGCTTTAGGTACAAAAAATTACAAACTTTCTGTTAGTGCCGGTAGTTTTCAAATTTGAATAGTTTAAATTTTGAATTATTTGAAATTTGTGTGAATCACTAGTTTGTGAATAAGTTAACTTTGAAAATATATTTTTCAGTGATTCTTTTTTCTTATGTTTAATATTAGTGTGTTTTATCATTATATTCAATTTGGTAATGCTTAGGTTATTTAAAAAATGAAATGCCTTTGTAACAGATGAGTTTTCGTCCGAAACCCTGATACTTCGAAAGAGATTGTCCATTTTGTACACGAAGTGCATCCAGTTTTTGCGGTAACCCTCTCTACTTTTTTGCACATGCTATGTGGGTGAAATTATGATACCATGCCAACTTTCAACCTTTTCTGAGTTCATTTGAAATGCTTTTCAATTTCAGGGTGCATGAAAGAATTTGTTTGCACATAAAATTTCTTCGCGTTTCAAATGCCAAAACAGATAACTACCCTAACTATTACAGAGATTCCCTCCTGGGTGTGAAACATAGAAGAAAGTGATGATAGTGAAGCCGATCACATCCCAGATCTTTGGGTGTGAAACTTTTTCTTCGCGTGCGTCCCTTTGTGCCGTAGCCATGGAAAATCTTCATCATTTAACTCGATGCTCGGGTCAATATTCACTGTGAATGGAGCAATTTCATCAAACTTTTCATAATCTTCTGACATGTCTGTCTTATCATCCACTCCCACGGTGTTTCTCTTCCCAGAAAGAACTATGTGGCGCTTTGGGTCATTGTATGATGCATTAGCTTCCTTATCTTTTCTTTTTCTCGGCTTGGTAGACATGTCCTTCACATAGAAAACATGTGCCAAATCATTGGCTAGGACGAATGGTTCGTCTGCATACGCAATATGTTGAGATCCACTGTTGTCATTCCGTACTGCGGGTCTTCCGTTACCCCACCTCGTGTCATATTGACCCATTTGCACCAAAACAAAGGGACCTTCAAACCACGTCCATAGTCAAGTTCCCATATGTCCTCTATGTAACCATAATATGTTTGCTTTCCCGTCTTGGTTGTTGCGTCAAAGCGAACACGACTGTTTTGGTTGGTGCTCTTCTTATCTTGGGCGATCGTGTAAAATCTATTACCATTTATCTCGTACCCTTTGAAAGTCATTATATTAGAAGATGGTAACTGGGACAGCGAGTACAGGTCATCTTCAATAGAGGCTTCATGCATGGTACGTGTCTGCAACCAGCCGGCGAAACTCCTGGTTTGTTCACGTGTAATCCAGTCATCAGACCGCTCCGGGTGTTTGGAGCGTAGAAAATTGTTGTGTTCGTCCATATACGGAGCCACCAAGGCGGAATTCTGTAGAACTGTGTAGTGTGCTTCAGTGAGAGAATGTCCGTCCATACATATTAGTTGATTCCCTCCTAGCATGCCTTTTCCCTCCAGTCTGCCCTTATGCCGCGATTCAGGAACACCAATCAGCTTAAGGTCAGTAATAAAGTCAATACAAAACTCAATGACCTCCTCACTGTGATGGCCCTTGGAGATGCTTCCTTCTGGCCTAGCACGGTTATGAACATATTTCTTTAAGACTCCCATGAACCTCTCAAAGGGGAACATATTGTGTAGAAATACAGGACCCAAAACGTTAATCTCTTCGCATAGGTGAACTAGGACGTGCGTCATGATGTTGAAGAAGGATGGTGGGAACACCAACTTGAAACTGACAAGACATTGCACCACATCATTCTCTAATCTTGGTATGATTTCTGGATCAATTACCTTCTGAGAGATTGCATTGAGGAATGCACATAGCTTCAAAATGGCTAATCGAGCGTTATCCGGTAGAAGCCCCCTCAATGCAACCGGAAGCAGTTACGTCACAATCACGTGGCAGTCATGAGACTTTAGGTTCTGGAACTTTTTCTCTGACATGTTTATTATTCCCTTTATATTCGACGAGAAGCCAGACGGTACCTTAATACTGAGCAGGCATTCAAAGATGATTTCCTTCTCTTCTTTGGTAAGAGCGTAGCTGGCATGACCCTGATGTATGCCGTCTTTTCCGTGCATACGTTGCTGGTCCTCCCGTGCCTCAGGTGTATCTTTTGTCTTCCCATACACGCCCAAGAAGCCAAGCAGGGTCACGCAAAGATTCTTCGTCATGTGCATCACGTCGATTGCGGAGCGGACCTCTAGGTCTTTCCAATAGGGCAGGTCCCAAAATATAGGTTTCTTCTTCCACATGGGTGCGCGTCCGTCAGCGTCATTCGGAACAGGTTGTCCGCCAGGGCCCTTTCCAAATACTACCTTCAAATCCTTGACCATATCATGTACATCAGCACCAGTACGGTGCCGAGGCTTCGTCCGGTGATCCTCCTCACCTTTGAAATGCTTGCCTTTCTTTCTTACGGGATGCCTGCTCGGAAGAAATCGACGATGTCCTAGGTACACATTCTTCCTACAATTGTCCAAATATATACTGTCGGTATCGTCCAAACAGTGCGTGCATGCGCGGTATCCCTTGTTCGTCTGTCCTGAAAGGTTACTGAGAGCAGGCCAATCATTGATGGTCACGAACAGCAGTGCCTTTAGGTCAAATTCTTCCCCCATGTGCTCATCCCACGCACGTACACCTGTTCCATTCCACAACTGTAAGAGTTCTTCAACTAATGGCCTTAGGTACACATCAATGTCGTTGCCGGGTTGCTTAGGGCCCTGGATGAGCACTGGCATCATAATGAACTTCCGCTTCATGCACAACCAAGGAGGAAGGTTATACAAACATAGAGTCACAGGCCAGGTGCTATGGTTGCTCCTCTGCTGCCCAAAAGGATTAATGCCATCTGCGCTTAGACCAAACCATACGTTCCTTGCGTCATCTGCAAACTCCTTCCCGTACTTTCTCTCGATTTTTCTGCACTGCGACCCGTCAGCGGGTACTCTCAACTTTCCGTCTTTCTTACGGTCTTCTCTGTGCCATCGCATCGCCTTGGCATGCTCTTTGTTTTGGAACAAACGTTTCAACCGTGGTATTATAGGAGCATACCACATCACCTTGGCAGGAATCTTCTTCCTGGGGCGCTCGCCCTCGACATCACCAGGGTCATCGCGGCTGATCTTATAGCGCAATGCACCGCATACCGAGCAAGCGTTCAAATCCTCGTACTCACCGCGGTAGAGGATGCAGTCATTAGGGCATGCATGTATTTTCTGCACCTCTAACCCTAGAGGGCAGACAACCTTCTTTGCTTCGTACGTACTCTCGGGCAATTCGTTGTCCTTTGGAAGCATATTCTTTATCATTACCAGCAACTTTCCAAATCCCTTGTCAGATACACCATTCCCTGCCTTCCATTGCAGCAATTCCAGTGTGGTGCCGAACTTTTTCTTGTCAGCTTCGCAATTCGGGTACAAATTTTTTTTGTGATCCTCTAACATGCGCTGCAACTTCTTCTCCAAATCACTTGCGCAGTTTCTCTTTGCATCGGCAATGGCCCGACCTAGATCATCAGCGAGCTCATCTGATGCCTCTTCTTCAGCTTCTTCCCGCATTGTCGGCTCAGCTTCTTCCCCCATTGTTGTATCATCATATTCAGGGAACCCATGGCCAGGATAGCTGTCGTCGTCCTCTTCTTCTTCATTGTCTTCCATCATAACCCCTCTTTCTCCGTGCTTGGTCCAAACATTATAGTGGGGCATGAAACCGGACTTAAACAGGTGGACGTGAATGGTTCTTGACGTAGAGTAATTGTGATCATTCTTACAGACAGCACATGGACAAGGCATAAAACCATCCGCCCGCTTGTTTGCCTCAGCCGCAAGCAGAAAATTTGCACGCCATTAATGAACTAGGGAGAGCATCGGTCATCATACATCCATTGTCGGCTCATCTTCATTACACAACACCGAAAAGACCAAATTAATACAAGTTCATACAACACTTAAATGCAACAAACAAATAACTCTCTAACTAAAGCATTTAAATGCAACAACAAATGCGATCAAGATCGCAACTAAGGTAACAATTGATCCAACAGCATAATGATACCAAGCCTCACTATCAATGGCATATTTTCTAATCTTTCTAAGCGCATTTTCTCCATCTTGATCTTGTGATCATCGACGACATCGGCAACATGCAACTCCAATTCCATCTTCTCCCCCTCAATTCTTTTCAATTTTTCTTTCAAATACTCGTTTTCACTTTCAACTAAATTTAACCTCTCGACAATAGGGTCGGTTGGAATTTCCGGTTCACAAACCTCCTAAATAAAAATATCTATGTCAACTTGATGGGCATAATAATTTGTCATAAACACGAAATGCAACAACTAGTTTTAAAAGAGAATATACCACATCCGAATCATAACAAGGATGAGGGCCGACGGGGACGGATATCAAAACCATGGCACTATGTATAACAAACAACGTACGGGTAAGATAATTATACGAGTAACTATATATCCAAATCACACAAACATCAATTTAGTAATGTAAAACATTCATGAACAAGAGGCTCACCACAAGGTGGTGCCGGCGATGGGACGGTGCGGGCGATCGACGGTGGTTACGACGGAGATTTAGAAGGCACTAAGTAAACCACACCTACATATGCAAACTAAGTGTTATTTTGACCTCAAATTGCATATAAATCAAATACTAGCACATATATTTCCTCCCAAATTACTAAACTCATAAATTAATCACTATACAAAGCATTGCAAGAGCTAATCTAGCAATGAGAGATGGAAGGACAAAGTTGCTAACCTTTGTGATCATTTGAATGGATGGGGGCCTTCAAATCTTGACAAATTTTGGGCACAATGTGTGATGAGCTCGAGAGGAAGCGGGGAAGAACAGAGAGGAGAGGGGAAAGGGGAAGAACAGAGCAAGCTTGGGTGGACGAAGGGTTTATGTACGACGACCTTTAGCACCGGTTCGTGCCACGAACCGGTACTAAAGGTGCTAGAGGGGCCCCGGACTGGCAACATCCTACCACCACTCACTTTAGTACCAGTCCGTGGCACGAACCGGTGCTAAAGGTTAGCCACGAACCGGTACTAATGAGAGCGGCCGGCTAGCCGTTGGAACCGGCACTAATGCACACATTAGTGCCGCCTCAAAATCAAACCGGCTCTAATGTGCTTGACATTTGACCCTTTTTCTACTAGTGACTACATCTACATCTACATATACCTCTACTATAGTACAACAAGTTTTAAACATGAGACCAGCCATTTTGTTACATGACACGATCAGCCCGTATCGCTTCTTGCTCATCGTCTCTCTCAAAGTGCGTCCGGCAGGCGATTTTGCCGTCGATTGAGGTCGGTTCGCTCACACTCGGTCCCACATGTTATAAATCAAAAAAGAATACTCTGACCAGCAGACCATTGAAATAAGTATATTTTCACCCTCAAATGTAAGTTGATGGACAAATAACCCCCCAAAGTCAATTTCGGTACGATTTTTACCCTCAAATATCTAAAACCGGGTATATCACCCCCTTGAGTGGTTTTAGTGTTCACATGTTAGAGTTTAGGCGGTTTTGGTTGTTGATTAGGAATTGACTAATTATTTACACTAATGAAATGGCAACGACGCCGTCAGAAGCCGCGGATGTCGGCGGAGATGTACCCAATGGACCCCGACCTTCCCTAGGAGGAGAGGAGATCATGCGGGTGCCTTTCAAGCTCAAGGGGTCGTCGGGCTACCTCATCGGCTCGTCGCCCACCTCATAGTGGGAGTAACTTAGGTACTAGTAACATCGCGCACTCCAAGAAAATTTTGCTTATGTGGCATGTAGTTAACGAGGAGAGAGATCTTTAGAGTAACATAGTAATATGTTACAGTATAAGTTACTCCCCACTAGGGCCAGCCTTGGCCTCTCCCAGTGCTCCACCATGTATAGCTGCTAAGCCTGCCACGTAGGCATAAAATATTATGTGGCAAGTTAATTAAGAAGAGAGAGACTAGTTTGGTGACCCCATGAAGAAACGGTGGAAAGACAGTTTTGAGTCTATAGCTAATTAAATGAAGCAAGCTTAGCAACAACAAACTAAGCACCTATGCATTGGAGACTTGAGTTGCTAAGCTATTTAATGCACTTAGCACCTCATCTATGCACATTTGCATTGGAAGAGGTCTTAATTCCATACGGTATCATAATATGATACTCAACTCTCTCTTTCTTCGTTTAATTCTACGCCACCTCATCAAAGTTGCCTACTACTAGTTGGCATGCATGATACTACTTATAATACTCCCATTACAACCAGCCTGGTAGAATTAAAATACCTAATCTAAATGGTCGCCGCCCGATCTCTTTTTCCTCCTCCAGGATCCGGCAGAAGAAGAATCATGCAAGACACCGGTTGTATTCGTCGGCGTCGCCTCGGCGGTGGCCTTCACGGGATACAATCGGCGGCGGCCTCCCGTGTTCTACTTCTCCTCGATGATGGCGGCGGGCGGGGACGTGTTGCCCGTCACCTCGTCGACATCCGCGTAGCTGCATCACCTCGTCGACATCTGCGACGGCTTCTTTCTCTACCTGCATGTCGCGACTACGAGCGCGTCAACGGCGGATGGCGCAGTTCCAGACACTGGAGGCGATGTATGCCGTGGCGGCGTCGAGGGCAGCGACGATGCCTGTGCCGCCGTGCTCCCCGACAAGCCGGTGTGGAGCAAGTCGGCACTCTTCCTCGAGTTGTATTGGAGAGGCCAGCTGCGGAACCACACGCTGGCTTAGTGCGGCAACTGCCTCCGACGGGCTAGGTGAGGTAGGTGGAGAAGCGAGCTGCCTCGCTCGTAACTGCCGGGCTCGGCGGGCCACCCAGATGGCTTTTATGCCGGAGAACTGCTCTTCCTGCTTGTCGGATGCCGCCGAAAGAGTGGAGAAAATGGTGGAAGGAGGAGCTTGGCCGGCGTCCTACTCCTGAACGGACGTGTGTGGCCGGAGTTGGTTTCTCGCATTCCACGCGGTTTTAAATGTAGGTTTTTGAATGCGGCGAGGAGGCGGGTGCAGCTGGGAGTGCAGCGGGCGGCGCCCTAGGCCGGCGCACTGCTTCAAATGGCGGACGCAGTGAGAGGTTACGTCCGCCCTGACCCCCTTGACCGTGGACCTTGACGGTGTACGTCACCCTGTGTCCAGATTTGAAATGCCACGTGTACCAGATGAATGACTCCAAGCTCGACCACCGTGATGCAAGAGGTACAAGCCGAGAAACACTGCTGGAGACACCCCCCTCAGACTAGCCACAATGGATAGTAACATAGACTAGTAACATGCTCATGTTACTCATGTTACTAGTCTATGTTAGTACTACCTCTATAGTAATAGTCTGAAGGGGGGGTAACATATGTGTGATAACATGCAACACCTCATTTATTACGCTATAGACACATCTTTCCTTGATATGTGTGATGTTACTACTTTCCTCTCTTTCTTCATTTATTGCTCGCCACATCATCTACTTTATCTAGACATGTGTGATGTTACTACCTATGTTACTCCCACTGTTGGTAGTCTTAGTGTGTGCTTCTTGTGGTTCTGCGAGTTGACGGGACACATCAAAGTTAATATGTAGTAGTATTTAGTACTCTCTCCAAAAAGGCCGACCATGTCCATGGCTACCATCCCGTGCTCGGTCATTGAGTACATGCACTATTCACGTGCCATCGAGGAGGAAAATTATTGCGTAGCACTAGGTGCCATCGTAGTGCACAACTCACTTACGCACTGCTTATTTCCATTTTCTTGCATGACACGTGCACCTTGATGCTAGATGTCCGGCGTGTTGATGAAAGGATGAACAAAGCTCACGTAAAAAAAAGAGTGGAAGAACATAGAGCATGATTGGTTTGCTACCAATATTTGGCTAGCCAAATGTTGGAATTGCCAAATATTGGCAATACCAAGACTTGCCAAATATTGGCAACTTTATGTGAGATAGGCAAGACAACTCGGTAACCAACTAAGTAGTAGTAGCGAATATCTGGCACAATGCCAAACATTGGCATGCCTATTTTTGGCACCAACCCAATTATGCTCATAGATTCCCGACGACCGAGAAGGAGCAAGGAACCTCGTGGTGGAGCATCTGTACTCATAATATTTTATATTATTCAGCGATATAAAATCAACCAATCATCTCCACAGTAGACCGGAAGAGTACGAAACATGGCAGTACAGTGTAGTACTACATGGCTAACCTACGCTATCACCATATTTCTTGGCCTCCGTGCGACACCTAGCTCTAGTAATCCAGCAACCCGTATCGCTTCTTGCTCCTCGTCTCTCTTAAAGTGCGGCGGGCTGGCATTTTTGCCGTCTATTGAGGTCGGTTAACTCATCATATGTTACCGACTCTTGGGTGGGATAGTTTTTTTGGTGGGTTTGGGGCAAATTGCTCCAATTTCTCATATTTGGATACTTTAGGGCTATTTGAGCCCCAACTAGCTCAAACTAACTCTAACCCATGGATCCAAATAGGGCCAAAGTTAGTCACGAAAAACGAATTAAGCCCTATATACATGGACAGACGGAGTACATGATACGCACTCCCTCCGTTCCGTATTACTTGTCGCACGCATGGATGTATCTAGAGGTATTTTAGTTCTAGATACATCCATTTCAGCGACGAGTAATTTGGAACGGAGGGAGTGTCACGACCGGTTTTCCAATAAAAATATTTATCGAGAAACCGATCCCTTTTACGGACCAGTAGAGAAGAATCCTCCTCACTGTTGACAATTTCTTGATCACAGAAGAAAAACCAGGAGTACTAAATATAATACAAGGTTGAGCGGAGGCTGCCCAACAATCTATTACAAACACGCCAATATTACACATAAAGGCGGATAGGGTGGCATAACTACTGTCTCACAATAAAAGCGGTGGTGGATATATCACAGTGAAGAGGGTGACATGACTCCTAAATCTTACAGCTCATCGAGCGTCGGAGTGAGGCTCGAGGATACTTATTGTGGGTGGCGGAAGCGTATATAATACAAGTGACCAATATCCAGGATCGCACGGGACTGACTGGGATTCCTCTAGGCGTCGGACTCACTATCAAACTCTTCATCCATGAGATCGCCTTCGTCAACATCTGGCCAAATCAACAAGCCAGGTGAGTACTATGAAAGTACTCGCAAGACAGTTCGGACATAAGATATAACAAATGTAAACATGATGCATATGAACAGATTAATAAAGCGCACTCAGACAATGAGATAGCAATGCATGGGAAATAAAAGGGAAGTCGGGCGGTAGTCCTCCCGAAATCCCAATGTAATACTGAAGGCCAATCGAGTGTCTGAATGACTCCTCGAAAGGATACAAATGAAATAACAATGCTGCAGTCGGGCGTCAAGGCGACACCACATAAAGGGCTTATAATGGAAAATAAATGACAGTGCGTGCCACAGTCGGACGTCTGAGCGACATCACGTAAAGGGCTTATATCAAAGTAAATAACGGGCGTGCCACAGTCGGACGTCTGAGCGACATCACATAAAGGGCTTATATTGAAAGTAAATGACAAGAGTGCCACAGTCGGACGTCTAAGCGACATCACATAAAGGGCTTATATTGAAAAGTAAATAACAGAGTGCCACAGTCGGACGTCTGAGCGACATCACATAAAGGGCTTATATTGAAAGTAAATGACAAGAGTGCCACAGTCGGACGTCTAAGCGACATCACATAAAGGGCTTATATTTCATAACTTAATATTTCAGTAGCTCATGAATTTAAATCATTGCAAGGGAATATTCAGGTACGAGATAAATAAAAGGTTAGTCCATCCACAGGAATAACAATTCAACCGGGTTTACCACTCAAGCTTGTTCACCGGGGATTTACCACGAGGACTGACATAGATATGGATATACTGGCCATGGTCCTTGACCTTGGGCACGATGACTCGGAAGGATTTGACTCTGCAGAGTTTGTACTCTTAACCACAGCCAACGGATTTCAGTAGTCACAAGGGACTAGTTCCGTTTACGGTGTTTTAGGAGAAACACATCTAACCAGTACACACCCATTCAACATTCCGATGCCAGGAATCACCCTCGGCAACGTTCAAGAAAAACTTTGAGACGGGGAGGCTACAACCTCGCGTAGCATGGGATCAAATTTATACCGCGCACTCTAAGGGGTGCCCCTCTCGGTCCCAACCGGAAACACCCATGCCCCCTGACCGGATGACTGGCTTTAATCCAGGGCCATGGAACCCTCATCCCGGCCCCTCTATTTGGTGTGTACAAGGAAAGAGGTTAACAACTTACTAAACCGTATTCTTTGCAGAAAACATGTGGCAGCACGAAAGGGGAAGAACGGTAACGTGGCTCAGTCCACGTTAACGTCGGAGTTTATCGGATGACGTAAGACTGGCATGCTACAACAATACCATCTTACTACCTTTCATGTCACCACATGATCAGGTCATCTCTCATCAAAGATCACAGTAACTTCGAAACACACGGTTAGTTGCCTTGCATGCAACGTAATACTCACCGATGCTCATATGCCATGCACAAACCATTCAAGCAAACATGCAAAACACCTATCATATCAAAGGTTCAAACATGCTTGCCTGGTTCGGAGAAGTCGGAGTCTAGCTCGGCGAAGTTCGCGGCTCCGTCACCTCCTCCGGAACCTACGGTATAACGAAACCGTACACTAACGTGAAAATCGTCGCGTGCATAAAAATTGTTCCAAATTTTTTCCAAATAAATACTATAAAAACTAGACAAAAATACAAGACTGACAGAAAAAGAATCAATCAAAAATCATCTTTTATTAAAAAGATATAAGGGTTTTAGTCCAAGGACTGATCTGTGATGAAACAGAAAAGATCCAGGGACTTGTTTGAGAAAACAGAAAACGGTTCGGAAGAAATGCGCCAGCCCAAAGAGAAAACGCATTTTGCCCGAAGGCGCTTCAGAAAACGGTTCGAGGGGGGAAAGAAGAGAGGCTGACGGGGGGGTCCCACCCGTCAGGTTTAAAACTCCCAACGGAGCTCGCCGGCGCCCGAAGGCTGCGGTGGTCGCCGGCGTTGAACCACGGCGAGGCAGAGAGATCGGAGGGTACCAAGAGGTTCAGGGTGTTCTTCCGCGTCGGTGGGTGGTGGACTTGGCCGTCGGAGAGCACCACGTCGACGGCGACACTTTCTCCGGCGGACGGTGGTTCGGGCGATGGTGGAGTACTCCGGTGGGTGCTGCAAACTCCAAATTGAAGCGCGGGTCAGAAGAGTGGATGCACTAGGAGGCTACTGGCAAGAGCTGAGGGGTAGGGGTGCACGCACGGGGGTGAATCGAGCTGGATCCCGTGGCGGGTCGAGGCGGCCGGAGTTGGGGAAGAAGGCTCCCTCGGGGCTCTTCCAGTGGCTTGGCGTGGTATTGGTGGTGTGTAGAGGTGGTGTGGGTTCGAGTTCGAGCTCGGGGCCTCCTTTTATAGGCGATCCGAGGGGGTGGCCGTGAACGGGATAGCTCCGGCGAGCGATTACGGCGAGGCAGAGGTTGGGCAGGGGGTTTAGGCGGCTAGGCACCATCAGGGAGGATCACTGGTGCCGTTCCCCCGCTAAACCTCGGTCGGGCTAGGCGTAATGCGCCGATCCTCGACGGGACGGCCGTACGGGCACGGCGGCGGCAGAGAGCGCGCTCCGCGCCTACCAGTTCACGACGACGGACTGCAGCGTGCACGGGTGAGTGGATGGCCACGCGGTGGCCTCTGGTGGCTTGGGCGGCGCTGGACGGCGCCGTCCAACGCTGCGCCTCTCTCTGGCAGTCGCAAAGGCCGCTGCTGCCGTCGCTCACGGGGTGGCGCACCTCCTCCTGCTCGTCGCCGACGCCCGCAAGCCTCCAGGCGATCGTGCGGCGCAGGGATAAGAAGGAGGGAACAGGGAGCAAGGCGCCACCGTGGCTACTGGCGAGATCGAGAAAGGTTCTGAAGAAAACGACAGTGCTCACTGAAACTGTTACTCTGAATTCTGAACTTGACAGTAACAGTGCCCTTCAGGTGTTCGACGAAATGATTTGGCATGAAGAAATTTTTTTCTGGAGCTGGGACTTGGTGAGGTGACCTCTCAATGCATCCAGAGGCTGCCTGAATTTTCTCAGATTTTTAGGAGGAGAAAACAATTGAATTTCATCAAATTTGGCAAATATGGTCCAAACTTGCAGCAAGCACAATTTGAAATATTTGAACTGGAGACCAGTGGATCATCATGGATCTTGGTTGAGGGCTCTAAGGACTAGCCAGGGAAATTGGTTTGGAGGCAAAACTCAAAGTAGAAAGGTAGTTCCTTTGTAAATCTCCAAGAGCCAAAGTAGAGGGCAGAAATTATTTTTGATAAGAAATAAATGGAAGAAAATCATGGGGAGGTTCAACTTGCTGGATTTGAAGTATATCTTGACACAAAGATGGGGAATGGCTTTTGGGAGGGGATTTCCACTCATGTCATGGCAAGAGGAGATTTTGAAAAGGGGAAAAGATCACTCCAAATGCCATAGGGCTATTTAAAAGATTTTCAAAAAATTTCCCAAATGAAAAACATTTGGTTTGAGTCCAACATAAGATGGAAAAACCTCCAAGACCAAAATCAAGTCTTGGGTGAATCCAAACAAAACACTTGTCATAAAAGAAATTTTTGAGAGGGAGAGTTCTTTAGAAGAAAATTTTAAATAACCTCCCTCAAATCAAATAAAAGTTTGAAAAAGCCAAATAAAATTTTTGGGTGTCACAACACCTACCCCCTTAGGAAAAATCTCGTCCCCGAGATTTCAGCTGATCCTCAAATAGATGTGGGTACTCTGCCTGAAGAAAATCTTCTCTTTCCCATGTAGCTTCATCCTCGGTGTGATTGCTCCACTGAACCTTGAAAAATTTTGTTGTTTTCTGACGGGTCCTCCTTTCAGACTCTTCCAATATCTTTACTGGCCGCTCTCTGTAGGTGAGGTCTGGTTGCACATCAATGCTCTCATGAGATACATGCTTCTCCGGGTTGCTCACACATTTCCTCAACTGTGAGACGTGGAACACGTCGTGGACGTCTGACAGCTCTTTGGGTAGGTCTAGCTGGTAGGCTACTGTGCCTCTTCGTGCAACTATACAGAAGGGTCCAATAAATCTCGGGGCTAGCTTCCCCTTAATTTTGAACCGTTGCAGGCCTCGCATAGGAGACACTCGTAGGTATACGTAATCACCGGGTTCAAAGCTGACCTCACGATGTTTTCGATCGTAATAGCTCTTTTGTCGGCTTTGAGCTGTCTTGAGTCTGTCCCTGATCTGTTTAACTTTCTCCTCGGCTTCCTTGAGCATGTCTGGGCCGAAGATACGACTGTCACCTGTTTCTGACCAATTTAGTGGGGTACGACATCTCCGCCCGTACAATGCTTCAAAAGGTGCCATTTGTAGGCTGGCTTGGTAACTGTTGTTGTAAGCAAACTCGGCATACGGCAAACTTTCTTCCCAACTGGATCCATAGGTGAGCACACAGGCTCTCAGCATGTCCTCTAGGATTTGGTTCACGCGTTCCGTTTGTCCATCAGTCTGAGGGTGGTACGCTGTACTGAATGCTAGTTGCGTGCCCAGAGCTTGTTGTAAGTGATCCCAAAATTTAGAGACAAATTGAGTGCCTCGGTCGGATATTATAGTCTTTGGGACTCCATGCAGACAAACTATACGGGAGAGATAAAGCTTGGCTAGCCTTTGAGTGGAGTAGGTCGTCTTCACGGGAATGAAATGTGCTACCTTGGTTAGCCTATCTGTGATGACCCATATGGCATCATTTCCGCGTTGTGATCGAGGTAGTCCGACGATGAAGTCCATTCCAATTTCATCCCATTTCCACTCAGGTATCCTGTTTGGCTGTAGTAGCCCTGCTGGCTTTTGATGCTCGGCTTTTATGCGCTGACAAGAATCGCAACAAGCAATGAATGCGGCTATATCCCTTTTCATACCGTGCCACCAAAATCTTTCCTGAATGTCTTTGTACATTTTGGTTCCTCCAGGGTGGATCGAATATGGGGCGGTGTGGCTTTCGGTTAGGATTTGTTGCTTGAGTTCCTCAATGTTTGGTACGCAAAGTCTGTCCCCGTACCATAATATTCCTTCATTGTCTGTGACGAACTCTGAAGCCTTGCCAAGGCTCATTTTCCTCTTTATACCTTCGATGCTGGGATGTCCATGCTGAGCCTTCTTAATTTGTTCCATTAGGGTGGGTTGTATCTCCAGATTTGATACGTTGCCCTCGGAGACTAACACCATGTTGAGTCTAGCGAACTCCTGCTGAAACTCAGGCCTCAAGTTCTGTGGACTGTCGTTGCCCGGGCTGGGGTTCCGACTAAGAGCATCTGCCACTACATTTGCTTTCCCTGGATGGTAGTGAATGCCGACATCATAGTCCTTGACCAATTCCAACCAGCGTCGTTGTCGTAAATTTAGCTCTGGTTGTGTGAAAATATATTTAAGGCTCTTATGGTCCGTATATATTTCACAACGATTTCCCAACAGAAAGTGCCTCCACTCTTTGAGTGCATGGATGACTGCTGCTAGCTCCAAGTCATGAGTTGGATAATTTTCCTCATGCTTCCGTAGTTGCCTGGAAGCATACGCGACAACTTTGCCGTCCTGCATCAATACGCACCCGAGGCCCTTCCGGGATGCGTCACAATACACTTCAAAACTCTTGTGTATGTCTGGCACGATCAAAACCGGTGCTGTTGTTAGTTTCTTTTTGAGTTCTTGGAAGCTTTTCTCGCACGCTTCCGTACATACAAATTTCTTGTCTTTCTTGAGCAACTGTGTCATTGGTTTTGCCACAGTGGAGAATCCTTCAATGAACCTTCGGTAATATCCAGCCATTCCTAGAAAACTCCGTACATCAGTTACGTTGGCTGGTGGTTTCCAGTCAAGTATGGCTTTGACTTTTTCTGGGTCTACGGCCACGCCTTCTTGGGTCAATATATGGCCTAGAAAACCAACTTGTCTTAGCCAAAATTCACACTTGCTAAATTTGGCGTACAATTGATGTTTCCTTAATTCTCCCAAAACAATTCTGAGATGTTCGGCATGCTCTTCTGGTGTCCTTGAGTATACCAGAATATCATCAATGAACACCACAACAAATTTGTCCATAAATTTCATGAACACTTTGTTCATGAGGTGGACGAAATATGCGGGGGCGTTTGTCAGTCCAAACGGCATTACTGTGAACTCATATAATCCGTATCTGGAGGTGAATGCTGTCTTAGGGATATCTTCTGTCCGTACTTTTAATTGATGATATCCCGATCTTAAATCAATCTTTGAGAACACCTTGGCTTGTGCGAGCTGGTCAAACAAATCATTTATCTGCGGCATCGGATATTTGTTTTTGATGGTGACCAATTGAGAGCTCGATAGTCTATACACAATCTCAGTGTCCCATCCTTTTTCTTGGCGAATAATACTGGCGAACCCCAAGGTGAGGAGCTGGCCCGAATAAATCCTTTGTCCAGTAATTCCTTTATTTGCTTCTTCAATTCTACCAACTCGGATGGTGCCATTCTATAAGGTTTCTTATAGATGGGGGTGGTGCCAGGTGCTAGTTCAATGCTGAACTCTATCTCTCGGTCTGGTGGCATGCCTGGTAGTTCTTCAGGAAATACGTCGGGAAACTCGCACACCACTGGAACTTTTCTCAATTCTGAAATGTCCACTTTGTTCAACTTTGGTTGCCGTGACCGTGGTCTCTCTTGAGCTGTAACTTTTATTGTCTTGCCGTGATGATGAGTGAGAATCACAGTCCGATTGAAACAGTCAATAAATCCCTTGTTGGTGGTCAACCAGTCCATCCCTAGGATAACATCCAGTCCTTTATTTTCCAACACGATGAGATTAGCCTGAAACTTTAGTCCTTCGAATTCAATAATCACTCCTTGGCAGTAACTCTGAGTGATCTGCTTATTCCCGGGGGACTTGATAATCATAGATTTTTCCAAAGGAAGTATCGGAAAACCATGTTGCAAAACAAAACTCTTCGAAATGAACGAGTGAGAAGCTCCAGAATCAAACAAAACCGTGGCAGGTACTGTGTTGACAGGGAACGTACCGAGCACGATGTCTGGGGCATTCTGCGCTTCTTCCTTGGTCACATGGTTCAGGTGACCCTTCCTGTGATTGTTGTTGGGATTGAAATTGTTACGCTTGGGCGCTGGATTGTTCCCACCATTGTTCGGCTTGGGGGCCGAGTTCCTTGGTTTTGGGCACTGTTTGGCATAGTGCCCTTCTTCTCCACAAGCATAGCAAGTGACCCCTGGACGGTATGTAAAGTCCTTGTCCCTTGAATGAAACTGTCTGGTTGGCCTTAGAGCAGTAGTCGTGGATTTTCTTGCTTCATTCCTCTGAACATCAGTCTTGCTTCGGTTGTTGCGAGCAAGAGTCGTCTTGTCCCTCTTTCGCTTACGAATATCCTCCAGACTGCGGCGCTCATTCTCCAAAGTAATGGCCTTGTCAACCAGAGTTTTGAAATCTGGGAAAGTGTGTACGACCAGTTGGCATTTTAGTGCTGGCGCCAGGCCGTCCAAAAACTTTTCCATCCTTTTGTTCTCAGTCATATGCTCATCGTAGGCATAACGGGATAGCTGGGTAAACTGACTGTTGTATTCCGTCACTGTCATGCCTCTCTGCTTGAGGTCATCAAATTCTCTTTTCTTGATTTTTATGATGCTCCTGGGGATGTGTGCCCCACGAAAGCCTTCCTTAAACTCTTCCCAGGTGATGTTATGTTCACTGGGATGCATGTGTAGGAAGTTCTCCCACCATGCTGCAGCTGCTCCAGTGAGGTAGTGAGGTGCATAAAGCACCTTCTCATGATCAGAACATTGAGCAATAATCAACTTTCTTTCGATGTCTCGAAGCCAATCATCGGCTTCAAGCGGCCTATCAGTGTGAGCAAACGTTGGAGGGCGTGTCTTCTGCAGTTCAGACAACTTGGAGTGTGGTTGGTATGGCTCACGGTGATTTCCCATATTGATGACGTGATTCATCATTTCTTGGTGTTGCTGTTGGCTTTGTTCGAAAAGGCGGCATACTTGAGATAAGGCTGCCTCGCTGTCCTGTTGACTAGACTGTCCGTGAGTGAAGTTGTTGCTTGTCTGTGTTCCATAAACTTCTTCTGGTGGATTTGGCATGGAACGAGTCCACGGACGAGACATTTTCCACTCTGGGGTATTATTTTGCAAAACTCATGAGAAGAACTGTGTGGCACAAGGAAAATTTTGCAAAGACGAAAACTTTAAAAGACCTCAAGATTTTTCAAGAACATAATTGATTGCGCACGGAGAAGGACTGCTTAGCACATATCTTACACGCGATACACAAACATACGATACATCACTCAGGATGTGCGTACACACTCCTGACATGTTATTAAGGCTAGCACACTCCTCCGGGATCCTACATGATGCGCACACAACTACTACAAACTAACGTACATATAAAACATATCATACATGCAGACACATCGCGCGGCGACTAGGCGCACTCAGTCGGAGATGGTGAAGATGTCCTTCCCCTTGCCGAGGGTAAGACCCAGCGGTGCAGGAGACTCAACCTCCACCTCCTCCCTAATAGGCTCCAGGCGCGTAGCACTGCGCTGAGGTGATGGCGCGGGTGCGACAGGCGGTAGTGTGGGTGCGGCAGGCGGTGCAGCTCTGACTGGAGTAGGAGCAATGACCCGGTCGAACTCCTCAGTGGTAGGCAGACGGCGAGCAGTGGCCAAAATGGCAGGTGAATAGGATGCTGAGGACGAGACGAACGTCAGTGGCGGTGCCATGTGGAGAAGCTCCCTCCTGTTGGCAGAACAGCCCCGAACTAAGTCCATGCGGGCAGCCACAAGATCGTCCACGAGGTTGTCGAAAGCTTCCTCCAGAGCTTTGAGATACTCAACAAGCATCTCGATAGCTTCATCTCGCTCTCCCCTATGGCAGGCGAATGCATAGTGACAAGTATATGGCACATGGCATGGGAGGTAGCGGTAGCGACGAGTCTTCATCGAAGGAAGAATATCCCGAAGGCGAGCTATCGCCTCACGGGCGGCCATCTGCATGGCATGCCTCTCCGTAGGCATGGCCCTTCCCACAAAACGGAAGTGGCGAGACACAGAACGTCCTCCCTTGAATTGCACCACGGCCTGGTGCATAGACACGTCGTCGCTGAGCTTGTGCTGGTAAAGCGTGAACTCCGGACGAGTCGCTGGCCCGATCGCGAGCTTGGTGATGGAGACGAGGAGTTTGACAAACCCCTCGGGCACATTCGTGAACACCCGAGTCTCGCAGTCGCTGCCAGCCATCTACAAAAGTAGGCAAAAATTCTGAGTAGTCAAATCATAAATTTATGATGACCAACAGAAAATAGCTACATTTGCAAAATGCTGAAAAAGCACTAAAGACGCTAATAACCAATTAGCGATCGCACCTAGTGGCTTCCTACAGTCAGCCTGGCTCTGGTACCAAGCTTGTCACGACCGGTTTTCCAATAAAAATACTTATCGAGAAACTGATCCCTTTTACGGACCAGTAGAGAAGAATCCTTCTCACTGGTAGACAATTTCTTGATCACAGAAGAAAAACCAGGAGTACTAAATATAATACAAGGTTGAGCGGAGACTGCTCAACAATTTATTACAAGCACGCCAATATACACATAAAGGCGGATAGGGTGGCATAACTACTGTCTCACAATAAAAGCAGTGGTGGATATATCACAGTGAAGAGGGTGACATGACTCCTAAATCTTACAGCTCATCGAGCGTCGGAGTGAGGCTCGAGGATTCTTATTGTGGGTGGCGGAAGCGTATATAATACAAGTGACCAAAATCCAGGATCGCACGGGACTGACTGGGACTCCTCTAGGCGTCGGACTCACTATCAAACTCTTCATCCATGAGATCGCCTTCGTCAACATCTGGCCAAATCAACAAGCCAGGTGAGTACTATGAAAGTACTCGCAAGACAGTTCGGACATAAGATATAACGAATGTAAACATGATGCATATGAACGGATTAATAGAGCGCACTCAGAGAATGAGATAGCAATGCATGGGAAATAAAAGGGAAGTCGGGCGGTAGTCCTCCCGAAAATCCCAATGTAGTACTGAAGGCCAATCGAGTGTCTGAATGACTCCTCGAAAGGATACAAATGAAATAACAATGCCGCAGTCGGGCGTCAAGGCGACACCACAAAAAGGGCTTATAATGGAATATAACTGACAGTGCGTGCCACAGTCGGACGTCTGAGCGACATCACGTAAAGGGCTTATATCAAAAGTAAATAACGGGCGTGCCACAGTCAGACGTCTGAGCGACATCACATAAAGGGCTTATATTGAAAGTAAATGACAAGAGTGCCACAGTCGGACGTCTAAGCGACATCACATAAAGGGCTTATATTAAAAGTAAATAACGGGCGTGCCACAGTCGGACGTCTGAGCGACATCACATAAAGGGCTTATATTGAAAGTAAATGACAAGAGTGC
The DNA here is from genome assembly GCF_018294505.1 of Triticum aestivum. NCBI lineage: Eukaryota > Viridiplantae > Streptophyta > Magnoliopsida > Poales > Poaceae > Triticum > Triticum aestivum. The sequence continues at coordinate 555,063,355 of NC_057808.1, read as the reverse complement.
CACAGTCGGATGTCTAAGCGACATCACATAAAGGGCTTATATTTCATAACTTAATATTTCAGTAGCTCATGAATTTAAAACATTGCAAGGGAATATTCAGGTACGAGATAAATAAAAGGTTAGTCCATCCACAGGAATAACAATTCAACCGGGTTTACCACTCAAGCTTATTCACCGGGGATTTACCACGAGGACTGACATAGATATGGATATACTGACCATGATCCTTAACCATAGACACGATGACTCGGAAGGATTTGACTCTGCAGAGTTTGTACTATTTAACCACAGCCAACGGATTTCAGTAGTCACAAGGGACTAGTTCCGTTTACGGTGTTTTAGGAGAAACACATCTAACCAGTACACACCCATTCAACATTCCGATGCCAGGAATCACCCTCGGCAACGTTCAAGAAAAACTTTGAGACGGGGAGGCTAAAACCTCGCGTGGCATGGGATCAAATTTATACCGCGCACTCTAAGGGGTGCCCCCCTCTCGGTCCCAACCGGAAACACCCATGCCCCCTGACCGGATGACTGGCTTTAATCCAGGGCCATGGAACCCTCATCCCGGCCCCTCTATTTGGTGTGTACAAGGAAAGAGGTTAACAACTTACTAAACCGTATTCTTTGCAGAAAACATGTGGCAGCACGAAAGGGGAAGAACGGTAACGTGGCTCAGTCCACGTTAACGTCGGAATTTATCGGATGACGTAAGACTGGCATGCTACAACACTACCATCTTACTACCTTTCATGTCACCACATGATCAGGTCATCTTTCATCAGAGATCACAGTAACATCGAAACACACGGTTAGTTGCCTTGCATGCAACGTAATACTCACCGATGCTCATATGCCATGCACAAACCATTCAAGCAAACATGCAAAACACCTGTCATATCAAAGCTTCAAACATGCTTGCCTGCTTCGGAGAAGTCGGAGTATAGATCGGCGAAGTTCGCGGCTCCGTCACCTCCTCCGGAACCTACGGTATAACGAAACCGTACACTAACGTGAAAATCATCGCGTGCATAAAAATTGTTCCAAATTTTTTCCAAATAAATGCTATAAAAAACTAGGCAAAAATACAAGACTGACAGAAAAAGAATCAATCAAAAATCATCTTTTATTAAAAAGATATAAGGGTTTTAGTCCAAGGACCAATCTGTGATGAAACAGAAAAGATCCAGGGGCTTGTTTGAGAAAACAAAAAACGGTTCGGAATGAAATGCGCCAGCCCAAAGAGAAAACGCATTTTGCCCGAAGGCGCTTTCACAAAACGTTTCGAAGGGGGGAAAAGAGAGAGGCTGACGGGGGGGTCCCACCCGTCAGGTTTAAAACTCCCAACGGAGTTCGCCGGCGCCCGAAGGCTGCGGTGGTCGCCGGCGTTGACCCACGGCGAGGCAGAGAGATCGGAGGGTACCAAGAGGTTCAGGGTGTCCTTCCGCGTCGGTGGGTGGTGGACTTGGCCGTCGGAGAGCACCACGTCGACGGCGACACTTTCTCCGGCGGACGGTGGTTCGGGCGATGGTGGAGTACTCCGGTGGGTGCTGCAAACTCCAAATTGACGCGCGGGTCAGAAGAGTGGATGTACTAGGAGGTTACTGGCAAGAGTTGAGGGGTAGTGGTCCATGCACGGGGGTGAATCGAGCTGGATCCCGTGGCGGGTCGAGGCGGCCGGAGTTGGGGAAGAAGACTCCCTCGGGGCTCTTCCAGTGGCTTGGCGTGGTATTGGTGGTGTGTAGAGGTGGTGCGGGTTCGAGTTCGAGCTCGGGGCCTCCTTTTATAGGCGATCCGAGGGGGTGGCCGTGAACGGGATAGCTCCGGCGAGCGATTACGGCGAGGCAGAGGTTGGGCAGTGGGTTTAAGCGGCTAGGCACCATCAGGGAGTATCACTGGTGCGGTTCCCCCGCTAAACCTCGGTCGGGCTTGGCGTAATGCACCGATCCTCGACGGGACGGCCGTACGGGCACGGCGGCGGCAGAGAGCACGCTCCACGCCTACCAGTTCACGACGACGGACTGCAGCGTTCACGGGTGAGTGGATGGCCACGCGGTGGCCTCTGGTGGCTTGGGCGGCGCTGGACGGCGCCGTCCAACGCTGCGCCTCTCTCAGGCAGCTGCAAAGGCCGCTGCTGCCGTCGCTCACGGGGTGGCGCACCTCCTCCTGCTCGTCGCCGACGCCCGCAAGCCTCCAGGCGATCGTGCGGCGCAGGGATAAGAAGGAGGGAACAGGGAGCAAGGCACCACCGTGGCTACTGGCGAGATCGAGGAAAGGTTGTGAAGAAAACGACAGTGCTCATGAAACTGTAACTCTGAATTTCTGAACTTGACAGTGACAGTGCCTTTCAGGTGTTCGACGAAATGATTTGGCATGAAGAAAAAAAATTCTGGAGCTGGGACTTGGTGAGGTGACCTCTCAATGCATCCAGAGGCTGCCTGAATTTTCTCAGATTTTTAGGAGGAGAAAACAATTGAATTTCATCAAATTTGGCAAATATGGTCCAAACTTGCAGCAAGCACAATTTGAAATATTTGAACTGGAGACCAGTGGATCATCATGGATCTTGGTTGAGGGTTCTAAGGACTAGCCAGGGAAAATGGTTTGGAGGCAAAACTCAAAGGAGAAAAGGTAGTTCCTTTGTAAATCTCCAAGAGCCAAAGTAGAGGGCAGAAATTATTTTTGATAAGAAATAAATGGAAAAAGAATCATGGGGAGGTTCAACTTGCTGGATTTGAAGTATATCTTGACACAAAGATGGGAGATGGCTTTTGGGAGGGGATTTCCACTTAGGTCATGGCAAGAGGAGATTTTGAAAAGGGGAAAAGATCACTCCAAATGCCATAGGGCTATTTAAAAGATTTTCAAATATTTTTCCCAAATGAAAAACATTTGGTGTTGAGCCAACATAAGGTGGAAAAACCTCCAAGACCAAAATCAAGTCTTGGGTGAATCCAAACAAAATACTTGTCATAAAATAAAATCTTTGAGAGGGAGAGTTCTTTAGAAGAAAGAATTTTAAATAACCTCCCTCAAATCAAATAAAAGTTTGAAAAAGCCAAATAAAAAATTTTGGGTGTCACAGGGAGTACTAGCAAATGCTCACCAGTAGTAGTAGTTCATTGGTTGGTTTCGATTTTTGATTCAGTTGCTGTGCTGCTACCGTCCAATATTCGCGTGTGGTTGTTTCTAGAATAAAAAAAGGAGGTACCCCTACTTATGTTACTCCCACTAAGCCTAGCCTAAGATTAGTAGGTGACCTTGTGCTTAGCTCTTCGCCTCTTCCGGAAGTCGAACAATAATGATGGTACTACAGTAGTACTTCTAGCAATCTGACACCAAATGAACTGCTGCACGTCCACTGCTTGTAAGCAAAAGTATCTCCTCGTGCTGCGAGCCACCACGCACGCATTGGCGAGGGAGAAGGCGTAGTAAGCAAGCTTCTCGTCGTTCTACGAGTTGACGGTACACATCAAAGTTATTTAGTACGTACTCACTCCAAAAAAAGGGCTGACCATGTCATGGCTACCCCCATCCGTGCTCCCATGTTGAGTACATGCACTATTCACGTGCCATCGAGGAGAAAAAATATTGCGTAGTAGGTGCCATCGAAGTGCATGACTCACTTACGGACTGCTTATCTGATTATCTCCATTTTCTTGCATGACACGTGCACCTTGATGCTAGATGTCTCGCGTGTTGGCAAAAGGATGAACAAAGCTCACGTAAAAAAGAGTTGAAGAACATAGATTCCCGACGACCGAGAAGGAGCAAGGAACCTCGCGGTGGAGCATCTGCAAGGAACCTTGCATGTTTTCCCCTATTTTTTGCCGCCTGCCCACCTATGAACAAATAAAAGAACATGAACTCTTCGCTAACCACTAGATATGATACATCAGGATGCTAAGTTGAAGATGTTTTATAGTTTATATTGATAACCTCGCAAGAAGCCACACATGTACAGGACGCATGCAACCACGCATATACACACGCCAACGCACTAACTCATGCTGATCCAACTCATGCACATACGCGCACAACATGGAGCACACAACGCACGTACATAACACATGCATGCACACACACTCGGCCGCAGAATGCACGTGAATAACACATGCATGCGCACACACTCGGCTGCATGGAGGCGTGCGCCATCTGCGGCAACGTCCGATTCGTCGTGCTACGGCGAAGCTCGCACACAACGGCGCCTACGCATCTCTTGTAGCACCTCTTTGCCGTCGTTGCTCAACGAGTAGTCGAAGACGAAGACGACCTCAGCCTCGGCCTTAGAGCTAGCACCGATGGAAAAGCACGCACGCTGCACGCACACGAGCACGTACAGAGTGCCCACGATGTGGTGCGTCCCTAGTCGCCTCTACTCCTTCTGCGCACGTCACTACTAGGAAAAGGGCTATAGATGGAATGGCCACTAATGGCACACCGGACATGTGGTGCGCCATTGCTATGTAGAAGTGGCGCACCATGTGCTGGTGCGCCATTAGTGTGAAATACACTAATGGCGCACCAGACACACGGTGCGCCATTAGTAACAAATTTTTTTTCCAGACATACTAATGGCGCACCAGGGCACAGTGCGCCATTACTAGAACTAGTAATGGCGCACCAGCCACATAGTGCGCCACTACAATATTTTTTTATTTTTTACTTTTTTGCAAAACTACTAATGGCGCACCTGGGGACAGTGCGCCATTACTAGTTTTAACTAGTAATGGCGCACCAGTCACCCCGCGTGCCACTACTATTTTTTTTGCAAAACTACTAATGGCGCACCGCCAGCTGGTGCGCAATTAGTAACCAGGGTTACTAAGGGCGCATTTGTTGGTGGTGCGCCATTAGTAACCTGGGACGAGCTAGATATTTTGGACAGCCACACCTACCCACTCACTTTCACACTTCATTCTCTCCTCCTCCTCCTCCAAGCTTGTCTCGGCTGCCTCCTCCTCCTCACCTCATTTGCACCATAAATTCATCCAAATTAAGTGGTTAAACCCCCTTTTTTGATAGGTAAGTAAGGGGGAAGCTATCTTTATGTTGTTCTCCCTCCAACAACGTGCACATGCACTTTTTATGTCCTAGCTAGATCTATGTATGTTTGTGGTGTTGCATATGTTTGTGGTGTTGCATATATGTTTGTGTTTGCAGGTACCGGTATTTGAAATGCGATAGTTGCCAATATTTTGCCGGAATGTTGATTCATTTCCGTTTCGGCGAGAATTTTGGCACTATGCATTCTTTTTGGTCCTATTTTTACGGAAAGTCATGCCAAATTTTTCTTGGTTCTAAAATATCGTTTTGCTCTACCCCGCAGGCGACCATGGTCCGCACGATGACCGAAGGCATCGTGAATAGGTTTTTGAGCTCCGCGAAGGCCGAGATGCTTGAAAAGAACGAGACGGAGATAAGATGTCCGTGTCGAAGATGCAAGCTGAAGAGCCTTATTGCGGACCCGGATTCCGGGCAGGTGCGGGACCACCTGCTCTTGCGTGGTTTCATGGATGGCTATCGGTGGCAAGGTGATGAAGATGACTATGAAGTCGTCCATGGGGGTCGGGCAAGAAATGAGGATGGGCAGCAAGACAACCACCGCGGCTCGGGCGGGCGAGAAGACGAAGAATCTCCAGGACATGATCACGACGGTGATGCTGTACACAGTCATCATGTAGAAGATGCCGGACATGATGATGAGGAAGATGCGGGAGCAGACGAAGGGCATGATCATGAAGATGAAGATGCCGGCGGAGCAGACAACGATGGACCATCGATGGGCTGGGTGCCGGACCCTCATATTCAAGAGCTGCTTCTCAAGCAGACGGATAATGCAAGAGCTGCCGCCCGAGAGAAAGCCAAGCTGGATCAACTGGAGATAGACGCGGTTACTCCATTGTATGAAGGATGCAGGCCCGAGGATACCCGCCTGAAAGTAACGCTCATGGCTCTGGAGATGAAGGTAAAACACAAAATGACCGACGCCTGCTTCGACGAGAACATGTCATTCTGGCACGAACGTCTTCCCAAGGGGAACAAGTGCCCGACCAGTTTCGAGGAGGAGAAGAAAATCATGTGTCCTCTGGATTTACCGCACGTGAAATACCATGTGTGCATGAACAATTGCATCATTTATCGGGACGAGCACGCGGAGTCTACCATATGTCCGGTGTGCGGCATCACTCGATACAAGAAGAGGAAGAAAGCTCCTCGAAAAGTGGTGTGGAACTTTCCGATCACTCCTCGTCTGCAGTGGTATTTCGCGGACCCTAAGGTAGCAAAGCTCCTGCGTTGGCACGCGGATAGGGAGGAGAAGCGAGAAGATGACGCAAATGATCCGGAGATAAATAAAAAAGACAAGATGCTGAGTCACCCTAAGGATGGGAGCCAGTGGCAAGCGTTGAACTTCGAACACCCAGAATTTGGGAATGATCCAAGGAACATCGTGCTGGGCGCGAGCACCGATGGAGTCAATCCGTTTGGCAGCTAGAGAAGCACACATAGCACCTGGCCTGTGTTTGTGTGGATGTACAACCTTCGCCCCTGGTTGTGCATGAAGAGGAAGTACATTCACATGAGTATGCTAATTGAAGGGCCGAAACAACCAGGGAACAACATCAATCTGTATCTGGGCTGCTGAAAGAGGAGCTAGACACGCTGTGGAAAATGCCAGCCAATACGTGGGACGCCGCAGAGAAAGAATATTTCCCTATGAGAGTCGCACTGCTCACGACGGTGCACGACTATCTCGGTTACGGATATCTCGCGGGGCAGGTGGTCCACGGATTTTCTGGATGCGTCAGGTGCATGGATGACACAACATATCGCCAGCTAGATAGAGATCCTGGGTCTTCGAAAACCGTGTTCATGGGACATCGAAGGTGGCTTCGCGACGATGACCCGTGGAGGAAACGCAAGGATCTGTTCGATGGTGAAACCGAACCCCGAAGACGCCCGCGTACGAGGAGCGGCGAGGAAATAGACGAGTTGTTGAAAAATTGGAAAGATTGTCCACTGCCGGGAAAGAAGCAAAAGGCGCCAGAGCCGGGAAAGAAGCGAAAGCTTAAGGCGCCAGAGCCACTGCTGAAGGTATGGAAAACGAGGTCTGTTTTCTGGGACTTGCCGTACTGGAAGATCCACCGTGTGCCTCACAGCCTTGATGTCATGCATATCACGAAGAACGTGTGCGAGAGTCTGCTTGGTACCCTGCTCAACATGCCAGAGAGGACCAAAGATGGGCCGAAAGCAAGGGCATACTTGAAATCAATGGGCATCAGGGAGGAGCTTCACGCTAATGATGATGATGACGCAAAGCAGGACACGGAAAGTCGTTGCAAAGGCAAAAAGGCGAAGAAGACCGAAAATGACTTCCCTCCCGCGTGCTTCACTCTAAGTCGGGAGGAGATCGATCAGTTTTTCACCTGCCTCGTAGGAGTAAAACTTCCTTACGGTTACGGGGGGAAGATAAGCAGATACCTAGACTCAGCGAAGCAGAAGTTCAGCGGGATGAAGTCTCACGACTGTCACGTGCTGATGACGCAGATACTTCCAGTTGCAATCCGTGGGATCATGGACGCGCACGTCCGTGAAATGCTATTTGGCCTATGCAACTTTTTCGACGTCATCTCTCGGAAGTCGGTTGGCGTGAGGCAACTCAGAAGGCTACAGGAAGAGATCGTGGTGATACTATGCGAGCTTGAGATGTACTTCCCGCCCGCATTCTTCGACGTTATGGTGCATCTGCTGGTCCATATCGTGGAGGATATCATCCAACTCGGGCCGACGTTCCTGCACAGCATGATGCCGTTCGAAAGGATGAATGGTGTCATCAAAGGATACGTTCGCAACATGTCACGTCCAGAGGGAAGCATAGCCAGGGGCTTTCTGACCGAAGAGTGCATCTCCTACTGCACGAATTATCTAGGCATCGAGAACCCCGTTGGTCTGCCCGTCAACAGGCACCTCGGCAGGCTCGCTGGATGGGGTCACCGTGAGGGTCGCCGCGAAATGCATGTCGACTTCATGAATGTTTTTAAATGTCTTCATTTCTCGATTGTATTTCATGTGCACTTTTTGAACTCATGAATGTTTTTAAATTTCATGGACACTCGATCTCGATCCCCCTCGCCAGATCCGGTCCCCCTCGCCGCCGAGCACCCCCCGCACCATCTCCCCCGCTCCACCGGCCGCCGCCGCCGACCCCCCGCATCCTCCCCCACTCCACCGCCGCCGACGACCCACCGCACCCTCCCCCGCTCCACCGCCGCCGAGCACCCCCCGCACCCTCTCCCCCGCACCCTCCCCGGCCCGCTCCACCGTCACAAATGAATGCAACTAAAATTGCAAAACAAACAAACTTGATTGTATTTTCAAATAACAAATTTGATGATATTTTCAAATAATAAATTTGATGGTATTTTCAAATAATAAATTTGATGATATTTTTTAAAAAATTATTGTTGTTTTTATAAAAAATATTACTGTTATGAGTTAAACAAGTTTGAACATATTTAAACACAAATAAATATCAAACAGCATTTTAAATGCATAAAAACAAAAATTGGGGAGCCTGGGAATCGAACCCAGGACCTCCTAGTGTGTGTGCTGCGTGCTGACCAGTCAGGCTAGTGGGCGTGTTCTGATGCAGATAGGGTTAGGTGGAATATAACCTGACCAATCGGGCTAGTAATTTCTAATGGCGCACCAGGGTGAGGTGCGCCATTGCTATCGTCGTACTTATGGTGCACTTGGGGGAGGTGCGCCATTGCTAACCCTCCCCCCACTCCACCTATTCCCCTCGCACTGTGGCCTCCCACCCTCCCTCGCCAGATCCTCCACTCGACCCCAACCGTACGCCGCCGCCCCCTTGCTCCGCCCCCTCCGTCCGCCACGCCTGCACGCCGTCGGCGACGCCGCCGCCGCTGTGGTCTTGCGCTGCCCCGACGCCGCCGCCCCGACCCCCGCGGGACTCCACCCCCGCCGCCCCCGCGCCCCCCGAACGAGATCGGTCGAGCACTCCTCTCCTCTCCTCCTCCCTCCGACGAGCGAGGGCCTCCTCCGTCCCCTGCAGCAGCCGGCGAGCGCAGCCCCGACGTGCCCACACCCCGCCTGCCCCTGCCGTCCTCCGCCACCGGTCACCTCCGCAGCAGCCGGTGAGCCAAGGACGGTGCCGTGACCCTCGCCGCCACCTCCCGCCGTCTCTTCCTGCGCGTGGCCAGCGGCTGCTCTCCTTCGACCACGGCCTGGGGTGAGCCTCTCTTCCTTGCCTCTATGCTTCTTGTCCATGTCATTGTTCCCTGTTCCTCTCTTGTTCATGCTGCTAGTTACACGAATCAATGGATGTTAGATAGATGTATGTATGTTGATGTTAGTTAGGTATATGATGCTTGATGGATGGATGGATGAGTTGTGCTAGTTGCTTGCTAGATGGATGGATAGTAGTTTGGTTCTGTTTTTGCTGTTGTTTGGTTCTGAAGATGAGTAGCAAGTATAGTAGGAAGATGATGCATAGTAGTTTTATGTTGTTGTAGTAGTTGTAGTTGTAGATACAGTAGCAGTATCATGTGCTACAGTAACAAGTGTCATGTGAGATACAGAAATAGATAAATTTAAGTTTGTAATGGCTAACAGCCAGACATGTGAATCTGTTCTTGATACTCCTTTTCCCTTTTCTTAGAATCATCATATACAAATTAGAACCTTTCTAACATCTGCATATTTCAGGTTTCCGAGGAGGTAAAGGAAGTGAAGTCCAGACAGTGCAGCAGCAGCAACACCTCCAAGGTGAGAAATATGTTCCTATTTATCTTTTTTTGCTCAAGTTCTTCAGTACATCATATAATATAGAGAAGTGTAGATCAAGTGGTGCAATCATATACATCTGGCCACTTAAGTCATCCTTCCCTTTAAGCAGAGTGATGCCTTTCGATGTCACACAATAATGTTTGTTGCAAGAACATTCTGCTCTTAGTGTTCGTTTGTTTACAAAGATCCTGCTTATATATACTGATGATGAGTCTTGTTGAAACCTTACATATGTTGGTTCCTGATTATTTGCTCCAATGGCACAAACTTGAGCTGCTAGCATAAAAAGTGTTGCAGGCGACAGACAGTGAGGAGCTACTGTCAAAAACTTGAGCTACTGTAAAAAAATTCAATTATGGCATCTAGAATTATGTCAGTTTTGTTTTGTCACTAGAAGACCAAAGTGTTAGGAATTCTGTCCAAACTGTAGTTTTCAGTATTCTGTCCAAACTGAAAACTGTTAAAAAGACCATGTGTTTTTTGGTCAAAATCTGCATGTAAAACTGAAATAATCAGTCATAAAGAATATCCTCAAGACCATGTGTTTCTTGGATTTCTGTAATGATGATGGAACATTATAAAGCATTGTACTCCAGTGTGTATGAAGGATACAAAAAATTTAGCAACTTCTCTGATTTTATAAAGTTGTTCTTATATGGGTGAAACTTCACTTGTTTGACAGTAGCTCCCCAATAATATATTTTGTAATCTGTGCAAAAATCAGAAAAGAAAAAAAATCCCTAATATACATACTAATGGCGCATCACACCAACGTGCGCCATTAGTATGCCAAAGGATACTAATGGCGCATCACACCGCAGTGCGCCATTAGTATGCCAGAGGATACTAATGGCGCATCACCCAGCAGTGCGCCATTAGTATGCCAAAGGATACTAATGGCGCATCACCCCGCAGTGCGCCATTAGTATGCCAAAGCACATGGGTATATATGGCCCCCTGGGAGGCATACTAATGGCGCACCATGGCCTATACTAATGGCGCACTGCCTGGTGCGCCATTAGTATACCAGATACTAATGGCGCACCAACGGTGCACCATTAGTAAAAAATACTAGTGGCGTGGTGCTAGTGGCGCACCAGTAGTGCGCCATTAGTAGGCAAAACTGGTGCGCCACTAGTAAGCCTTTTTCTAGTAGTGCGTTGTCTGTCAAGGCGGCTGCATGCCTAATGATGATGTGGCTGAGATCTTCTAGGACTCAGATGATGACGAGGAAAATTATGGGGAGTGGGCTCTCATGCAAGAGCCTAGCTATATGCGGATTCCTAGACAAATCCAATAAATGTGAAGAAAGAAAAAGAGAGAAGGTTGAAAAAAGTACTAAGTGATTTTATAACCAACCTTGTAGCCCACACTACTATATGAGTGACTATAAATGATGGCTATACATGACATGGCTGTTTCTTATAGCCATAAGCTGGCTATACTATTAACCATGCTCTTAGGCTGGTCATAGTGCAGAGTAACTTAGACTATTGTCATGCATATGACACTAGTCCAAGTTACTACCTACATAATGCAAAGTAACATAGTAGTAGTGTCATACTAGTTGGCTTCATTTATTACCTTGTAGACTCATCCTCTCTTGCAAAGCGTTATGTTACAATAACATATTATGTTACTCTAAACACATCTCTCCTCGTTAAATACATGCCACATAAGCAAACTTGTCTTGGACTGCGCTATGTTACTACCTAGGAGTATGTTACTCCCACTATGAACTGCTGCACGTCCACCGCAGCAAAAAAATCTCCTCGTGATGTGAGCCACCGCGCACGCATTGGCGAGGGAGAAGGAGTAATAAACAAGCTTCTCGTCGTTCTGTGAGTTGCCGCGTGTTGGCAAAAGGATGAACAAAGCTCATGTCAATAAAAAAGAGTGGAAGAACATAGATTCCCGACGACCGAGAAGGAGCAAGGAACCTCCTGGTGGAGCGTCTACACTCATAATATTTTATATTATTCAGCGATATAACTATTCATCTCCACAGTGGACTGGAAGAGTACGAAACACGGCAGCCCAGTGTAGTTACATCATACTACATGGCTAACCCACACTATCACCATATTTCTTGGCCTTCGTGCGACACCTAGCTCTAGTAATCCAGCAGCCTGTATCGCTGCTCGCTCCTCGTCTCTCTCAAAGTGCGGCGGGCTGGCGTTTTTGCCGTCTATTGAGGTCGGTTAACTCATCACATGTTAGCGACATGCCAAGAGCATTCTTAAAATATATTGTACTCTATTGTTATGCCAAGCAGAGGAAGCGCTTTGACCGACGGACCAAACGAGACAGGCGTGCCGTGCCGTGAGTGGGTCCAGTTTCTCGTTTTGAACTCGTTTTGAACACTTGGTTTTGACTATTGATAAGATTTTATATAGGGCCTAATGTATTCTTCGAGGATGCCTTTGACTATTGATATGATTTTATATAATTTAAAAATTATATCATTCGAAGATCCTTTCACGTTCCGCTTAAAAGAAAGATCCTTTCACGTACGAATTTGACTGTATGCTTTGAGCAACTTGCATGTCCTATACTGCTCCTATTTGGATACTCTTACTTAGCTAGAGGTTAGACTAACTCATGACTAACCCTGAACTAACTGTAGCCAAAGAGGTGTTTGGGTGACAGGGTTAGATTGACAATAAATGCACTTGATGGAGAGAGAAAAGTGATTTTTCAGTGGGCCCAATGAGAACTATCTCCAATTAGCACCTCTTGGGTGGGATAGTTTTTTTTGGTGGGTTCGGTGCAACTTGCTCCAATTTAACCCTCATGCTTGGATACTTTAGGGCTATTTGAGCCCCAACTAGCTCAAACTAACTCTAACCCATGGACCAAACAGGGCCAAAGTTAGTCTCGGAAAACGCATTAAGCCCTATATACATGGACAGACGGAGTACATGATACTAGCAAACGCTCACCATTAGTAGTAGTTCATTGGTTGGTTTTGATTTTTGATTCAGTTGCTGTGCTGCTACCGCCAATATTCGCGTGTGGTTGTTTCTAGAGTAAAAAAAGGAGGTACTAGTACTTACTGTGGGAAAGGTGAAGTGATGGTTGCTTCGCCCGAGCAACTTATTACTCTGGGAATATGGGAGTACCAGCGGATTCAAGGAACAAAGAAATGATGGTTGCTTCATCCGAGCAACTTATTGTGGCGAAGGTGGGGCTTTGTGATTTGACTGCTCACTAGTCATTACTACTGCGGCGCAACGACGGGGTGAATCCTTACCTGCAGTTGTCCACTCGATAGTGCTGCATGGCAGGTGGAGCCGGATGAAGGATGTCCCACATGTCGGCGAAACGAATTTGAATTGTTTCTGGTATTGCTATCAATCCTTCAGGATTTGTTTATATGTATGCATAATTTTAATGAAATTGTACTGTGATGCTATGAAGGTTTCAACTTTGGTTCCCGCAGGAAAAAAAGGTTTCAACTTAGGATTCATGTGTCCTCTTGCCTCAAGATTATCTCGTTACAACATTCCATCAAATACAAATGAAACTACCATGGCTGCTAATGCATCTCAATGGTTCGCAGAGCAGCGCCAATATTCACATCACAACTGAAGACAAAGTTGTGAGAAGGTGTACAAATAAAGAAAAATATATAATTGATCGATGATGTTCATAGGCATGGCTTCATTTCTTGGGCACAGAGTTCATTGCTTGGTAGCTAGTTTCACCCAGCTCTGTAGCCAAAAAAGAGGTGTATGGAGGAAACCACAATCCGATCATTTTGTGCAGCTCCACTAAAATCGAGCGGACCATCCCTGTTTGCAAAGATATACAGCCAGTGTGATTACAATAATAGTGGAACTAGATGATGAAACATAACACACACAAATAGAAGCAGATCACCTCTGCGATCTCTCTTTAGGACTAACTACTTGTTGGAGAAGATTAGGCACGGGGTTGGATGAGGAGGATAGCAAACCCAATATCCCTTTCTGCAGTCCAACAGAAATGTAAAAACGTTGCCCGTGTGACATTTTGGCGGGACTGCACAAAACACTCTTAATAAAAAAGTGATTTGTGCAGTTCATCAAAAGGTCGCAATAGCAACGAGGTGAAAATGGATAGCCCTGTTTGCAAAAGTAGGTAGAAAGGAAACAATTACTGCCCAATAACACGAGTTGAAGACACATACGCCGACAAAAAAGAAGCATATTCCATGTAATAAGGGAAAGATAGCAGCATGGTGGTTTAACAAAAATGGTTTGAGGACGAGATTGCAAGATGGAAAGTACGCCAGCCGAGATACGTTTTAAGCAAACAACTAAAGAAGATCCACATGCAGCAACGCAGGAAGATGGGCAGTGGAGCAAGGCCGGAGGAAGCTGTACATGAGGGTCGTCGGGATGTTACTAGGAGGGCGCCGGCGGCCGCGATCTGCCCATACTGCAGCGGCGAGCAAGTGGCGAAGGCCCTACCATGTCGGAGCTTGGTCAGAGAGAACGACAGGTACCACAGATCGGGACGTGCTGCCTCAACGCCGTCGAACGGAGAAACGATGCACATCCTCCCTTTCCGCCGGCGGATGGGATGCGGCCGGATCACTGACCAACGGTGAGAGAGAGAGGCCACCACCGCCTTGTGTGAGATGGTGTGACGAGAGACAAACCCCGGCAGGCAGGCTCCCTTCTATATAGTGGAGCGGATTTTTCCATTTTCCCCACGGCAATCGTTTTATATTCTGTACGTGCCATTGAGGAATATATAACTTTATTTAATACTAACGCGTCAAGTCGAACTTTGTTCCGTCTTGGCATGGTACCCGACCCCCCTTCGAGTAAACAACCGCTACACGCGTCAAACTATCACGTGGGCTTCCTTTTCTATAGAAACTAACTCCACCGTGTACCAGTGTGGGTGTGGCCGGGAACGAGACGTGAGTACGTGTGTCCTGCGTGCACCTCTTCTTTAGGTGCAGGTACATACGTGGGTGGGTGTGAGAGAGATGGTTTGTGCGAAACAGAGGCAATGTGTCGATGATATCTCAAACAAAAAAACGTAACATATGCAATGTGTGTGAAACGGAGTCATGGACGTGAGATATCGATAGAATTGAAAACAGGGATGAAGGGTGTGGACGCACGATCAATAAAGAGTGCCATCGAATTTGTGTTTGCCCACGTCAAAGATATAGGGCGCCTGGCCTACTGGAATTTGAGAGGGAAGAGGTGCAGTTTTTCTCTGTGGCATGGATACCTACCTACAACGTTCAACTATCAGTGTGTGTGGGGGGGCAGAGACCGATCGACTAGTATATGTGTGGGGGAGGAGAGGGACCTAGCTATGTATTGAGGGAGATCGATCGGCATCCATGGATATGTGTAGTAGAGGAATAAGGTTGGGAGAAAGACAAAGATAGAGCGTCGGAGGGTTGGTGGTGGAGTGGCGTCTCACAAATGGTGGGAGAGGCCTGCTAGACAAACGGAGGGTACGAGTGCAATATCAATAAGAGACGGCGGGGGATGTCTGTCTGTCTATGCACGTGCGTGTGAGAGACGGGTCGGGAGGCATGCAAGGATGAAGAGGGGAGGCGATATGGTTGTGGTAAGCATACGTAACTACATAGGAAGATCAACCGTCGTGTGTCTGAGAAAGGGAAAGACATAACTAGTGAGGTAAGTCTATCGGTGCTTGGGGAAAACGAATTATAGTCGACCTGGCTATATGTAGGGAGATCGGTACGTATACATGCATGCATGTGTTAGAAGCAAATAAGCTCCGGAGAGACAGACACGGGGAGAGGGGTGCAGCTAAGAGGTGGTGCGAGAGGCCTACCATGTCGAGGGGGGAGGAGTGTGCAAGTATGAGATCGATGAAAAGAGGGGCGGGAGTGTGCACCTGCGTGGAACCGTATTGGACATAGGGGGGCATGGACGGTGAGAAGAGAGGAGGAGAAGTATGTGTTTGTGGTAGGCACACTTGGTTAGAGAGGTATATCGTCCGGTGTGTGCTGGAAAGAAGGAGCCGGGGGGCCTACACACACCGCAGGTGAACGACCTAAAGAGAAATAACAAACGTGTGCGATGGAGGGGACGCTAAGGGAGGGTGAGAGGGGGCGGGCGTGTGCATGCACGGTAGAAAGTTAGCGCTAGCTAGCTACAAAGAGAAGAGGATCATGAAGGTGTAAAAGACGAACAAATATCATAATTCATTATAAAAAAGTGGATACAGATACTTGAAAAAGATATCATAATGTAGAACATTGGTTATAATTTGGGCTAATGTATGACTTTTGCAGCTCAGGGCTAAATACTTTCATAATGTAGGGGGGGCACTATACTTTGTGTGATAAACACGGTGTATGTACGGAACATGGTTTAGATTATGAATATATAGTTAGTACATCAAATGTACTATTATTTCGAATCAACATCAAGTGTATTCAAAAAATTGAATTCGATTTCATATAGTACACATAGTTCGTATCTATCTCTATAGTAATCAGGTGGTGTGTTGTTAAGGTAATACACGAATGATGGTTGAAGTTGGCAACAATCATGATTGTAGATTCTTATTGAAATAGAGAAACGAATTCAAATTTAGTTCGAATTACAGCGGTAGTATAGACATTTAGAATGCATTAAAATGTTGGTATGAGTAGGTTACATGCATTATACACCCAACGAAAAAATTTAATTGGACATAACATGTTGGTATGAGTAGCTTTGAATAGCATGTGTATAGTAAAACGGGACAAGACTCTCTCTTTGTGTGGTGTGAATAGTTTTATTTTTTTCATTTTTTTCGTTGATGGAAGTGCGAATTGATTTGGTACGTACAAGTACAATATTACATGTTAGGCTTGTCCCTAAAATTCAACCCGCGCCTTGTTATATCCCGAAAATTCAGATATCGTGCTCCCAAAACTGGCGCCTTCACAACCCGCGCCTTGCTATCCCGAAATTACAACGTGCGCGAAAACTCCCTCCAGTTGCCAAATCCCGACACGCGAAATCCCCTTCTAACACTGAGCTGAAAGGGCTGCTAGTTCAAATCGGTGGGGGTACTTTTGTAACACACCCTACATTTTGGACAAGCGCGTCCCTAAGTCATGGTTCCCCCCTTCCCATCGCCTCCTTTTCGCCATTATGAATCCCAGGCCGCCATAACCTCTCCGCTCCAGCTGCGAAACCCCACCCTCCTCCGTCCGCCACCTCACCGCTCCCCAGCCAGAGCCTCTTCCCCGATGCGTCGTCCACCGCAACATCTCGACGTCCCTCGTCCACCTCCCCGAATGAGGATCTGTCGTCCATCTTGTCGTCCCACCGGTTCAGCCGCCCCGTCCTCTACCTCCAAGGAGCTGCTCCGACGATCTCCTCGTCTATCGCGGCTGCTCCATCCCCACAACGCTGCCTTAACCTGCTCCACCGGAAACGCAGCATCCTCACCGACTCCTCGGACGAAGCCGAGGCCTACTCCGCGCCACCAAAGAGGTTGTACACTCATCGCATCGCACCTTCTCCTTAACTCGACCTCCCGGCGCCAACGATGCTCCATCCCGCACCCCCATGGAGCGGCTACCTCGAAGCTGGCGCTGCGAGCGACATCTCCACGGCGTCTCTCCCCCAGTGCGAGGCCCCTTCGGCGGCGGCGTCCATACCTGCCGGATCTGCTGCTGCTGCTGCTCTGGCTCTCGCTCGCTCGCTCGCGCTGCTGCTGCTCTCCCCCTCGCTCGTGCTGCTGCTCTGCTCCGATTTAGCTACACTTCAGTTGACTGAATCGACTTTTGGGTCAGTCAATTTTCAGGGGGTGCGGGGGGGGGCTCGCCGGAGTTAAGGAAGAACCACCCGCAGCGGGGAGGGGGGCTCGCCGGAGAGGTACCCCACTATCTATCTTAGGGTTCAGGGTGGGGGCGGTGGTCGCCCGCGGTGGGGTGGGGCGGTGGTGGGGCGGTGGCGTGGGGATCGCCGGAGAAAAAGCTCGGCGCGGGGGGGTGCTAGAGGGCTGGCCGGGGCGGCGGCGGACCGGCGGTGGGGAGTTGTTTCGGGGCGGCGGGGCGGTGGCAGACCCGCGGTGGGGAGTTGTTTCGGGGCGGCGAGGCAACGCGGGGGCCAGCGGTTCGGCCGGTGGTGGCTGGCGGCTCAGGGGGGTGCAGGTTGAAGATGAACTGCAAACCCTCCCTAAACTACATGTCAAGTGCCTCTCTGCTACCATTGCGTCCAGTTTCGACAGTAACATTCAGATTCCACAGTAAATTTCAGTTTCAACAGTTAAGTTCAGAGTCAACAGTTTTTACCTCATCTGTTGTAGTCAGGTGGTTTTTGGTGATGTAAATTTTACATCTATTTTACATCATCTATTCGAGATGCTATTGGAATCCCACTTGAGATTAACAATGTATGTCTTGTGCTGCTTCAGCCTTGACGTCTTACGGCTTACCGGGGTTGCTCCAGCGACAGAACGATCCATCACAACAAAGCAGTGCCCTGGACGCCGTCTACAGATTCCTCAGATCTTCCTCCACACCTCGACAGCCACCTCTGCCTCAATTTCTTCAGCGACCGACCCAATGATGTTGAGGTCGACGCGGCTACGGCAAAGAGGTTGTACACTTGTTGCATCACTTATTACTCTACATTCATGTTGATCCATTAGGGCTATTTTGGGTGGGAAACAAATAGTAAAGCAATCATCATCTGTCTTTTTATTAAATTAAAGCAATCATCAGCCTACTATCATTATTTTTGGATCCATCCACTGGTTGTTACCATCACTCTAGATTTATGCATGCTCTCCTTACATAATCTCACCATATTTTTTTCGTATGCATGTCAGATATTGTACACAGTCATGCTGAACATGTAGAGAAAAAGAGAAGAGTTTTGCGCGGCAATACAATGTCATGCAGACATCGCTCCATGGTTGGTTGAATGGCAAACCCTCCCACCCCCCTCTCCATATTGTAATCCAGAGGAATATATCTATTCTGAGGTGGATTCAGACGCAGTTGACCACTCCTATTTACCCCCCAAGGTGTTTGCTCTACCTTGGCATGATGATGTTAGTCATATCATGCATATGTTGCCTTGAAGTGCCTACTTTTGACATCATATATATCATCTGCTTAGTTTAGACATGTTCTGTAATGCCACCTGTTTAGTTTCTATATCATATATGGGAATCATGCAGTCTCATGTCTATTAGCCAGGCATAATATATGTGAAATGTGTAATGCCATCCTATTTAACTAGGCATCATATATTTGAATTTTATCTTGCCCATCTTTTTCTTCATTACATTTCCATTTGTCGACAATGTTTGTACATTAAACTACTCTTCCCGTGAATCAGCCATTTGGGTGGGAGATGGAAAAATCTGGAGTGAAAACAAGGCCTTCAGAGCAGACAGTGCTACCTGTCAAAGCAGACCTCTTGTTGGGTCCCGATAGCTCCTCGGATATGGATTCAGAGACAGATGATCAGTCCTATTCCCCCACTGAGGTGTATGCTCTAACTTGGCATGGTTATACTGCTCATATCATGCATATGGTGTCTTGCATTGCATAGTTTAGACGGCATATACACAATATTCAACACCATGTTCTTAGTTCAGACATCATATCGAATGCCCTTTGTTTAGCATATAAATCACATATGTGAATTAAATCATGTGATCCTGATTACTTAGATAACATGTATGTGAATTATGTCATGTGATCTTGTTTAGTTATTCATCGTATCTTTGAATTATGTTATGCTATGCTATCCAGTTTAGATAGACATCATATGTGTGAAATTATGTCATGCTATCCATTTTAGTTAAACAATATACATGTCAACTATTCCATGCCCTCTTTTTTCCACACTATCTATTGCATCTGTCTCTCGTACAATGTCTGTATATTCAACTATGTTTCCTGTTTATCAGCCATTTGAATTGGAGTGGGTGATGCCAGTATCTAGCGGAGTAAAAACACGGTCTTCAAATAAAACAGTGCTACCTCTTGGTGGAGATAGCACCCCGGTTGTACATGAACGAGAACCAGCCCTACCACACATAACCCAGACTCTCGCAGATTGTACCCCTACTACGATGGTCAGAGAACCAGCTTCACCTAATCTAACCCCAACCCCAGCAGATAGTAACCCAGTTCCTATTGAGACAGCACCATCTCCACCACAGAGCTCCCAAAAAAGAGCAGTTACTAAGGCAGCTCCAGTGCCCAAAGGGCCAGTACTACCACGGCGAACCCCAACTCCACCAGTTAGTACGCCTATTCATGTGGAGGAAGCACAACCAGCCAGTCGTAGTTTAGCATCTATCGCATTTGATGTTGTTAAATCCTATGTGTGTATCTTCCCATCTTGGAAATATTATATTGAAGATGAAGAAAAATGCTAGTTGCAGGTGTTTGTCCAGGAGTTATGTGTAGGTAGTGTTATTCATGGCAATTACTTTGCTTTGTCCCATACATTCTACCTCCATGATGGTTATAATACAACAAATTTTCCCATTTTTCTCTATAGAGAAGGACCGATTTGTAAACTCAAGATGAGGTAACCTGTGCTAATACCTCTGCTATCTTCATGAATGCTTGGTGGCAGTATCGGAATTACCTGAAGAAAACGTACTTCACTGGCAAAGAAACTCATCAAATTCCCTTACGTTCTCCTGAGACACATTTACTGGACGATCACTGGTAACGCCTTGTTCTGTACTGGTCCCGAACAAAGAATGTGGTAAGGTCTATGAGCTCATTTTTTTAAGTGATGTATTCTTGTGTCTTATTGTACTCTGTTCATGTAGAACAAGTGCATAAACCTGAAGAACAAATGTTCTAATTTAAGATTCCATTGCTATCGTGCATACTTCTTTGCTCTTGTATCACTGTATTTACTCTTACAAACTTATTTTTAAATTGAAGTATCCAATCGAAACTCCAATGGGACAACAGGTATGTTCACGCATGTTTCTTTAACAGGTTTGCTCTTATCAATAGCTCTGTTGATTTCAATTTCAATTGTGTATACAATTGACTTCTCATATCATGCACATTACTATTATCACAACAGAGCCAATAGTGTTGTTGTACATGTAGACCCATGGTACCCATCTGAAATCTTGTTGTGCCGTTTAGTTTCCCACGCTTTTTATTCTTTCACTGCTGCTTTGTCTTGAACTGATATGATTTGAACCATGTCTCTATTTTGATTTGGCAAGACAATGCAGTGACCATAGGACATAGATATATGTTTGTTTGATGCTTTTATTATGTACTAGTACTTGGCAATAGAAGACTTGGTAATTTAATCCTGTCCACCTTACTAATGAACTGGTTCACCGAAATGAGTTTCATATACTAGTACATGCTAAACCTGTTATGTGTCTGCTTGTTTCGTCTTTTAGAATGCTGACAGAATATTGGGGAAGAGTGCCTTATTAAGCAATGGTAAAGGAAGTAATGCAGATAAGGTTCAAGATAGTGAGATATCCTTGTTGGTCTCCAACAAAGCTGATAAAACAGCTAAGGAAGACTATCTTGAAGACAGTGAAACAACCCCAAAGTCCTGTCTTCGTTTAGTGTTCGAGTTACTGGACACTACCGCTTGCACAAGCTATTCAAACTCACTGTCTGAATCAGTTCGGTTTCTTGAGTCTCAACTAAAAGCTGAAAGACATCAATCAGTTGTGCTGCCACAAGAAGCGGAAGGACTGCGGAAGTCCCTGGAGCATTCAGATGCATACTTTCTGGTGCAACAGCAAGCATTGGAGGATTTTAGCGCCAAACAGGACAAAGCTAATAAGCTTGCTAGCTTATTGCCAGCATGGTGGATACCCAGGATAACATTTCTTGAGCTGTTCTGAAGTTGTTTCAGTTATGCTCTTGTTTTGCTGCCGTGTTTATTTGCACTGGTGGCCAATTTTGACGGCCAGTGTATGTAATATGCTGCTTTGTTCCCTATATTTGCACTGGTGGCGAACTTTGATGCCCAGTGGATGTAATATGTGTAATAGCTATAATAGGCTAGCGTTAGTTTCTTGCTTATTTATTTCCTTATTGTCTTGTTTAGTTGTTTGCTTGTAGTCACTGCAGTTCTTTTTCCGAGTTTTTCTAGTGGCCACAATAACCTATTTTTGGTAACTAGGCCACAATAATTGAGGCAACACACAGACTGTTGTAACCATGGCCCCCTGCGGGCCGTAGGATCCGTGGGCCTTCTGTGGGCCGTAGGATCCATGGCCTTCTACGGGCCGTAGGATCCATGGACTTTCTACGGGCCTTATGATCCATGGGCCTTCTACGGGGCGTAGGACCCATGGGCCTTCTATGGGGCGTATAATCATTTCGCCAAACATGGGCCATACTATTTGTGGACCATAATGGGCCGTTAATAGCCATATTAGGTAACGCTATGAAAACAACCCAACGGGTTAATGGGCCACAAACGGGCCGAATGTAACCACGGGCTGAATTTGGCCCACAAACGGTACAGGCCAGTAACAGACCATAACTAACCGAATTCTAGAAATGAGCCCAAGAATAAATGGGCCCTTAGAAGGCCGAAAGTTAACATGGGCTGGAAACGGCCGACGGAATAATGGGCCGTTAATGGGTATAAAGCGATACACTGTTCATTATGGGCCAGTTTCATCTCGGGCCATTATTGGGCCCAGAGTTACGAAGGGCCTCATATGGGCCGAAAGACATCATGGGCCATACATGTGCCGGAAGTTACAACGGGCTGGTGTTGGGTATCGTAGCATAATTTAAAATTTTCCTACGCTCACCAAGATGCATCTATGGAGTGTACTAGCAACGAGGGGAAGGGAGTGCATCTACATACCCTTGTAGATCGCGAGCGGAAGCGTTCCAATGAACGTGGATGACGGAGTCGTACTCGCCGTGATCCAAATCACCGATGACCGAGTGCCGAACGGACGGCACCTCCGCGTTCAACACACGTACGGTGCAGCGACGTCTCCTCCTTCTTGATCCAGCAAGGGGGAAGGAGAGGTTGATGGAGATCCAGCAGCACGACGGCGTGGTGGTGGATGTAGCGGGTCTCCGGCAGGGCTTCGCCAAGCTTCTGCGAGAGAGAGAGAGAGAGGTGTTGCAGGGGAGGAGGGAGGCGCCCAAGGCTGTAGTATGCTGCCCTCCCTCCCCCCCACTATTTATAGGACCCTTGGGGGGGCCAGCCCTTGGGAGATCAGATCTCCAAGGGGGCGGCGGCCAAGTGGGGGGAAAGGGGTGCCTTGCCCCCCACGGCAAGGGGGAAGCTCCCCCCCCCCCTAGGGTTCCCAACCCTAGGCGCATGGGGGGAGGCCCAAGGGGGGCGCCCCAGCCCACTATGGGCTGGTTCCCTTCCACTTTCAGCCCACGGGGCCCTCCGGGATAGGTGGCCCCACCCGATGGACCCCCGGGACCCTTCCGGTGGTCCCGGTACAATACCGGTAACCCCCGAAACTTTCCCGGTGGCCGAAACTTGACTTCCTATATATAATTCTTCACCTCCGGACCATTCTGGAACCTCTCGTGACGTCCGGGATCTCATCCGGGACTCCGAACAACTTTCGGGTTTCCGCATACATATATCTCTACAACCCTAGCGTCACCGGACCTTAAGTGTGTAGACCCTACGGGTTCGGGAGACATGCAGACATGACCGAGACGCCTCTCCGGTCAATAACCAACAGCGGGATCTGGATACCCATGTTGGCTCCCACATGTTCCACGATGATCTCATCGGATGAACCACGGTGTCGAGGATTCAATCAATCCGTATGCAATTCCCTTTGTCAAACGGTATGTTACTTGCCCGAGATTCGATCGTCGGTATCCCAATACCTTGTTCAATCTCGTTACCGGCAAGTCTCTTTACTCGTACCGCAATGCATGATCCCGTGACTAACGCCTTAGTCACATTAGCTCATTATGATGATGCATTACCGAGTGGGCCCAGAGATACCTCTCCGTCACACGGAGTGACAAATCCCAGTCTCGATCCGTGCCAACCCAACAGACACTTTCGGAGATACCCGTAGTGCACCTTTATAGTCACCCAGTTACGTTGTGACGTTTGGCACACCCAAAGCACTCCTACGGTATCCGGGAGTTGCACGATCTCATGGTCTAAGGAAAAGATACTTGACATTGGAAAAGCTCTAGCAAACGAAACTACACGATCTTTTATGCTATGCTTAGGATTGGGTCTTGTCCATCACATCATTCTCCTAATGATGTGATCCCGTTATCAACGACATCCAATGTCCATGGTCAGGAAACCGTAACCATCTATTGATCAACGAGCTAGTCAACTAGAGGCTTACTAGGGACATGGTGTTGTCTATGTATCCACACATGTATCTGAGTTTCCTATCAATACAATTCTAGCATGGATAATAAACGATTATCATGAACAAGGAAATATAATAATAACCATTTATTATTGCCTCTAGGGCATATTTCCAACAGTCTCCCACTTGCACTAGAGTCAATAATCTAGTTCACATCACCATGTGATTAACACTAACTGGTCACATCACCATGTGACCAACATCTAAAGAGTTTACTAGAGTCAACAATCTAGTTCACATGACTATGTGATTATCACTCAATGTGTTCTGGTTTGGTCATGTTATCCTTGTGAGAGAGGTTATTAGTCAACGGGTCTGAACCTTTCAGAACCGTGTGCTTTACGAATATCTATGTCATCTTGTGGATGCTACCACGCGCTATTTGGAGCCATTTCAAATAATTGCTCTACTGTACGAATCTGGTTTACTACTCAGAGTCATCCGGATTAGTGTCATAGTTCGCATCGACGTAACCCTTTACGACGAACTCCTTTCCACCTCCATAATCGAGAAAATTCCTTAATCCACTAGGTACTAAGGATAAGTTCGACCGCTGTCATGTGATCCTTTCCCGAATCACCATTGTACCCTCTTGACCAACTCATGGCAAGGCACACTACATGTGCGGTACACAGCATAGCATACTATAGAGCCTATGTCTAAAGCATAGGGGACGACCTTCGTCCTTTCTCTATCTTCTGCTGTGGTCAGGTCTTGAGTCTCACTCAATACTCACACCTTGTAACACAGCCAAGAACTCCTTCTTTGCTGATCTATTTTGAACTCTTTCAAAATCATGTCAAGGTGTGCTATCTTTTGAAAGTATCATCAGGCGTCTTGATCTATCTCTATGGATCTTGATGCCCAATATGTAAGTAGCTTTATCCAGGTCTTCCTTTGAAAAACTCCTTTCAAACAACCCTTTATGCTTTCCAGAAATTTTACATCATTTCGGATCAACAATATGTCATTCACATATACTTATCAGAAATGTTGTAGCGCTCCCACTCACTTTATTGTAAATACAAGTTTCTAACAAACTTTGTATAAACCCAAAAACTTTGATCACCCCATCAAAGCGTATATTCTGACTCCGAGATGCTTGCTCTAATCCATGGAAGGATCGCTGGAGCTAGCATACCTTTTAGCATCCTTAGGATCGACAAAACCTTTCTGATTGTATCACATACAACCTTTCCTTACGAAAACTGGTAAGGAAACTTGTTTTGACATCCATCTGCCAGATTTCATAAATGTAGCTAATGCTAACATGATTCCGACGGACCTAAGCATCGCTACGGATGAGAAAAACTCATCGTAGTCAACTCCTTGAACTTGTGAAAATACTCTTTGCCACAAGTCGAGCTTCATAGACGGTAACATTACCGTCCATGTCCGTCTTCTTCTTAAAGATCCATTTATCTCAATGGCTTGCCGATCATCGGGCAAGTTCACCAAAGTCCATGCTTTGTTCTGATACATGGATTCTATCTCGGATTTCATGGCCTCGAGCCATTCGTCGGAATATGGGCCCACCATCGCTTCTCCATAGCTCGTAGGTTCATAGTTGTCTAGCAACATGACTTCCAAGGCAGGATCACGCATTACTCTGAAGTAGTGCGCATCCTCGTCGTCCTACGAGGTTTGGTAGTGACTTGATCCGAAGTTTCATGATCACCATCATAAGCTTCCACTTCAATTGGTGTAGGTGCCACAGGAACAACTTCCTGTGCCCTGCTACATACTAGTTGAAGCGACGGTTCAATAACCTTATCAAGTCTCCACCATCCTCCCACTCAATTCTTTCGAGAGAAACTTTTCCTCGAGAAAGGACTCGTTTCTAGAAGCAATTACTTTTGCTTCCAGATCTGAAATAGGAGGTATACCCAACTGTTTTTGGGTATTCTATGAAGATGCATTTATCCGCTTTGGGTTCGAGCTTATCAGCCTGAAACTTTTTCACATAAGCATCGCAGCCCCAAACTTTTAAGAAACGACAACTTAGGTTTCTCTAAACGGTGTCGTCTCAACGGAATTGCGTGGTGCCCCTTTTAAAGTGAATGCGGTTGTCTCTAATGCCTAACCCATAAACGATAGTGGTAATTCGATTAGAAACATCATGGTATGCACCATATCCAATAGGGTGCAGTTATGATGTTCGGACACACCATCACACTATGGTGTTCCAGGCGGTATTAATTGTGAAACACTTTCCACAATGTCTTAATTGTGTGCCAAACTCGTATCTCAGATACTCATCTCTATGATCATATCACAGACATTTTATCCTCTTGTCACGACGATCTTCAACTTCACTCTGAAATTACTTGAACCTTTCAATAATTCAGACTAGTGTTTCATCAAGTAAATACACTCAGCATCTACTCGAATCATCTGTGAAGTAAGAACATAACAATGTCCACTGCATGCCTCAGCACTCATTGGACTGCGTACATCAAAATGTATTACTTCCAATAAGTTGCTCTCTTGTTCCATCTCACTGAAAACGAGGCCTTTCAGTCATCTTGCCCATGTGGTATGATTTGCATGTCTCAAGTGATTCAAAATCAAGTGAGTACAAACGATCCATCTGCATGGAGTTTCTTCATGCATATATACCAATAGACATGGTTCGCATGTCTCAATCTTTTCAAAAACGAGTGAGTCCAAAGATCCATCTACATGGAGCTTCTTCATGCGTTCTACACCAATATGACTGAAGTTGCAGTGCCACAAGTATGTGGTACTATCATTACTATTTTATATCTTTTGGCATGAACATGTGTATCACTACGATCGAGATTCATTTTAGGTGCAAGACCATTGAAGGTATTATTCAAATAAACAGAGTAACCATTATTCTCCTTAAATGAATAACCGTTTTGTGGTAAACATAATCCAATCATGTTCAACGCAATCACCAAATCTCGATGGCAGAGGGAGCATGCGATGCTTGATCACATCAACCTTGGAAACACTTCCAACACATATCGTCATCTCACCTTTAGCTACTCTCCATTTATTCCGCAGCTTTTATTTCGAGTTACTAACACTTAGCAACCGAACCAGTATCTAATACCCTGGTGCTGCTAGGAGTACTAGTAAAGTACACATTCATATAACGTATATCCAATATACTTCTGTCGACCTTGCCTGCCTTCTCATCTACCAAGTATCTAGGGTAGTACTGCTTCAGTGACCGTTCCTCTCATTACAGAAGCACTTAGTCTCGGGTTTGGGTTCAACCTTGGGATTCTTCACTAGAGCAGCAAACGACTTGCTGTTTCATGAAGTATCCCTTTTGCCCTTGCCCTTCTTAAACTAGTGGTTTTACTAACCATCAACAATTGATGCTCCTTCTTGATTTCTACTCTCGCGGTGTCAAACATCGCGAATAGCTCAAGGATCATCATAATTATCCTTGATATGTTATAGTTCATCACGAAGCTCTACTAGCTTGGTGGCAGTGACTATGGAGAACTATCACTATCTCATCTGGGAGATTAACTCCGACTCGATTCAAGCGATTGTGGCACTCAGACAATCTGAGCACACGCTCAACGGTTGAGCTTTTCTCCCTTAGTTTGCAGGCTTAAGAAACTTGTCAGAGGTCTCATACCTCTTGACGTGGGCACTAGTCTGAAATCCCAATTTCAGTCTTCGGAACATCTCACATGTTCTGCGACGTTTCAAAAACGTCTTTGGTGCCACAATTCTAAACCGCACCGAACTATCACGTAGTCATCAAAACGTGTATGTCAGATGTTTCGTAACATCTACAGACGACGCTGAGGTTCAGCACACCAAGCGGTGCATTAAGGACATAAGCCTTCTGTGCAGCAATGAGGTCAATCCTCAGTTTACGGACCCAGTCCGCATAATTGCTACTACCAACTTTCAACTAAATTTTCTCTAGGAACATATCTTAACCAGTAGAACTAAAGCGCAAGCTATGACATGATTTGCAAATACCTTTTTGACTATGTTCATGATAATGAAGTTCATCTGATTATGAACTCCCACTCAGATAGACATCCCTCTAGTCATCTAAGTGAAACATGATCCGAGTTTAACTAGGCCGTGTCCGATCATCACGTGAGACGGACTAGTCAAGATCGGTGAACATCTCCATGTTGATCGTATCTTCTATACGACTCATGCTCGACCTTTCGGTCCTCCGTGTTCCGAGGCCATGTCTGTACATGCTAGGCTCGTCAAGTCAACCTAAGTGTATTGCGTGTGTTCCGAGGCCATGTCTGTACATGCTAGGCTCGTCAACACCCGTTGTATTCGAACGTTAGAATCTATCACACCCGATCATCACGTGGTGCTTCGAAACAACGAACCTTCGCAACGGTGCACAGTTAGGGTGAACACTTTCTTGAAATTATTATAAGGGATCATCTTACTTACTACCGTCGTTCTAAGCAAATAAGATGCAAAAACATGATAAACATCACATGCAATCAAATAGTGACATGATATGGCCAATATCATCATGCTCCTTTGATCTCCATCTTCGGGGCACCATGATCATCTTTGTCACCGGCATGACACCATGATCTCCATCATCATGATCTCCATCATTGTGTCTTCATGAAGTCGTCACGCCAACGATTACTTCTACTTCTATGGCTAACGTGTTTAGCAACAAAGTAAAGTAATTTACATGGCGTTATTCAATGACACGCAGGTCATGCAAAATAATAAAGACAACTCCTATGGCTCCTGCCGGTTGTCATACTCATCGACATGCAAGTCGTGATTCCTATTACAAGAATATGATCAATCTCATACATCACATATATCATTCATCACATCTTCTGGCCATATCACATCACATAGCACTTGCTGCAAAAACAAGTTAGACGTCCTCTAATTGTTGTCGCAAGTTTTTTTTTACGTGGTTTGTAGGTTTCTAGCAAGAACGTTTCTTACCTACGTATGACCACAACGTGATTTGCCAATTTCTATTTACCCTTCATAAGGACCCTTTTCATCGAATCCGTTCCGACTAAAGTAGGAGAGACAGACACCCGCTAGCCACCTTATGCATCTAGTGCATGTCAGTCGGTGGAACCTGTCTCATGTAAGAGTACGTGTAAGGTCGGTCCGGGCCGCTTCATCCTACAATGCCGCCGAAACAAGAAAAGACTAGTAGCGGCAAGAAGAATTGGCAAACTCAACGCCCACAACTGCTTTGTGTTCTACTCGTGCATAGTAACTACGCATAGACCTGGCTCATGATGCCACTGTTGGGTATCGTAGCATAATTTAAAATTTTCCTACGCTCACCAAGATGCATCTATGGAGTGTACTAGCAACGAGGGGAAGGGAGTGCATCTACATACCCTTGTAGATCGCGAGCGGAAGCGTTCCAATGAACGTGGATGACGGAGTCGTACTCGCCGTGATCCAAATCACCGATGACCGAGTGCCGAACGGACGGCACCTCCGCGTTCAACACACGTACGGTGCAGCGACGTCTCCTCCTTCTTGATCCAGAAAGGGGGAAGGAGAGGTTGATGGAGATCCAGCAGCACGACGGCGTGGTGGTGGATGTAGCGGGTCTCCGGCAGGGCTTCGCCAAGCTTCTGCGAGAGAGAGAGAGAGGTGTTGCAGGGGAGGAGGGAGGCACCCAAGGCTGTAGTATGCTGCCCTCCCTCCCCCCCACTATTTATAGGACCCTTGGGGGGCGCCAGCCCTTGGGAGATCAGATCTCCAAGGCAAGGGGGAAGCTCCCCCCCCCCCCCAGGGTTCCCAACCCTAGGCGCATGGGGGGCGGCCCAAGGGGGGTTCCCCAGCCCACTATGGGATGGTTCCCTTCCACTTTCAGCCCACGGGGCCCTCCGGGATAGGTGGCCCCACCCGGTGGACCCCCGGGACCCTTCCGGTGGTCCCGGTACAATACCGGTAACCCCCGAAACTTTCCCGGTGGCCGAAACTTGACTTCATATATATAATTCTTCACGTCCGGACCATTCCGGAACCTCTCGTGACGTCCGGGATCTCATCCGGGACTCCGAACAACTTTCGGGTTTCCGCATACATCTATCTCTACAACCCTAGCGTCACCGGACCTTAAGTGTGTAGACCCTACGGGTTCGGGAGACATGCAGACATGACCGAGACGCCTCTCCGGTCAATAACCAACAGCGGGATCTGGATACCCATGTTGGCTCCCACATGTTCCACGATGATCTCATCGGATGAACCACGGTGTCAAGGATTCAATCAATCTGTACGCAATTCCCTTTGTCAAACGGTATGTTACTTGCCCGAGATTCGATCGTCGGTATCCCAATACCTTGTTCAATCTCGTTACCGGCAAGTCTCTTTACTCGTACCGCAATGCATGATCCCGTGACTAACTCCTTAGTCACATTGAGCTCATTATGATGATGCATTACCGAGTGGGCCCAGAGATACCTCTCCGTCACACGGAGTGACAAATCCCAGTCTCGATCCGTGCCAACCCAACAGACACTTTCGGAGATACCCGTAGTGCACCTTTATAGTCACCCAGTTACGTTGTGACGTTTGGCACACCCAAAGCACTCCTACGGTATCCGGGAGTTGCACGATCTCATGGTCTAAGGAAAAGATACTTGACATTGGAAAAGCTCTAGCAAACGAAACTACACGATCTTTTATGCTATGCTTAGGATTGGGTCTTGTCCATCACATCATTCTCCTAATGATGTGATCCCGTTATCAACGACATCCAATGTCCATGGTCAGGAAACCGTAACCATCTATTGATCAACGAGCTAGTCAACTAGAGGCTTACTAGGGACATGGTGTTGTCTATGTATCCACACATGTATCTGAGTTTCCTATCAATACAATTCTAGCATGGATAATAAACGATTATCATGAATAAGGAAATATAATAATAACCAATTTATTATTGCCTCTAGGGCATATTTCCAACAGCTGGAATCATATTGGACGGCCCAGATGAAGCTACTAGGCTTAATTCCGATTGGCCGTAACGGGCCGGGTGTTAGCGGGCCGTAAATGGGCAATGTACGAACATGCCGTTAACAGGCTTTCCGTGGGCCAACCCGTTACCTTTTGACCAAGCCAAACGGGCCGCCCTTTTCACCGGAATGGGCCTCTGTTGGGCTGTGCCACGTGTCGACGTATCATAGGCGCCTCCTGTCCAATGAGTGGATGACATCTGTCCCAACGGTTAGCCAACACGTGTTTCCTCTGGCCAATGAGAATTTTACACGTGGAAAATCCCCATTGGTCCGGGCTGTTAACGGGCTATCGGATCCAAAACCGGACCCGATAGCTTAACGGCGACCTGTTACGGTAAATGCCACGTGTCGGTTACCCTTGCCGAAAACACTTCTATGACGCGCGATTTATCGTCATGGAAGTGGACACTTCCGTGATGATAATTTTGGTAATGTCTGCTACCTCTTGAGCTTGCGTTGGTTTTTCCCTTGAAGAGGAAAGGGTGATGCAGCAAAGTAGCGTAAGTATTTCCCTCAGTTTTTGAGAACCAAGGTATCAATGCAGTAGGAGACTACACACAAGTCGCCTCGTACCTATACAAACAAATAAGAACCTTGCAACCAACGCGATAAAGGGGTTGTCAATCCCTTCACGGCCACTTGCAAAAGTGAGATCTGATAGAGATAAATAAGATAAATATTTTTGGTATTTTTATGATATAAACTGAAAGTAAAGAATGCAAAGTAAAAATAGATTGGAAACTTATATGATGGAAAATAGACCCGGGGGCCATAGGTTTCACTAGTGGCTTCTCTCAAGATAGCATAAGTATTACGGTGGGTGAACAAATTACTGTCGAGCAATTGATAGAAAAGTGCATAGTTATGAGAATATCTAGGCATGATCATGTATATAGGCATCACGTCCGCGACAAGTAGACCGAAACGATTCTGCATCTACTACTATTACTCCACACATCAACCGCTATCCAGCATGCATCTAGAGTATTAAGTTCATAAGAACAGAGTAACGCAATTAGGTAAGATGACATGATGTAGAGGGATAAACTCAAGCAATATGATATAAACCCCATCTTTTTATCCTCGATGGCAACAATACAATACGTGCCTTGCTGCCCCTGCTGTCACTTGGAAAGGACACCGCAAGATTGAACCCAAAGCTAAGCACTTCTCCCATTGCAAGAAAGATCAATCTAGTAGGCCAAACCAAACTGATAATTCGAAGAGACTTGCAAATATAACAAATCATACATAAAAGAATTCAGAGGAGATTCAAATATTGTTCATTGATAAACTTGATCATAAACCCACAATTCATCGGATCTCGACAAACACACCACAAAAAGAGTTACATCGAATAGATCTCCAAGAAGATCGAGGAGAACTTTGTATTGAGATCCAAAGAGAGAGAAGAAGCCATCTAGCTAATAACTATGGACCCGAAGGTCTGTGGTAAACTACTCACACATCATCGGAGAGGCTATGGTGTTGATGTAGAAGCCCTCCGTGATCGATTCCCCCTCCGGCAGAGCGCAGGAAAAGGCCCCAAGATGGGATCTCACGGGTACATAAGGTTGCGGCGGTGGAAATAGGGTTTCGTGGTGCTCCTGGATGTTTTCGGGGTATATGGGTATATATAGGAGGAAGAAGTAGGTCGGTGGAGCTGCGAGGGGCCCACGAGGGTGGGGGCGCGCCCAGGGGGGCAGGCGCGCCTCCCTGCCTCGTGGCCTCCTCATTTCTTTCTTGACGTCCACTCCAAGTCCTCTGGATCACGTTTGTTCCAAAAGTCACTCTCCCAAAGGTTTCATTACATTTGGATTCCGTTTGATATTCCCTTTCTGCGAAACACTGAAATAGGCAAAAAACAGCAATTTGCACTGGCCTTCGGTTAGTAGGTTAGTCCCAAAAATAATATAAAAGTGTATAATAAAGCCCATTAAACATCCAAACAGATAATATAATAGCATGGAACAATCCAAAATTATAGATACGTTGGAGACGTATCAATGTCATGGAACACTTCTACGACACTACAGGTATGACTATCTTGGTTCTGTTATAAAATAGTCATGGATGTACATGCATGACAGAAAACTTGACCTACTGTGACAAACACGTATCATCACGGAAGTGTATATTTTTTGTAGTCCGGCCTTGGAATGTTGGTACCATTTAATCTCTTCCTCACGGAGCAGGCGGGCAATCTGCTCGTTTAGATGGCTGTTTTGCTCTATCTCAGCAGCAGAAAGAGGCCTCACCTCCGCAATTTTATCAAGGGTATCAATTAATGTAGATAGTCGCAACTTTTCTTTTTTGTAAATGCCAGTAGCGTGCTTAGCCCATCCACGAAGGAATCGATGCAAGGCGCGAGTTCAATTGTTCCATCATTGAATGGGTGTGTTACCGCGAGGTTGACGCGCCCACACTTTCTTGACCAGGTCGAGAAATCCCTCTCTAGTTAGCCATCCCAGTTCAAATTTAAACTGATGATGGTTAGAACATGGAGTTGTTTGTCCAAAATCGGTTAGCAATGCGCATGGAGCGTGATCGATAAGGCCTCAATTCTTTCTAGTGACCGTACCGAGGCTAGGGGATATTTATATTCCCAGTCGGTGTTAACCAGCACCCGGTCAAGTTTTTCAAAGGGTTGGAACTGATTGGTTATTGGCCCAGGTATACTGACAGCCAGACATAGTGAGCTCCCGCGGGTCTAGGCTGTCAATAACAGCATTGAAGAGGAATGGCCACCTAGTATCAAACCGGTCATTTTTTTCCTGCTGATATCGAAGGATATTGAAATCGCCCCCCCCCCCCCCCCCCCCCCCCCCCCCGATTAACATAGGATGGGGATTGTCTCGGCAGGTATTAACAAGTTCCTTTAGAAAAGGAGACTTAAACTCCTCCTGAGCGGTGCCATATACAACCACCATGCTCCAGAGGAAGTTGTCGAACTTATTTTGAAGGTGAAATTTGATATGATATTCCCCCTTTGACGTGGACAAAAGTTCCAAGTACATGGAATGGATGCCTAGCAAGATTCCACCGGACCTCCCGGATGGGGGTAAGACGTGCCATTCATAATCGTAACCACATGAAAAGTGGTCAAGATCACATATTGGGAAGTCACGTTTGCCCGACTCAGTGATAGCCACAAAGTCCAACGCATGATCCTTTACACAATCGGCAATATGTTTGGGTTTATCCAAGTCACGAAGACCTCTACTATTCCAAAACATGCCTCTCATGATGAACCATTTTTGTTGTTGTTTAGAGACCTTTGTCCTCTTAGATGGGCGGCCTCTTTTCTTTGCTGAATTAGACTTGTTCTTTCGTACCGACGCGACAAGCTCACATAGCATAGTGTGAAGTACGGTATCATCCAAGTCTACCTCACTTGTGTCTTTAACTAGATGGGAGAGAAGCTTGCCTTCCTGATTAGCATCAGCATCCTCATCCTCCTCATCTGGCACGAGAGGGTCCGCAAATGTCGACAACTTAGGAGCAACCGTAAGCCGGTCGAACTCCACTTGTTTAAGAGCCCTAACAGAAAAACCTACCTCTTTCTCGTTACGTCCTAATGAAACTCCAAGGCTAGTAATATTTGAATATGCTTTGGATTTATCAAAAGACAAAAATGATTGACGAGAGGAGGTACATTAAAAGTTGAGGTTGCGGGCAGCCGTCCTGCGCATGGCCCTCACCAGAGAGTCCTCGTCGGTGGCTGTTGTACCATCAGCACTGATGGAGTGACGACCGCTGCGCCTCAGCGATGGTGGAGCGAGGTCGGCAGCAGTGGCAGTCCCGGTGGCCCCGAGTGGTGGAGTAGACGGGGGCGGCGATGATGAAGAAGACCATGAGGGCTGCATGTCAGCCTCCGGCTCCACGAGAGCCCTAGATGCGGGCGCCCCTCCCGGCGTCGGAAGCGTAGAGGACAAAGCTCGCAACTCCGCCATCGCCGACTCATGGTCAACCCTAACAGACGGGGAGAAAATCACTCCTCGTCAAGTAGGTGACATAGGTGTGGGAGATGGTGGCGGCGAAGCCACGCACATAAGAGCCTCCGCATGTACCAACCCCTCAAGGTGAGTCCGGTCCTGGCTCCCCTCTTCGAGGCGAGGTGGTGCCCCTAGCTGAGTCGGAGTCGGCGGCATCAAAGTCTATGGCGCCAAAGTCGTCAAAAGAGTCGGCGTAGTGTTCGCCGGGGTCACCATAGACGAAGGTGCCGAAGGTGTCATGGCCGACGGTGGAGACGTAGAAGCAGCCTTGGAATGCAAACGTCGATTAGGGTTAGGTGGTGTGACAGCGATGAAGAACTTATCCGGCGTCGAGGAACCCCCCCCCCCCCCCCCCGAGAGAGGCGTGGACGAGTTCATCTGCATGGGCACCACTCGATCCACCCGAGGTAGAGGGAACCGAAGAGTCGCTCGACGATGAAGTGGGTTTGGGCCTCTTACTTGAATCATTGGCCCTCACTGTATCCTCCGTGTCATGTCCTTTGTCGCCCCCTGGATCATCTCCGTGCTCCCACACACGAGGCACGAAATCAGCATCAACACGGAAATCTGATTTTTCGACGCTATACCATAGCTCATAACCCTTCCTTTGAACAACCACGCCAGAAGAGAGAGAATCAATTGTGCTCCTCTTGAAAGCATCGAGGTTCAGCACCGCTACCTGAATACGAACAATTCCTCTTCGACGCAAACAGAGAAGGTCAACATCTAGAGTCGCGCCAATCACCGAGCCTACCACCCAAAGACCCAAGAAGTGACGAAGTGCGTGAGGCATCCCATGCACATGCAGCCAAATAGGTAGTAGCTCAAATCGATGTGGTATGTCCTCCGATTTCCAAGGCTTGAACTCGATAGTAACATTGTGAGACTTGATGAAAACTGCAAACCCAGTCACCCTCTGTAGAACTTCCTCGCTTAGGAAGGACATGAGAAAAACGTCTTGGCCATGCGGTATAGCCTCCCAAGTCCACTGCTGCTGAAACTGAGCAATCTTAGCAATCTCTACTTCCACAATACTGGGATTGTTAGAGCCGCCAAAGATCGATACCAACGCTGTTGGTGAATCCTTTGGGGAGAGATCCTCCCTACAGATATTGTTGGGCATCTGAAAGAAGGCCATATTTTAAGTTCCATATCCGCAAAGCATAGCCACCTGCTTCTGCATTTTGAGAGCAAGACACCGACGCATGGTCATCGGGTGATTATACTTGTTGCAAATGAAACAATATTGTTGAGTGTCGCAGTCATCAGAAATGGGTCCTGCAGATTGGCACTTAGAACACCACAACCTTTTTGGCAGTGCTGCAACTTCGGCTGCCCCAGAAGATTGAGTCGTGTGTGGTGACTGATTCTGCATAAGGCCCAACTGCATTGGGGTATAATTCCCTTGTCCCGCTGGCATGGTCGACGTAGAGGCAAAGGCGGGCACCTGAGTTGGTGGTGTCAGCATTGGAACAGCAAGCGGAGGAGCAGTAGTTGGAGAAACCGCTCCCTGTTGATGTTTAGGGCGGCCACCCTTGCCACCCCTCGGCTTGCGAGGATGTGCAGTGGCAGCGGCCCCGGTGGCAGCAGAATTATACGCCGGTCTGGCGTTGAAGGTGGGAGCCGACTGCACGCCGGCGGGAGGACCATGCTGCTGCAACTGAGTGTTCCCTGTAGGTTGATAGGAGAGCACTGCCGGCTGTTGTTGTTGCTGCACGAACCCACCCGAAGGTTGAAGAAGATATGGCTGCTGCTGCAAAAATTGACCCGATGTACCGATGAACTGCTGCTGGAACGACACCTGGTATACCTGTGACTGCTGCACCGGCGTCTGATACACTAGCGGCTGATGTGCTGGCACGAAGTGGCCCTGCGGCACATGAGTTTGCGATGGCTGCACCGGCTGGTAGACCCCCGGAGCGAAGCCTGGGGCACCTCCTGACGGAGAAGGATCAGGTGGCTGGGCGGTGCTTGGAGCTGGGTGGGGCTGGTGACCGGTGGTGATGCCGGGCGACACGGCCGGATCGCCTCGCGTCATGGTAGGAGAGCGGACGACGGCCACGAAGGATCGAGTAAAGTTAGCGTTCGGTGCTTGCCCCACCCAATTCCACAAGTGGCCAAGCCAACGACTGAGATTGACCATACAGAGTGCACGTGCAGGATTCAACCGGTCCCGAGTCTGACCTGGCCCTGCCACGAACGTCGGATCAAAAATTTCAATTGCATGCGTCGAGGTGGTCCGCCCTGACCGGCCTGAAGTCCGCGCCGGCGAACTGGACTGCGGCGAGGCCTCCTTTTCGCCTAGACACGCATGCGGCAGAAGATCGCCGAGTGTCCGTGAAGGCGAGATCCAAGGTGGCGGGATCGGGCTGATCCAAGGCCCGATCAGAGCCCTAGACCGAGCAGGCACCCCGAAGAGGCCGCGAGTGGCCGTGGCAGGTGTCCTTGGTGAATCCTCCGGAGTGATCATGTTGGGAATCGCGGCGACCACCGCCAAGTCCGATGGCGCCGATTCCCCATGCACCTCCGACCCACACACACGAGATACCTCACCTGTCTGTCGACACGACGGTCTCCCCCACACCCTTGATGCCGGAGTAGGGTAGCCAATGTCCGTCCAAAACTCTTCAGCCAACTCCTCGTTCGTCTTCCTCCGGCGAGTCGCACACGGCAGCGAAGAAGTGGCGTCGAATGCGGAGACCTCGCTCGCATGTACCGCATCGCCTGCATCAGCCGTCTCTAGGCACGAGAACCTAGATCCGGACTCCGTCATCGCCGGCGACCTGCACGGCGCCACAGTCAGGCGCCTCCTAGAGGCGATCC
Source organism: Triticum aestivum (assembly GCF_018294505.1). Taxonomy (NCBI): domain Eukaryota; kingdom Viridiplantae; phylum Streptophyta; class Magnoliopsida; order Poales; family Poaceae; genus Triticum; species Triticum aestivum. Next base: position 555,025,407 of record NC_057808.1, on the reverse strand, counting down.
GCATTCGCCGGCCTCACAGCTTGCTACGGCACCCTGCGGGTTGGAGGCGAGCCGGCGAGGGGGGTGTTGTTGGAATCTTTATTTTTCTACTATGAAGGTGCATATGGGAGCAAATTTAAATGACATTATGTACATAGTTGCATATGGAAGGAAATTAAAATGACATTATGTGCTAGTTCAGTAAGGAAATTTGGTATGGCGTTAAATCTGAATTCAACATCACTCAGAACCCCAAATAGAAAAATAACCGAGAGGAAAATTAATTCTATGTTCTGACATGAATATGTTCCCAAGCAATACTCAAGAATTATTGACGGTGAAAGCCAAGAACAGACTCACAAACTAAGCACAGCCAAAACACCTACCAGCTGGTGACATGGTCAATCACAAGACTCATGCTTAGCCAGCATAACAAAATAAATCTCCAGCAATATGGACTAATAAGATCCATATGTACACAAAAATTACCCACACATCAAGAAAATATGAAAGATAGACATGCAAGTCATGTAAATCCAAGCTAGTTACATGTCATGCAGAAAATCAGCCACCTTGAAACACAATTTGTTTTGACCATGAAGGATGAACAAGGTGAATTAGCTATCAGGCATCAAACGGAGCAATACCTCGTCGACAAATGAATAGTTGCATTCACGTTGCTTACTAAAATGGTTTAGTGATTTAGTACAGTAACAGCAGCACTTGCCATGCAGTAGTATTTCCATTCACGGGGTTAATTTCAGATTTATATGTCAGCCAGCATGCAGAAGGCATCGTCACCACGTGGGCCGAAGAAAACAGCAAATCTGGACCCTCATCGCCATCTATGAGAGGAGTATTCAGGGAGTCGACCAAAGGGAGAGAAAAAGATTACAGTTCTTAAAATTCTTAGCAAAATCATGCATATACATGATGCAAAATCTCAAAGTAGCATATGTTATCAAACAAAATTTCTAAACTGTGTAAGCGAGCTTGGGTTCAAAAAATCCACGCCGACCATCCTGCTCTCCAGCAAACTCAACCATTGTCGACGAGCGTGATATGAAACATGAAGAAATACACTAGCAGGTAGCAGCTCTATGGCATAACAGACTTGAGACATCACTGAAGCCTCCTGATTCGTAGCCTATCGGTTTTGGTAATTTACCTTATCTCACCAAAAGGGCCGACGATACAGACGGTTCATAGGTACACCGTACACAACGGTAGCCAGGAACAGTGGCAGAGCTAGCCAGTACATGGAGCCGGGGCAAAATACAAAGAGATGTGGTTTATGGGCATTTGCCCACTAAAACTGATGATTAATTCTCCATCTCCTTTTATAATCAAGTGGGAATTTCTGGGCAGAGCCCGGGCAGCTTCCCAGGGTCCCCGGGAGGTGGCTCCGCCACTGCCCAGGAACTTAGCTCAAACGCAAAATCTGAGGCATCCATGATGTATACATATACACTTGATGGAGTAAAAGGTTCTTAATCCAATAGGAAGAGACACTAAAATCACTTTACCCATTTCACATCATGGTACAGAAGCACAATTCATACCTAGTTATAACTTGTTAACAGGCAAACCAGACCATCTATTGCTTACAGCCCCTTGGTTGAGAAAAAGCAGATTAGTACAATGATACGCAAACACAGCACAATAAACATCATCATGGTGGATTTCAAAAGAACTTCAGACCATAGTTCATTTTCTTGCGTTCTGAACTGCATGCACATCAGTGGCCACGGTTAAATGATATGTATATACACATACAAGAACTATAGACAACTAGAAGTCCAATCTGAAGTACAAGTCAGTTGTACATTATAGTGCACAAACTGTCAAGTCAAAATCCAGATTTAGGTACCTCTTGGAGGTAAAAATCTTATTTACATGCCAGCTTGGCCATGCTCTGCCAGAATAAACAGAACATGAACATCCAAATAAACTATGGCAGATACTGAACATCCAAATCCAGATACTGAACATTTATGTCAGTTCTAGTAAAATCCTCGAAAGCAAGGAGAGTTAGGTCAGATTGCACAAATAGATTCCATATTCTGAGAACAGAACAAGTAATAAAAATGATGCATGATGCGCGCATGAAGAGTTATTATATATCAGCGGGTGAAATGAACATGGATAGGATTGAAGTGAAGGCAACATGCATGTGATGCATGTCGAAAGTAGTACAATCCAAACTTGATCAAGTTAGGATTAATATTACTTTCGACATGCATCACATGTTGCCTTCACTTCAATCTAAGCCATATTTAGGCATAGCAGTACGTAGCGTTGGTAAACCAAGCACGAAGATATAAGAGAGGACACTTCTCTCTAATAGCTACCTAATAACAACCTAAATTAACCCCCAAAACCCCTAAATCAGCCCCTTTCAAAAAAAAAATCTCAGCTCCAGCCAGATGCTAACGCGTGGATGCCTATTGGTCCCGGTTGGTGTCACCAACCGGGACCAAAGGCCCCCCTGCCTGGGCTGGCCGCAGCAGCCACGTGGAGGACCTTCTGTCCCGGTTCATGTAAGAACCGGAACTAAAGGCCAAGGGCATTAGTAACGACCTTTTAGTCCCGGTTCACAAACCGGGACAGAAGGCCCTCACGAACCGGGACAATAGGCCCTTTTTCTACTAGTGAGACTACAACTACAGGAACAAAATAAAACAAACAAATCAACAAATCGATCAATCCTGTAAAAAATTATGCTAGTTCCTCGGCTATAAAAGAAAAACAATAATAAAACATCAAAAGAAAGAATTGGTCCATGAACTAATTTCCACCTAAATCAAAAGGAGGCAAGGCGCAAACCTTAAATACTTTAGCATCTTGCCTTCTCGCCGATGTTGTCCAACAGAAAACCATACAGAGTTTGCCCAAAATTTCAAAATAAATAGGGACAGGCATGCAAGTTTTACCAAATTCAAGGCCACCTGTTTTGGAACAAGAGTTAAAAATATCAATTTCCTTTCCAAATTTACAATTGTAACCTGTTAAAGAAAGGAGATGAGGAAAAAAGATGGTAATCACATAGGCGAGCACTTTCGATATTAACTCAGGTTCATGCTCATAGAAAGATTGGAAACAATTACTTGTATATGTAACTTTGTATGGCTTTATCCCATCCGCTGAACTATGTCCTTGATTTGGTCCATATATTAAATCATTTCAGCTTTTGTATTTGTGTCATAACAAACAACCGAAAGAATCTGGCCCTCTCTAATCTTGCAAACTACCTGTTATAATTAAGGATTTGCAGCAGTGATGCAATGCCTCTTTCGCCTCTGTCTAGAACCAACAATTCTGTTATAACATATTTTCCTCATAACTCTGCACTCCAGGCCAATTTCCACTTTTGGAGGGTTGCTAAAGTAAAATGATGCACCTACTGTTCCTCAAAAAAAATGATGCACCTACGTCCTGGCAAATCGTAGTGAATTGGACATTAAAAACAAATTTGGTATGTGAAGTCAGTTTACACAAGATAAACAGGAGAACCTTTTCATGAAACAAAAATATTAGCGGTGATGAAAATACTATCAGCCAAGTACTTCTGGGAGATGCTCACCGAAATATTAACAAAAAGACAAGGTTGCTTCTACATGCTATCCAAAATAACAGCGACCTGTAAACCAGCGAAACATCAAAATACAGAGATCCCACAAAAACCTTCAAGAAGCATTTTACCTTCAAACTGAGACCATGAACACTAAAGATGTCTTTCATGGCGTGTGAGTCGTATGGTAGAATGTAGGATCTATAGGCTGGCTGAGCCGACTGATGTAGGAAGTAGCTATCGCCAGCAATTTTATCCTGCTCAATAAATTCAGTTGTAACTTGTCAACATATTGTAAAGGATGTAAAAGGTGGATTACCAACTTAAAAGGAAAGAAAAAAATACTGGATTGGAGCACTTCACTATATTGTAAAAGATGCACTTACAAAATGTGCTTGCATTTTGGCACATTCTTGTTATTAAACTCGTGCTCTGTGAGATGAATGTTGGCTGCCTGCAGACACACTAAATATGTGATTTTCGCTAACTTTAGAGGGAAAGAAAGGCCATATTATCTCGGCGTAGAATTGATTACCCTCAAGGAGATGAGAAACTCTAATTGTTTGGGCATGAAGAATAACAATACAGTTCCTTTTCCTTTATCACCAGGTGCAGTACGTCCAAAATGATGAATGTAATCCTGAAAGTCAAATTCGAATAGCTTAGCACAGTCCGAATATGAGAGGAATTCCTGGAAGTACCTCTGGTTCATCTGCTGGGGGATCCTAAAACAAGACCGTATATGATCATTAGGTTAGTACGTACCTGGAAAAATATTCGGTGGCACTCAATTAGAGATACATATTTGTAAGTGCTAACTACTCCCGAGAACCAACTCGGAGACTTCTTGGTTAAACCTCCTTATGTCTTCAGTGAGGTAAAAACAAAAATAAGCGTGGCAATTTCAGTATGAATCTCACCTATCAAGGCGAGGAGGTCAGCTCGGATGACCACGAGGAGCTTGAGCCCGCCAGATGAGAAGATCAACTCAGCTACAGAAAATCAATTTGACATATTGGAAGGAGCAGAAGGAGAGATCTCATATCCATGCCAAAATCACGATCAAATCCATCACAAGCAGTGAAAGAGTACCGTAACCAAACAATTAAAATGGGCAATTCAACAACATTAAAAAATGAATTTGGAAGAGGAGGAATCAATATTCCTCACCTTAAGCATGGAAGAAGGGTGTCCTGCCTGGCAAAGTGGCGGCGGGTGGCAGGAGGTGCGAGGCGGTTCCGTGCTCCAATCTGCGACCGGGCAATGGCGGCGACATGGGCGACGGGAGCCTGTTGATGCAAGAGAGTTAAATATGCAGTCGGACACAATCAAGAAGGGGGAAGGAGGGGATCGGGGCCGAAGAAAGGGAAGGGGCAGCGGATCGGCCCTTGGGAACGAGCTTGGTGCAAGCGGCGGCGGCGGCAATGGATTGGAGGTAGTCGCAGAAGAAGGTGAGTGAGGGGGCGGCGAGGACGGACAGGACCTTCTTGCAAGCCTCCACGTACGAATGTAGCTCGCCCAGCTTGGAACGATCCATTGCTCTCCCTCGCGCTCTCGCTCTTGCCCCTTCCAGGCGAGGGTTAGGGTTTCTCCTTGGGTAGGAGGAAGGATGCGGGGTGGCGTCTTCAGCCTAAGCGGGGCATGCGGACGGGGAGTTACCGTGATTTGGGGGTCGCAGGGTTTGCGTACAACGAAGTTGCCGCAGTGGCGCGTGGAAATTTCTTTTCGTCCGCAGATGATTCGTCTGCCTATTATAATTGCTAATTGCACCCCGGATATCTTGTTAGATTAATCTAATCTGTTAGATTTCATTGACTTAGATAATCCAACGACCATAATTAACCAGTGTACATTGAACGGGTGTCCGTAAGAAAGAAAACGTTTGCTTTTCTAATAGTAGTAGAGATTATATTACTGCAAGAACATGAATTTGCATTTATAATCTAGGCAACAAGTACCATTACTTATATAGGAAAAATATGGCAACAAAAAACAATCTCAAGATAACTGCAGTAACATTAATTTGCTAGAAAAATAAAAAAAATTCTGCGGTAATAACAACACCTGACATGTAGTATTAGTTCAGTACTTCAGTTCAGAAGGTAATTAAGATTTATAATCAAGCCATGCACAATCCCTGATCATCTATTGATCAGCGGAAAATCCTAGCTCAGGACAAGCCCTCATGCTGTGCGGATCATCCGAACCTACTCTGGAAGAGGTCTTTAGATTGGACCGAAGCCGGGAGAACAAAATATATAGTTCTTTAAATGGTACTGCATGCAGATACATATAGGATAGTCCTTACGGATGACATGAAAAGAATTACCAATCTTACTCAGAAATGTCAAAATTCTCGACAAAAATCATGCAAATACATTTTGTGCACTGGAGGCCAAAAGTATGCAACAGATAACGAAATAAAAACTTCCAAGATCATTAGGCAGCAATACAACACCATTTCCGTACTTACCTGAACATGTATCTCAAAATCCAGTTTACAAGTTATACTCGTCACTTCGTCGGTAACATTGCTTTCCTAAAAAAATGAACGCTAACCAAATTCACTAAATTAATAAAGGCATATCAGTGAGACAGCATGCACATACCATCACCATCTCTACTTCTTTAGAGTGAGACCAACCACTGGCTCTAGACACGTCAACATTATTAACTCATGAGAGATGAATTCAGATTTGGGAGAGCAAACTGTAAAGTTTTCAAAATGGTAAGACTAAGCTCCTCTCTACAGATGCATTGTCAAGAAAATTAAACAACAAAGCACATGGTTCTTAATGAAGCTGTAAGACTGAAGGTTCATTGCAAGACATCAAACTGTATTTTTAATCAAATTAGACAACAGAGCAAATGGTTACTACTGCTGCTGCAAGAATTGAAGGTTCATTACAAGTTTACAACATAATCCATCATCCAATTACGCACGCGAACAACATGGGGAGACTGTCAAGCTTACTGGAAAAAGCTAAAAGCAATATGAGAAATCAAGCAAGCACCACTGCACCAAAAGGGCCACTATGTAGTGATATAATTCATCAGAAGACCCCTGCCGCCTAAGCTTGTCATCTTTCTTGTTGATGAGAGTGCCCGCCTGCCCTTAAGCATATTTAACCATACCTTGTCAATGCGCCACGTCATTGGGCATCACCCTTTCTGCAAACATAAATTTGCCAGTCTGATTCCAAAAAGGGGATGACATGATACGATATAAATAGCCAATTAAATTAGCATAGTTAGTTATAATTACATATCACCCTAACTTTGCTGGGGAACATTTAAAAATGGAACTTTATATCTGATTAGACATCGATCGTTTTGTTTGTTCCACTAACTTATTTGCTGTATAACTTAACAGGTGTTCCCAAATCACAATGAATTAAATGACATATAAATACAACTATACCTTGTCGATTGTAGAAACTCATGTATGGAATCACAGCATCTAAATTTTCTCTCTTCCCTATCTTCTTCCATCGCTGCGAATCGACGTTAATCTCATAGATGCCCAGCACCGTGGTGAGGAAAATGACATCACCGCCTTCCACGGATCCAACTACTCTAATTGTTTCCACAGGATTTTGGATGGGGAGAATGCTCATGAGATTGATAATTGTACGTTGACTCCATGAGGCAACTCCGTTGGAATCCATCAGTCTGGACCATAGGTAGAAGGTTGATCCATTGACATGTGCATACCCCAAACTGTCATCCTCCATCGCCATGAGGATAGAGGAAGTGACAGTTTCGGAATCCTCAATCGGTGCACCAATCAGTGATAAGCTATTAGAGCTCAAGTCATACTTGAGAATTTCTTCACTATCGTCTTTAAGAGACTGAATCATGAAGTGAAGTGCTTCTTGGATGAGGACAGGGGGGATTGGCCTGATGAATGCATCGGCTGGAAGATGAAGAAGAGGGCATGGCTCGCTCCACCGATCACATGGAGGGCATGGCTTGCTCCAGTCGCCGGGCTCTGGCAAGGACACACAAGCGAATGCAGCACAATCATCATCATCCCCATCTTCTCCCATTTCCACGCCGACAAAAACCACCTGGAACGGAGCCGCGTGACAAGTGTGGTGGTCACAGCCGCTAACGGCGCAGAGCACGGCAACCCCGCGGCTGTTGTCTGCCAGGTTGGGCCAGTCCAGCCCCCTCCGGCAGCCCGTCATGGGGTCCCAGACGAGGAGCGCGGAGTAACGCGCATCCCCAAGAAGGACGCGGCCATGGCGGCAGTCCCACGCAGAGTAGTCGTAGTCGTCCCATTCGTCGTCGGGAATGCGCGCGCCGAATTTCGCGGTCGACGTGAAGCGTGGGACGGGACCTTTTTCGCCCCAGTGGCAGCCCTCCAGCCAGAAACCACGAAGGAAGCCGAGCATGGGGGGAGCTCCATGGTGGTCGTGGTAGCGACCGCGGAAGCGAGGGCCGGAGAGGAGGCCGAGCCAGAACTTGCTGGAGAGGGAGGCGCGCACGAGGCACGCGGGCTCGTCCGGCGGGAGGCGGAGGAAGATCTCCTCGAGGAGCTCGCCCGGCAGTGATGCTGGTGGCGGGGGCGGCGGCGGCATGGTGGGTGACGGCGGCGAGGGTTTCAATTGGGAGGGGATCGATGAGGAGTGTGGTCTGTGGGAGGGTTTCAATTGGGAGGGGATCGATGAAGGGTGTGTGGTCTGGCGGCGAGGGTTTCAATTTCACGGTCCGCTTCAGTTCAGTTGAGTTGTGCGTGGGCCGTGGGGTTTGGCTGATCGAACTATATGCTAGTCTATAAGCTGCTGGAGTTTTTGCAATTAAGGATATTTTCTAAATATATGCTGGCTGGGTGATAGACTGATAGTGATGATCCAACCTCTGCCACCATAACCTCGGTGAGGGCCCGGCCTCCTCGGAGGGCTCGGCCAAGAGCTCGTCAAACATCTGATCATTCTCCTTTGATTCGAACCACGTTTAGTTCACGGCGATGAACTGTGGGTTCTTTGCGATGAGCTTGGCCATGTAGGCCGAATCGGCGCGCTCAGTCTCGAGCTTCTATGGGGGTGTCGGCAAGGAAATATGCTTTGTCGGGCTCTCGAAGTAGCAGAGCTCAAGCATGTCGTACGCGTGTGCCGCCTCCTCCGCGGCGGCGAACATGTCGAGCCACCTCTTCTCCGCCCTATCTGAATTTGGGATTTTCGTTGCCCAAGTGCCCATGGCAGCTAGCATGCCTCGGGCCTTTGGCGGTAAGTCGCTGCTACATGGAGCTCAAGGAAGCGGTGGCGGCCCGAATTAGAGGTCGAAGGCGTAGCGAGCACTCGGGGTGGATGCACAGACCCGTTCCGGCTTCACGTCGATGAACTGGTCTCAGCTTGATGCGTCAATTCCAGCGATGGTAGTGGCTGGCGAATGAATCGAAGTGTGGCGGGAGGTAGGCAGGGGCTGCGGGGTGCACGTGGGCATGTGCGGTGATCACCGGAGGCAAGTAGGGCATTAAATATATAATGTTGAATGTTAAAAAAATATTTGATTTTAACTTTTTTTTGCAAATTTTGAAAACCATGATTTCTTTCAATTGTTCTTAGATTTCAAATAAAGGTCAAAAACTTAATGTCCATGGACTTTAAATATATTATCGAATTTAACACCCTTACAGATGGGCCCAAGCGACCCAGTACCCCACAACCCCTGACGCATCGGGAGGTTCCAAATCTAGGGAGTTTAGTATCCTAACTAATAGGCGGAAGCGTGGTGGCACGTCACGCCCGTCAGGAAGTCAGGAAGCCTGAGCAGAGCTATGCCTCTTTTTGCAATGTCGAAGGAGTCTTTTTGTAATGTGTCGCTGAATGTGAAAGAGATTACAAAAAGGTTTGTTGAATCGGGCTAGTGCGTAATTTATTTTGAGATCTCCGTAGTACACTAACACTAAAAGTAGACAGAGATATGTGTCCATCTAACATCCAAACATATCAGGAGGACTTGATCAGGATTTTTTTCATCGAAACAATAGATGAACAGCTAATGATATTCATTTTTACAACAAAAATCTCCTGCCGAAGCTGCGGAAATGCAAGACGTGAAACATCAAAACCAGCAGAGGCAGTGGTTCCAGCACACTTACTCCCAACGGCCTCGGTAAGGACTCCTTCCAGTGGTCATCCTCAAGGCTTGCCGGCTGGGGCACCGGTGGAGCCGACACAGTTACCCCCTGCCTTGCCCAGATGTTGACACAGCTAATGCGGCGACAGGTCAGGCAGCATTGGCAGGAATGACTCCTCCAAGTGGTTGTCCATGTGGCTTGCTGGCGAAGCTAGTGGTGGCACTGGCACACTTACCCCCATTACCCTATCTGGATGTGGATGCGGAAGATGTTGGGACGGAAGATTCGTTTCTTCGAGTAGGAGTGGAGAATGTGAGCTGTGGGGGGCTTATGTTATAAGTGGTGGAAGTGCTACAGGCGGTTTCATTTCAAAAACTGCCTCCATTTTTTCCTAAAATATAGACAGTTTCAAAATCACAACCGCCTCTGATGTTTACTATAGGCGATTTCAAATTTCAACCTCCTCGACCACATAAATAACCACCTTCGATGGAATATTACAGACGGATTTGGAACATGGGGACACAACCATCTCCGGGGCCGCTGATAATGCCCGTTTTTTCTATTAGTGCCGGCACGCAAGGCCCATTCTGAAACGGAAAAGAAGCGGCTACAGATGAAAGGTCCGTCACACATCCAGGGGAGCCTCAACTTGATAGCTCTCCACCAAAAAATGGTATATGCAACCCCAAGGTCAATTTTGTCTCTAGGTGCATCTAGATTCATTAATCATGTTCTTTTCTCTTGTAGAAAAGACAACCGCCTAGGGGCCAAGTTAATATCGTGCGGGCATGGGAACATGGCCATAGGGGAAGGGGCAGGGGTATTGCTAAAACAAAATATTGTTCTTTCAAAAAAATGGTGTTTATATAATTCCATATAGAAATATATGTCACCAATCTTGAAGCGCCATAGAATTTGGAGAATTTTAAATATATGTCATTCGTTTTTCATGGAGAGCATGGAAGTATTTCTTTTTTAGTATGTACTTTTAGTAAAACAGCCCATATATTAACTAGAAAGAGAATTGCAATCATCTGTTACACAAGACACCACACATTGAGGAACAGAACCCACTAACATAGCATCAGATTGAACACCAGAGCAAAACTTAGCAATCTCATGTGCACTTTGTTCGCCCCTCTCCTTTTCTTTAGAAGTTTAAAACTAAGGAACAAGTTAATAACTCGGGAGTGTTTCTCGCTTCAAATGAACCAGTGAAAACCTATTGCCCACACAAATATGCATGCACAATAGAACAATTAGTCTCCACAATGAATCAACCAAGTCCAGTCCGGAGCAGGGATTCCGACTTGTAGCACTGTTGTTCCATTACTAAAACAGAATATTCACTAAAATAAACATTATGGAGTTCATGCATTCCATAAAGAACTAGATGCAAATCATTAAGCAGTAGAATTTGAAATCATGTCTACACAAATGTGTTATTTTTTTTCATGGATATCATGAAGTATTCCTTTTTTAGCTTCTACCTTTTGATTTCTCATACATAAAAACACATAGCTTCATAGTTGATTTTTTTTTTCTTTTGCAAGATCCATGGTTGACGTTGAATGAAAAAATTTCACCCTCGTACAGTTTCAACGTGAACCAATCTTGATTTTTTGTCGTTTGACATTCTATTTCTGTATATTTATCCACCCATTTCTTGAGCTGGTGACATAATGTTTCTTTGGTTATCCAGGTTCATAAACATGCAAAAAAAGATGGAAGTGACTATGGTGTGTAGCAGCTCTATGCCATAATTAACATCATATATCTTACTAAAGCCGGTTGAATGCACTAATATAGATCCAAATATGGGAGATAGGTGAATGCAAATAAAGAGGCAACTTGAAAGGCAATTTATTTGTTCCATGAAGGAAGAACAAGATTAACTATCCACCAGATATTTGGAACAGAGCCATACCTCTTTCTCATATATAGGTAAAGAAAAATGTAGAGAAACGTGTGTTCATGATTTTGAGTAAAGGATCCTATCTAAGGAAAATCCACGAACAACAAAGCAGTTGCAGTGATTACTCTGACCAAACATATGAACATCTTCGTCTCACATGGACATTGCAGTGCACTACTTGTTATGTGCACTGCAGGCCAAAAATTTACATGCAATAGATAACGAACTACTCAAGATATTTGTGCACTTTTGTGGAGCTATTGAAGAGAAATAAAAGCTAACAAGATCTTCAGGCAGCAATACAACACCATATCTGTAGTTACCTAAACATGTAGCTCAAGATACAGTTTACATGTTGTACTCACCGGTATCATTGCTTTGCTAAAAAAACACTAACTAAATTCACTAAATTAATTAAGGCATATCAGTGAGACAGCATGCAACCATCACCATCTCTATTTCTTTAGGGCGAGACAAACCACTAGCTCTAGACATGTCATCGTTATTCACTCTTGAGGAATGAATTTAGATTTGGGAGAGCAAACTGTCAAATGGCAAGGCTAAGCTACTGTCTGCAGATGCATTGTCAAGAAAATTAAACAATGACGCACACGGTTTCTAATGCAGCTCCAAGAACTGAAGATTCATTATATCATAATCCATTCACCCACTTACGCACACCAACGACATGGGGAAACAACAAGCTTACTGACAAAAGCCAAGAACAATATGAGAAATCAAGCAAGCACTACTGCACCAAAAGGGCTACTAAATAGTGACATAATTCATCACAAGACCCCTGTCACCTCCAAGCTTGTCATCTTTCTTGATGAGAGTGGGCTCCCGCCCTTAAGCATACTCAGCCATACCTTATGAATGTGCGCGTCACTAGGCACCGCATCACCCTTTCTGCAAACATAGATTTGTCGGTGCGATTCCAAAAAGGGGGGTGACATCATACTATATAAATTGCCAATTAAGTAATATAGTTGTAATTGCATAGCAGCCAAAGTTCAGATGGGAACATTTGAAATGTAACTTTATATCTGATTAGAGATTCATTCGTTTGTTTCTTCCACTAACTTATATGGAGTATTACTTAACAGTTGTCCCCAAATCCCAACAAAGGGTATAAATACAACTATACCTTGTGGATTGTAGAAACTCATGTATGGAATCAAAGCATGGAATTTCCCTCTCTTCCATATCTTCTTCCATCGCTGCAACTTGACATTAATATCGTAGATTCCCAGGTCTGTGGTCATGAAAACAGAATCACTGACCTCAGTGGATCCAATCAGTCTAAGTCTTTCCTCGGAATTTCGATTAGAGATAAGATTCTTGAGACGGATAACTGTATGTTGACTCCATGACACAGCTGTGTTGGAATTCATCTGTCTTGACCACTGGTAGAGGGTAAACATGCCCACATATGCAAATCCCAAACTGCCATCTTCCATGGCCATGAGGATAACGGTAACAGCAATGTCAGGCCCCACAAGCGGCGCATCAACCAATGATAAGAAATTAGATCTCAAGTTGTACTTGAGAATTTCTACGTGACCATCATCATGGTCATACTCAACCATGAAGTGAAGTGATTCTTCAACAAGGACAGGGGCATTCGCGTGATTAACGCATCGGCTGCAATGTCAAGACCAGAGCATGGCTCGCCCCACAAATCAGATTGAGGGAACGGCTTGCTCCAGCCACCCACCTCAGGCAAGCAAATGCACGCTTGTGCAACTCAACTATCACCATCATCTTCCCTGGTGTCCACGGAGACAAAGACCACCTGGAAGGGGCCGGCATGACACGCACCATGGTCACAGCCGCTCAGAGCGCAGAGCACTACGACCCCATAGCTGTGGTCCGACAGGTCGGGCCCGGGCAGCTTCCTCTAGCGGCCCATCATGGGGTCCCAAACGACGAGCGCTTCCGCCATGGCAAAAGTCTCATTATCAACAAGGAGAATGCGACCATGGCGTCAATCCCACGCAGCGTACTCAAAAAAACCCAGTCATCGTCGGGAATGCGCGCGCCAAACTTTGCGGTGGAGGTGAAGTGCGGGATGTGGTCGCATTCCTTAAGGAATCCCTAACAGGTATGAAGGAACCCCAAGACCAAGGGGGTGCGTTGACGGGGCACATTGCCATTTGCCATGGCAGATGGCAAAGGCACGGTCGGCGGATGGCAAAGGGCCGGCTGAATAAACTACGGTAAAGGCTTCTTTGCCATCTGCTGGCAGATGGCAAAGAGCCTGTAGCCTTTGCCATCAGCTGGCGGATGGCAAAGCCTCTGGACGGCAAAGGAACGGGGTTAGCCATGTTAGGAGGCTAACGGCGTGCTTTGCCATCTGCCAGCAGATGGCAAAGGCTGCAGGCTTGTTGCCATCTGCCAGCAGACGGCAAAGGCTACAGGCTCTTTGCCATCCTACAGGCTCTTTGCCATCCGCGAGCTGATGGCAAAGACTGTAGGCTCTTTGCCATCCGCCAGCTGATGGCAAAGGCTGCAGTCTCTTTGGCATCTGCCAGCCGATGGCAAAGGATGCAAGCTCTTTGCCATCTGCTGGCAGACGGCAAAGAGACCAAATAGGCCAGACGAGCGCTTCCCAGGTTGGCCTCTTTGCCATCTGCCAGCTGATGGCAAAGCTCTTTGCCATCGGCCAGCAGATGGCAAAGTGCCTATATTGCTCCATTTAATTTTGTTTTTTCTTATATCAATTCATTTTCACAAAAAATCAAACATATATATATATATGACCAATATAGCATATTCAACACATATTACCAATAGTCATGAACACATATATATCCAACACATATCCAACACTTGTTACCAATAGTAGCAAGTTTCATCCATACATATACATAGTTTCATCAATATTACACAGTTTCATCATAGGTAGCAAGTTTCACAAAGTCAAAACAAAAACTAAAGACAAGCACTCCATCAACCCAAGCTTCCGTGATCTGAAGCAAATCTGCAAAATGGGAAAGAAGAAAGTTAGAAGAAGAAGATTATTATGATGCAACTAAAATGTGAAGATTATTATGATGCAACTTATATCTGTAAAATAGGTCATTTTGGAGCTAAGTATGGTTATTATGTCATTTTTGAGCTAGCTAAGCATACTAAGTCATTTTGGTGTAAAAATGCTAAGTAAGGTCATTTTGGAGCTCATAAGTTTATTATGTCATTTTGGAGGTAGCTAAGCATATGAAGTCATTTCGGAGCTAAAATATGTCATTTCGTAAGCATATTATGTCATTTTAGAGCTAGCTAAGCATATTAAGTCATTTTGGAGAAAAAATGCTAAGTATAGGTCATTTTAGAGCTATCCTAGGTTAAATAGGCCATTTTTGAGCTAGCTAAGCATATTAAGTCATTTTGGAGGAAAAATGCTAAGTATAGGTCATTTTAGAGCTATCCTAGGTTAAATAGGTCATTTTGGAGCTAATTAAGCTTATTATGTCATTTTTGAGCTAGCTAAGCATATTAAGTCATTTTGGAGGAAACAAATTGCTAAGTATAGGTCATTTTAGAGCTATCCTGGGTTAAATAGGTCATTTTGGAGCTAATTAAGGTTATTATGTCATTTTGGAGGAAAAAGTGCTAAGTATAGGTCATTTTAGAGCTATCCTAGGTTAAATAGGTCATTTTGGAGCTAATTAAGGTTATTATGTCATTTTGGAGGAAAAAGTGCCAAGTATAGGTCATTTTGGAGCTAAATAGGTCATTTCTTAAGCTAATTATGCATTTGTTAAGCAAAGCACTAGGGAAAACTTACCGTCAACCCGTAGGTGAAGGATCGGGGTTCTTGCTCGCGGTAGTGGCAGACGGAGGAGGACCGGGGTTCTTGCTCGCGCTAGTGGCAGACATCGATGCTTGTCGGGGGTTATGATGCACCAAATTAAAGATCATTTGCAATGTCTCGTTAGCATGATGCAACTCAAATGTGAAGACTAATAAGTAATGTCCATTCAAATGAAACTAACCGTGCCCGCCGGAGCAATGACTGGCATCGGCGGAGGGGTCTGACCGTTCTTCTCACACATGGACTGCACCTTTGGTTTTGACGAGTCAGTCATATTAGTTACTAATGAAAGGAACATTACGTGCATGATTTAGCTAATATGCAGAAGAAACTTACCGCGAAGAGCTCGTATATTGCCCGGTTAGCCAAGTCGTTCCGGTTCCTCTCCTCCTCCAAAAGCCTAGCCGTCCTTTCCTCAATCTCCCTCTCCCTCTCCGCCGCCTGCCTCCTTTCCTCCTCTAGAAGCTCCTGGGTCTTCGCTCTCTCTTCCTCAATAGCAGCCTGCAACACCACTCCTCTTTAGAATTGTAATCATCGACGGTCGCACACATAATGTAATGGAGGAAAGGAAAGGTATCTGATTCTGTATAACTAACCTTGATTTCTAGATCCATTGGCCGTGGACGAGGCCTTATCTCAGGATCGGAGCTCGTCTGGCGCCTCTTGATCTGCGGGAGAGTGCTAGTACAACGTATCAGTCCATCCCCAATGGCTAACAAGCCATGGTGCCTCCCGCCACAAAATATCATCACCAGCTCTGGATCAATAGGCTGGCTCGGGTTAAAGTTTGGCCCTTTCCTCGCCTTCCCCTCGTCTTTGTACCTCACGAGCTTGTTGTGGGAGGCGCGGTTGGTGAAGTTCTTTGGATCATCGAGATCAGACTCAGAGAATGCCTTGGCCTTCTTATACGGCGCACTATGGGCCATGGCATAGAGGTCGAACAGCTCTGGCACATCCGTCTTGTTGTGTCGCGCCTAAAAGAGAGGAACAAAGTATTAGTTAAGGGCTCAAGCTAGCATGAAGAATGAATTTGCATGAATCATGAAGCAAACCACATACCCAGTTATCCCGGTACTGATATAGGTTGACGCTGCCTTGATGGTGTGGCACACCGCTCATTTTGCCACGCCGATCCTTTGCATTGTTGTGGGTGGATAGCCATTGGGGAGAGCACCACTCATCCACCAACGCCTCCCAACAATCCAGCCTATCCGCACACCATCTCGGGGGCACCTAAGTTAAGTAAGAGAAATTTGAGCGCTACGCCTACGAATCAAATCAAGGAAACTAAGTATAAGGCCTTAAGAATAGGTAATTACCTTCATGTACTTCTCCTTACTCAGATACTTTGTGCGGCACTTCGACTTGGACATCCTAATACCAGTCGAGGGGAAGTAGTCTCGAATAGCCTACATCCGAGCCCCGTTCCGCCAGTTTTGAAGTAGGAGCCTGCACTCGGCGTCGATAACCCAGCCGCGGCCTCCTCCTGTCCCTCAGCACACTTGTAGAAGGTCTACAATCAAACAAGAAAACACGGATTAGTACAATCACTAGGGTTGCCAATCAAACAAGAAAACACAACGTGGACGAGAGAGGAAAAATTACCCAAAACGTCTAGATCACAACGCCGGCCACCATGTGGCACTCGACACCGCCGATCCTCTCCCCCGGCGGGGCTGGGGCAGCCAAGTAGTGCTCCTAGGTCATTCCTAGCTCTGGAACCTGGCCCTCACCGGGCAATGTGACCCACCCCGGGAAGCTCTGGCGACAAATGACACCAAGGACTGTGTTGGGCCTGCGGACACCACGACCGTGATTCCAAGACCTGCATTATGACAAGGCTAACGCATTAGATATTCGAAGAAACGTGAAGGCAAAAGGTTAAAAAAGAGTAAATGCACTTACTTCTCCCCATCAGGCGTAATCAACCACCTCTGGTCAGGGGTCGCCGGGGTGGGCGGGAGCTTTGTACCACCACGCTGGTAGACATTGCCCCCCCTCAACCCGCTCGCTCTCACGATAGCTATCAGAACTATAGCCACCCTCGCCACCATCAGCATGGCCACTCGCCTCCGGCCAGTCCCCCAATCGGTTCGGCTGTGACGTAGCCTGATCCAGAGTCTCGTGGGACGGAGCCTCTGGGACCAGAGTCTCGTGGGGCGAAGGCTCGTCGGCCTGAGGCTCGTGGACCGGGGTCCGAGACGGGTCCACATCAGGCGACTCCATCTCAGACGGAGCAGTCCTGTGGTCAGGTGAATCAGCTGGGAGTGGCGGCGAGGAAGGCGTAGTAGCAGCCTTCCTACCTCTCCCGCCGCCACGTCCACCTCTACTAGCCTTCTCCTTCTTCTCCCCCCCCCCCCGACCTCTCCCGCCCGAAGAAGAAGCGACCGCCGGTGGTGTCTGCATACTGAGATCTAGCGCTCTCCGGAGGGTCTGGGGTGGAATGGAACTACCCCTCCCACCACGCGCCGAGGAAGGAGCCTCGGAGCGCTCTCGACCACGCCCACCATCTGTCAACACCTGCAATGACAAAGAGTAAACGAAATTAGTACAACATAAAAAAAGAATACCTGACATGAATAATAATATGTATATAATTTAAGTGTATCATCATCATGAACATAAAAAAATGGAATACATAACATGAACTATAATATTAATCTTCATCGTCTATATATGCTTTGGGGTCAATAAATGCATCATCATCATCACTATCAGTAATGACGTGCTCATCAACATCATCATCAATAAATGCATCAACATGTGGAAGGCCTCCTTTACGTAATCAGTCAAGCATTGACAGGTCATCCACAGCAGTAACCTCTTCTTGTTCCGGCTCTTCTTGTTCCGGCTCATGCTCGGATTCACTGTCGCTGTCTACTTCAATGTTCTGGGGTGAAGTAGAGCGGTTCTTGAAATGTTTTTTGGAAAGACGTGTTTCTCGGAAAAACTCTCCTTCATATGTGTCTGGGTTAATGTGAGGTTCATAATCCTCTTCATTGGGGGGAGGTGGTCTAACATGTGGCGGCACTTCATAAACGACATCCCAACCATTGAGATTTGGATCACTTTGGCAGGCCCACAGTAGATAGAAAACTTGGGTTGCCTCTTGAGCCGTAATATAGACATCGGGAACATCCAAATGGGTGCTTTGTTTGATTTCGACTAGCCCTAGATGTTCATGAGTCCTACTAGTCTCCTTCGGCTGGAACCAATAACATTTGAAGACTACGACGTTCGGTGGGTTTGCACCATAGAATAGAAGTTCATAAATTGCTTCAACTCTTCCATAATACTCGGTATCTCCTTCGCCGATAGCAGAGACACAACAATTTGTGGACTTTCGGTCGGCCATAGATAGCTCTTTACCATAGGTACGAAAGTGATACCCGTTGATGTCGTATTTGTCAAATGAACGGACCTTATAGTCAAAACCCTTAGCGACTTGTCTCAATTCGGCGTCCATAGACTCTGAACTAGCCTACAAGTTTAATACAAAATGATTGTTGCATTAGCCGGAAAATAAACGAAGAAATGAAATGGTCTAATGGAAATTACCGTTTGTTTGAACCAAGAGATGAAACCGGGATAGCCGCGTCCATGCATTGCCAGAAGCTCATACTCTTCGACGGAATCCTTTTGGATCACCGCTCCATACGAGAATTTGGCGACGTATCGACTGTATCAAATATCCGGGAATAAGAGCAGTTCAAAGGAATTAGAGATTGCGAAACAATGTACCGAGAACTTACTCGATGTACGGCCACACTTCTGTTAGATTGTTCAAGATATACAACGTAATGGTCCGCCATTCGTCGACATCCAACAATAAGGGAGTATAAGCACCGGCTGGTGAGAGCTTCCCTTTGAATAGGCTGAGGTTGGATCCACCCTTTTTAGGGTCGCCAGCATTGTACCGAGGCTTCGGATTATGCAAATGACGAATTTTGGCTTCGTAGTGTGCTGTCACGAAGTTTGCCGCCTCCTCAGTAATGAATGCCTCGGCTATCGATCCTTCAATTCGACGTTTATTTTTACATTTTGCTCGAAGTGTCTTCTGCATCCTCTCAGTTGCGTAGCACCAACGATTCTGCACGCCCCCCCCCCCCCAATCGTGCCTCGGTCGGGAGATGCAAAATCAAATGTTGCATTGGATTAAAGAAGCCCTATGGAAAGATCTTCTCTAACTTGCAGATCAACTCCGGCGCCAACTCTTCCAGTTCTTCTAGCAATCCAGGCGATAGTTCTTTCGCACAAAGAACACGGAAGAAATAGCTCAGCTCAGCCAGTACTAGCCATTCATCCTCAGGGATAAAGCCACGCAACATCACCGGCATTACCCGCTCAAGCCATATGTGCCAATCATGACTCTTGAGACCAAATATTTTCAATTTTTCAAGGCTCGCTCCCCTCTTTAGATTCGCTGCATACCCATCAGGGAACATCAACTCCTTTTTCACCCACAGGATAATTTCCCTCATATCTGGCCTTCCAAGATTGAACCATGCCTTTGGCTTCGCCCATTTCTTCTTTCCTTTCGGTTGTCGCATGTTTTGTAGCGGTCTATCACATAGAGCCTCCTGATCGACTCTAGCCTTAGGATTATCCTTTGTTTTCCCCTCTATGCCGAACAATGTACCAAAGAGGGCCTCGCTGACATTCTTTTCAGTGTGCATCACGTCGATATTGTGTGGGCAAAGGAGGTTTTTGAAGTAAGGCAGATCCCACAAGCATGTCTTGTGAGTCCAAGCGTGTTCCGAATTATACCCCTTGAAATACCCTGGACGCTCTGGATCCGGCTCGAGAGCGTTTAACTGATCCAGGGTATGTTGGCCTGTCAACGCAGGTGGTGCAGAGTTTTTGACAACTCTACCTTTGATGAAGTTCTTCTTGTCTTTTCTGGACTTATGGCGAGGATCCAGGAACTGTTTATGCATGTCGAAGCAAGAAAACTTGCCACCCGCCTGCAGCCGACGAAACTCAAGAGCTGCCTTGCGTGTGGGGCACGGGAACCTACCATGCACACACCAGCCAACAAATAGCGCATACGCCAGCAAGTCATGCATCGAGTACATGTACCACACGCGCATTAGGAAGTTTTTTTTGTAGCGGCATCGTATGTCTTGATCCCATTATCCCAAGCTTCTTGCAATTCATCCTTAAGCGGCTACATGTACACATTCATACTCTTCCCCAGATAGTTGGGCCCCGGAATTATCAACGCCAGGAAAATGTCTTTCTTTCCATAATCTGTCCGGGAGGGAGATTGAGTGGAATGACAAATACAGGCCAACAACTGTATTGGGCTGCCATCATAACAAACACGTTGAACCCATCCGTGCTTATGGCGATTCGAGGATGCCTTGGATCTGCCGCTTTAGCATGATGTATTGCATCGAAACGCTTCCACGCAAAACCGTCTGATGTGTGTACCAACATCGTCTCCCCATCTGCATCTAGTTCGGTTCTTTTGCCCAATTTGTGCCATGTCATCTGTCTGGTCGTCTCTTCGACCATGAAAAGACGTTGAAGTCTTGATATGATTGGCATATACCGAAGAACATTAACTGGGATTTTTGTCTGACTCTTCTCACCCATATTGTTGTCTACCACAACGTACCTGGAAGACTGGCAAACGGGACAATACTTCAAGTCCGCATACTCAAGCCTAAATAAGGCATATCCTTTCTCACAGGCATCTATCTTCTCATAGGGCATCTTAAGTACACGGAGGATTTTGTCCGACTGGTACAGGTTTGCAGGCATTACATGGCCTTTGGGTAGAAAGCGTCCAAATAGTGTCATCATCGCGTCATAGCATTCTCTGCCCAAGTTGAATTGAGCCTTTAGAGCCATTACTTGTGCGATGGCATCCAGCTGACAAAGCTCAGTGTGCTCGTGGAGAGGACGTTTTGAAGACTCCAACATACCATTGAAGGCCTTTGCAGATTCCTCCATCTCATCATCCGAATCCCGAGCATCATCAAAGTCTTCCACCATGTCCTCCATCCCGGTACCATGCTCATCGGTGCGACGACGACCCTCCTCAGCTCTGGCACGTTGGGCAGACTCACCATGAAATGTCCAGACCGTATAATTAGGCGCAAAACCCCACTTCTGCAGGTGTTTGATCATTTCAAACTCTGACCTCTTATGATAGTTGTCGCACTCAGACACAGGGCACCAGAATTTTCTCTGTCCATTTGCAAATGCGACTCTCACAAACCCCTTGGTTTTTGTTATCCATTCATGGGTCATGTCTTTCTGACTATGTGACCGGTGTACATCCACGCACGATCACTCATCTTGCCTAGCTACTGGACACACAAGAAATATATACATAATTCAGCAAACCATATTCATCAGTTAATAGAGTTTGTCAGTTTTATTATGTCCGTGCAACCTAGACGCTAATAGGTAAAGATAGGTCCTAATCCCACCCGAGTATGTGTAGATTGGGTTCGTTTTCCCATGCTCTACTCCGGATCCGATGCAAAATTTCGGCAGCACCTCCCCACTGTTCTCCTGATACACGTCTCGGCAATAAGCAGAGAGGATGTGTACCCGGAGAACAACAGGGAGGCACTGACGAAATTCTGCATCGGATCCGGAGCAGAGCATATGGGAAAACGAACCCAATCTACACATACTCGGGCTGTCCATGGATAACGTTGGACAATTCGAAAGAATCACGGTTATAAATATGCAAATGCATGCATATTTATAGATGTAAACCTTTCGAACGGGAGACGCATAGTGGTCACGCATACTGATGATTCAATCTACCTACAGCTAGCATGTTTCATCGGCACGAAGACCAGAACATAGCAAATGATTGGGGGAGGAGGAGATGTCATTTGTGATCACCCACGAACGCCGGGGCGGAGCTCGTTGAACGCACGGGGAGGTCGTCGAACACCAGACCCTCGCAGCGACGAAACAACTGCACATTTAAATCCACCCGATCAACACAAATATATATGATGTTTTTCATAACAAAATCGGAAAATATATGACCTAACTCATAATTCATAAATATATGACCCCGTCGGCCTCTGGAAGGCCGAAAAGCACCTTTTCAGTCAACAGGAAGGCGAAGAGGTGTCGGGGGTCGGGGGTGTCGTGTCTGAGTGTCGTGGTGTCAAAGGGGCAAAGATAAATTCTATCCGGCAAAAGTGGACTGTAAAGAAAGCCTGCTACATGATCCTCAAAACATCTATAAGCATATCCTAATTCTTGGCTGCATGCATGTGTTTTTTCGAAGTCTAAGAAGAAAAAAAACTAACATGCCTTTCAGTGTGCCCTTAAATAGTCTGTCCGCTGTACAATGTGATTTTTTCAGTAGGGGTATAAGCGAGAACTCATAGACATCTTACCTTGGGCAAGAAGTGCTCAAGCGAGGAAACGACAGTGACCAAGGCTGGATCAAGCCCAATCTCCTCCTTTGCCTCCCTTAGTGTTGTTGCTGCATCATCAGCATCACCCTCCTCTGCCTTTCCTCCGGGCAATGCAACCTCCCTTGCAAATCTCAAGTGGAGAAAACAAAATCAGATAGGGTTTATCCAGCTCGTGTCTAGGTTGGTATCTATTTGTGAACCTGATGTTCAAATATAAAAGCTAAGGCAAGCCAAACCAGCACTAAACAGAAAAAGCTAGGTTAAAAATCCTCTTAAAATTAGGGAGTGTCTATTTAGCACTTGATTGTTTTTCAATTCGGTAACATTCACATTTCCTGACAAATAAACAGAGGACACTTGTATGTCCAAAAAACCACACCCCGGCGACTATATGCTTTCTATTTCTAAAAAATGGGTCAGGCTAGACTGTCACCTGGTTTCAACTAAACCTGAACCACAAATACCCTGGACCATGGCGAACAACTGCCCATCAGCTTGCGACCCACCAAACAGCCAAACATTGGGGGAAATCCCAGGAAGATCACCAGGTCAGAAACACTTCTACTTACTATATAGTAATAAAATCTGGGGAAATGTTAGTATATTAAATTAGAAACAAACAGGATACTCTGCAAATTACAGAAACTTTGAAGTCTAGAATGAACAAATACAGTGGCAAAAAATCATAGAACCTACACTATAATCCTGAGGTAGCTGAAAATTACACTGCAGACTCAATATTAGTGAAAGCATGCAGAAAAATACAAAAGAATGTGTGCACCTAATAGCATAGAAACATTCAGAAAAATGACAGGAACTCATTTCTGAAGTATAATACAAAAACAAGGCTGCAAAGAGTAGAAAGAGAAAAAAATCAGAGCCTACACACTGTGTTGACAAAGTAAATGACACTGAAAATTATCAAGAATTATAGTGCAAAAGAGTCCAAGAACACCTACAAATTACAGTCCAAGATTTACACTAGCAGAACTTGCCAACTTACACTGCAACTGCCTAACAATTACATTGCAATAGTCCAAGACTTACAGTGTAAATCCCCTAGAAATTATAGTCCACATTAACACAAGAATTGACACTGAAAAGTACCAGAGATTTAAACTTGCCAAAACTTGTCAGCTTACACTGTAAAATACCTACGAATTACAGTGTAACCGCACAAAAAATACAGTGGAAATCGCCTAGAATATACCGTGTAAATTACACTCTAAAAATGAAACATCTACACTGCAAGAATGTTGATGATCCAGGGTTTACAGTGAACTAACCCAGGAATTATAGTGTAAAGTGCCCCTATATTTACACTGTAACTTCCTGGCTCCGGCGGTCTTGAGGAAGGCCGGCGCAGGGAGGAAGGTCGGCGCGGGGCGGGTCGTGGATGGCGCAGGGGCGCGCTGCGGTGGCGGGGAGGGCCGTGGGGCACGCCGCGGTGGCGGGGAGGGCCGCGGGGAGGGGGCGGCGCCGCGGCCTGGCTCGATGGAGGGGCGGGCTGCGGTGGCGGGGAGGACCGCGGGGCACGCCGCGGTGGCCGGGAGGGCCGCGGGGAGGGGGCGGCGCCGCGGCCTGGAACGGTGGAGGGGCAGGCGCAGGGGCGGGCTGCGGTGGCGGGGAGGGGCAGGGGAGGGGAAGGCTGCGGTGGCGGGGAGGGGCGGGCCGGCGGTGGCGGGGAGGGGCGGGCCGGCGGCGGTGCTGGGCGGTGCACTACTAGGAAAAGGGCTATAGATGATATGGACACTGATGGCGCACCAGACATATGGTGCGCCACTACTATATACTAATGGCGCACCATGTGTTGGTGCGCCATTAGTGTCCAAATACTAATGGCGCACCACATCCACGGTGCGCCACTAGTAACAATTTTTTTTTATTTTTTTCAAAACTAGTAATGGCGCACCAGGGGATAGTGCACCATTACTAGTTAAACTAGTAATGGCGCACCACATCCACGGTGCGCCACTAGTAATTTTTTTCAAATTTTTTTTAATTTTTTTTCCAAAACTAGTAATGGCGCACCAGGGGATAGTGCGCCATTACTAGTTAAACTAGTAATGGCGCACCACATCCACGGTGCGCCACTAGTAAATTTTTGCAATTTTTCTTCAAATTTTTTTATTTTTTTCAAAACTAGTAATGCCGCACCGTGGGAGTGGTGCGCCATTACTAGTTGAACTAGTAATGGCGCACCACTCCCACGGTGCGCCATTACTAACTTGACCCAAAAATTCCACCGAATGCACACCACCACCCCCTGGACCGCCTTTTCAGTTTTAAAAAAATAAAAGAAAATGATGGAAATGTCAAAAAAAAATAAAAGAAAATAAGTTTCCCATGTGATATGTGGTCTAGTTGTTGGGAAAATTTACAAATATGAATTTCGACTTTATTTGCAAAATCTCTCTGGAATTTGTAAAATGGGCATAACTTTTGCATACGAACGCGGATTAAAAAAAATTATATGAAAAATCATCTACTCAAAAAGTTACATCCGAATTTAACCGGGGGAACCCCGTTAAACATTTTCAAAATCCTCAAAAACCTAACAGAAAAAAGTTACGGGGCTTTCAAGATCTAGAGGCAAAAAATTCAAAAAATTTCAAACTTACTAGTGGCGCACCGTTTGCTAGGTGCGCCACTAGTAACAGAAAAAAAATTGGTGTTGAATTTTTTTTTGGAATTTTTTTTCAAAAAATGATACGTAATATGACCAGGAAGTTTGAAATATTTTTCAAAATTTCATCATACTCATGAACATGAACAAAGTCCTAGACATCAACAAGGTTTAATAGGATTGATATGGTAGATATATCAACAAGTGCCTGTTAAGTGAGGTGGTGCTGGGGTTGGATAGAACTGTGAAGTTAAGCGTGCTCGGGCTGGAGTAGTGTGAGGATGGGTGACCTTCCAGGAAGTTTGACCACTTAGTGTGATTTGACTTGAGATTAAGCATATTGACCCGAGATTAAGCCATAGTGACCCGAAATTACGAAAAAAATATTTGAAAAAAAATTCTGAAAAAATATTTGAAAAAAAATTGTTACTAATGGCGCACTTCTATGTGGTGCGCCATTACTAAGTCAAATAGTAATGGCGCACCAGTGGTGCGCCATTAGTATTTAATACTAGTGGCGCGGTAGTAGTCGCCATTAGTAGGCAAAACTCGTGCGCCACTAGTAGGCCTTTTCCTAGTAGTGGTGGCGGGGAGGGGCGGGCCGGCGGCGGTGCTGGGCGGCGGCGGAAACGCGGGGTTGGGGCACGCGGGTGCGGTGGTGGGTGGGTGAGGTGGGGGAGAAAGAGGGGTGGGGCCGGGCTGGGAGAGAGGGGGTGGGGCCGGGCTGGGAGAGGAGATAGTCCCACCTCTTTGCCATCAGCCAGCGGATGGTAAAGGCCCACATCTTTGCCATCAGCCAGCGGATGGCAAAGCCCTACCTCTTTGCCATCAGTCAGCAGATGGCAAAGAATCTTTTCCGTCTGCTGGCAGATGGCAAAGAAGTGGGTCTGCCAGCAGACGGAAAAGATTCTTTGCCATCTGCTGGCAGACGGCAAAGAGGTGGGTTGATAGGCCGTTGCAGCACTGGACCCCACCCACCTCTTTGCCGTCCGCCAGCGGACGGCAAAGATTCTTTGCCATCGGCTGGCAGATGGCAAAGAACTGGCCGATGGCAACCAGGTTCTTTGCCGTCTGTCAGTTCTTTGCCGTCTGTTTTTTGTAGCAGATGGCAAAGACGTTTTTTGCCATCCGCTGGCAGACGGCAAAGAGTTGACTGATGGCAAATTCCCTGTTTCGAGTAGTGGGGGATGTTACTGGCGGTGAACGAGGTGGACTTTTTTTCCTCGGGCGAGATGTGTCAAGCGACGCATGGAGCTTTTGTTGAATTTTTCTTTTTCTTTTTTCGTTTCTTTGCGTGCGAGAGGTGGACGGTGACAAAGATGACGCTCTAATCGAACAGCTATTAACAGGCAAATTGTGCGGCCACGCGGAGACCGGCCCAATTTAGACGGGCGCACCGGCGCCTACCACTGGCCTTTAATAAAAGGAATTGGGCTATGTCATCAAGGTGGGCTAGTGAATAGTGATGCACTTGCAGCTTTTAATGAAAAATAATCAGTAGCAAATTAAGCAGCGGCCAAACAAGAAAGAAAACCCTCATTAGACATGATCAAATTAATCAAAGTGGCTCCATCGTCCTCACGTAGGCAAACGTCCGGTAGTTATCAAAAGAGTAGCCTCCCATATCAACGAGCGACATCCCCTGGTGCCCGTGGCCGACGCGCACCGCACCGCGGCCGTCGTCGCGCCGCAGCCTCCATTCCGACGGCGGCGCATCTTTCGGCCAGTGGGCGTAGAAGGACGACCTCTTGCGCACCGTGAGGACGCACCCGCTGTTAGACTCTGTATATATTGGGCCCCATTTTATAATTGTGTTGTACATTATTATGTACCTCTTTATATAATGGAAAAGTCACCTCATGTTGGAGGTGTGCCACAAACCCTAAAACCCTTGTCTAATATGGTATCCGACCTAACGATCTAATGTCTTCCGCTCCGCCTCCGCCGCCGCCGTCGCCTCAAGCGCCGCCGGTACCGCGGTCTCCTTCCCCGCCCTTCTGCCGCCGGCCCCCGTCCACATGGACCACTCGTTCCTCCCGCCGTCCCTCGCGCGTCTCCTCAACGTCGGGACTGCGCCCTACACGGCGGATGGATCGCTCGGCCCCCTGCAGACCCAATCGACGGGGTCTCTCTTCGCCGGCCCGGTGTCTTCGCTGTACGCCGGCGTGTCATCCTCATCGCCCGCTGCTTCGGCCCGGTCCCAGCAACCGTCGCCGCCTCCGGCTGCCATGCACTCCCTTGTGCCCGCGCCGCCGCCACCTACTGCGTCGCACCAGATGCGTGCGATCGCACCTGCTCCGGCTGCCTCCATCTACACTGCAGCCGGCCCTACTGTTGCCGACGTCGCCCATGTCAATCACGGCGGCCCTGGCGGCTACCCGCTGTATGCGGCCTCGTACGGCCCATCGCCACCTGCGCGTCCCTCCTATGGCGCGTACCCTGGCCAGGGCGCGTATCTGGCTCCGCCGCCCTATGGTGCGCCTGGCACATGTACGCACCGGCTGCGGCTCCGTCTGCATCGATGCCCTCTCCTACGCCATATGTGGATGCTGAAGCTGCTCTGGCCGCGATCTCCTCGCCGCCGTTTTTGTTCTCGCACCTCCTTCCGGTGAAGCTTAAACCGGACAATTGTCTGTACTGGCGTGCTCAGGTGCTACCTCTCCTTCGCAGCCATTATTTGGAGGGGTTCGTCAACGGTACCCTGCCGTGTCCACCGCCACATCATCCGATGTTCCGTGCGTGGATCGCTTAGGACCAAGCCATCCTCTCAGCCATCCAGTCTTCTCTGGGTGAGGGTGTGGCCGGGCTCGTCCTCTTTGCTGTGTCCTCTCATGAGGTGTGGGACATCCTGGAGCCGAGTTTTTCGTCTCAGTCTACTGCTCAATCCATGGCCATCCGTGCCAAGCTTGGTGAAACTCGCAAGGACAATGGTACGGTGACCGCCTTCTACAACAAGATCAAGAAGTTGGCCGACACTCTTGCTTCCATTGGAGAGACCCTTCGTGATAGCGAGTTCACATCCTTCATCCTAGCCGGCCTCGACAGGGACTACGACTCGCTTGCCGAGGTGATTAATGAACGCAAGGAGCCTCTTCGTCCTCAGGAACTCTACAGTCGTCTCCTGTCTACGGAACAACGGCTCAATGCACGCCGCCCCGACGTCTTCATCGACTCCTCCGTCAATGCCGTGTACCGCGGCAAAGGCGGCGGCCGTGGCCCCTCTGCAGCTTCGTCCTCGGGAGGGGGGGCAAGTCCGGTGGTGGTGCGCCCTCGGCACAGCAGCAGCAGGCCCCGCGTCCTGGCGCCCCGGTAGTTGTCGTTGACGGCCGCGCCTGCGCCTGCTGTACCGCCTGTGGTGCGGCTCAGCCATGTCAGCTCTGTGGCCTACCTCGCCATGTCGCCTCCCGCTATCATCGCCGGTTCAAGACGGACTTCCTTGGCCTCGGCAATAATGGCAAGGGTAACGAGCGTCAAGTTAACATGGCGCAACAGGGTCACACTCCTTATTATCCTGTTGATCCTTCTTGGTACATGGATATTGGAGCAACAATGCATGTCATGAACGAGCTGGGCAAGCTAACTGTTCAGCAGCCTTACCGCGGGCATGACAAGGTTCACACAGCTAACGGGGCAGGTATGCACATTTCGCATGTTGGACAGGCATCACTTCTAACAAACACCTCTAGGACATTGCATCTTAGAAATGTTCTTCGTGTTCCCACAGTTGCACGTAACTTACTCTCTGTTCCTAAACTTACACAGGATAATAATGATTTCTGTGAGTTTCACCCGTTTCATCTCTTTGTTAAGGATCGTGCTACGAGGAACATACTTCTTAGAGGTCGCTACCGCCGTGGTTTATATGCTCTTGATGCCCCCACCGACGTTCCCGCTCCTGCTGCTGCGTTCCAAGTCTTCAGTTGCATTCGTGTGTCTCCTTCACTATGGCACTCTCGCCTTGGTCACCCAGCATCACCCATTGTTCGCCATGTCCTCCATCGTCATGAGCTACCGTCCGAGTCTAGTAATAAAGATGCTGCCGTCTGTGATGCCTGTCAGCAAGGCAAGAGTCATCAGTTACCTTTTTCTGTTTCTACACATATAGTCAAAACTCCTCTTGAGCTTGTGTTTTCAGATGTATGGGGTCCTGCCCAGCTGTCCGTTAGTGGGCACGAATATTATGTCAGTTTCATTGATGCTTATAGTCGCTTTACCTGGATTTATCTTCTTAAGCATAAGTCTGATGTGTTTAATGTGTTTTTACAATTTCAAGCACATGTTGAGTGACTCCTTAATCATAAAATCATTCATGTACAGTCAGACTGGGGGGTGAGTACCGCAATCTCAGTACTTTCTTTGAAAAACTTGAAATTGCTCATCGTGTCTCTTGCCCACATACACATCAGCAGAATGGTTCAGCTGAACGTAAGCACCGTCATATTGTTGAAACTGGGTTAACCCTGCTTGCTCATGCATCTGTCCCGTTTCATTTTTGGAGTGATGCTTTTACTACAGCCTATTTTCCTATAAATAGGCTTCCTTCGCGGCTCATTCATATGAAAACTCCACTTGAACTCTTGCTTGGTCAGACTCCTGATTACACGTTTCTTAAAGTGTTCGGTTGTGCGTGTTGGCCGCATCTCCATCCGTATAATAATCGCAAGTTTGAGTTCCGTTCAAAGAAGTGTGTCTTTCTGGGGTACAGTTCTGTTCACAAAGGGTATAAGTGCCTTCATGTCCCGTCTAATCGTGTGTATATCTCCCGAGATGTCGTTTTTGATGAGCACGTTTTTCCCTTTGCTGCTCTCCCCCCACCTGACACAAGCTTCACACCGCCAGTGCACCCATCCACTATATTGCCTGATCAATTTGTAGATGATGCACATTCGCCCTCTTTGTTGTCTAACCATGGTGCAGGTATTGGGAGATGTGCACGGCTGGAGCTCCTGGACGAGGTTGACCCTCCAGCTCCCTCGTCCCCGACTGCTACGTCATCCTCGCCCGCTCACGTCGATCGGCTGGCTTCGTGCATGTCCCATGCAACGAGCCCGCCTGCGCCCGCGATCGCGGCTGCTGCGCCGCGCGTCAACACTCCGGCCCAGCCGTCGCTTCTGCTGACTGGCGCGTCGGCCCAGCGGGCCGTCTCGTCTGCATCGGCGTCCCCGACACCGACGCCTGGGCCATCCTCTGGACCGACGCCTGGGCCGTCACCTGCGCCGATGCATGGGCCGTCCCCGCCTGGGAGCCCCCTGCCGTCCTCGTCGCCTGTGCGGCACTTGTCCCACTCGCCTGGATCGGCGTCGCCCTCCAGTGGGTCGACGTCTCCTGCTGCGTCTTCCTCGTCACCGCCACCGACTGCATCGGCATCTGCCATGACGGATGCTGCGTCTCCTTCGTCATCCTCACCGTCGGTTTCGCCACCTGCTCCGCCCCCTGTGTTGCGTCCTCATACACGCAGCAAAAGTGGGGTGTTTCGTCCTAAGGAACGCACGGATGGCACGGTGGCCTGGCTTGCGACTTGCATGGCGCAGGCCCAGTCCGACCCTACTGCTGAGCCTCGGCATTTTCAGGCTGCCCTGAGTATCCCTCACTGGCGTACTGCGATGGAACAAGAATACCACGCTCTTCTTAAGAATGAAACGTGGCGACTGGTTCCTCCCAAGGCTGGTGTCAACATCATTGATTCGAAGTGGGTTTTCAAGGTAAAGAAACATGCTGATGGTTCTATCGAGAGATACAAGGATCGACTGGTTGCTAAAGGATTCAAACAGCGCCATAGCCTTGATTATGAGGACACCTTCAGTCCAGTGGTCAAACCTACCACGATCCGGCTTCTGCTCTCACTGGCTATTACCCGTGGATTGTCTCTTCGTCAGCTTGATGTTCAGAATGCTTTCCTTCATGGTGTCCTTGAGGAGGAGGTTTACATGCGTCAGCCTCCCGGTTTTGTTGATCTAGCTCGTCCGCGGCATCTGTGTCGTCTTGTTAAGGCACTCTATGGTCTGAAGCAGGCTCCGCGTGCTTGGCATGCGCGTCTTGGCACCACTCTTCGAGCTCATGGATTTGTTCCCTCTCTGGCCGATACCTCATTATTTCTTCTTCAGCGACCTACAGTTACTATGTACCTACTGGTCTATGTTGACGATATCATCCTGGTCAGCTCCTCGGACTATGTTGTGGATCGCTTGGTTTCTACTTTGAGTGCTGATTTTGCGGTTAAGGATCTTGGGCAGCTTCACTATTTCCTTGGGCTCGAAGTTCTGTCCTCTGGTTCCGGCTTGACTCTCACTCAGCAGAAGTATTCTCTCGATATTCTTCGACGGTCTGGTATGCTCCAGTGCAAGACGGCTACTACACCTATGTCCTCCACTGACCGACTATCTGCTCTCGATGGTTCTCTCCTCTCTGCTGATGAGGCTACTGAGTATCGCAGTATTGTTGGCGGCTTGCAGTACTTGACTATCACTTGTCCTGATATCTCCTATGCTGTCAACCGTGTCTGCCAGTTTCTTCATGCTCCTCGAGACTCTCACTGGACTGCGGTTAAGCGCATCTTGCGCTACATCCGGTTCACTTCTTCTTATGGCTTGCATCTGCAACCGGCCCCCTCTGGAGTTCTCTCTGCGTTCTCTGATGCAGACTGGGCTGGGAGCCCAGATGACAGACGATCAACGGGGGGATATGCAGTGTTCCTTGGTTCGAACTTGATCGCCTGGAATGCTCGTAAACAAGCAACGGTGTCCCGCAGTAGCACTGAAGCAGAGTACAAAGCAGTTGCAAATGCCACAGCAGAGCTTATTTGGATACAGTTTTTGCTCAGAGAGTTGAAGATCCCTCAGAAGCAGCCGCCGGTACTTTGGTGTGATAACATTGGTGCGACGTATTTGTCTTCAAATCCAGTCTTTCATGCTCGCACCAAACACATCGAAGTTGATTATCATTTTGTCAGGGAACGTGTTGCCCAGAAACTGCTTCTTATCAAGTTCATCTCCTCGAAAGATCAACTTGCTGACATCTTCACGAAGCCACTGCCTCTTCCTCAGTTTGAAGGGTGTAGGCGCAATCTCAACCTGGTGAATTCTTCTGAGCACGGTTAAGATTAAGGAAGGGTGTTAGACTCTGTATATACTGGGCCCCACTTTGTAATTGTGTTGTACATTATTATGTACCTCTCTATATAATAGAAAGGTCACCCACGTTGGAGGTGTGCCACAAACCCTAAAACCCTTCTCTAATGCCCGCCAGCGAACGCAAAGTGCGGCCCTGGAACATGCTGCCCGACGACGTACCGGTGGATCCACCCCTGTCCCTTCTCCAGAACCCACGCGTCGGCCGACATGGAGCCACCGGTGACCACGCCCAGCCTCCCGCGCACCTCCGTCAGGTGGTAGCGCATGTGTCCGGGCGGCAGTGAGGGCAGCGCCGGGGCGGCGGGAGCGACAACTTGCTCGTCGTCCAGGTCGAACGCCGCGACCTTGCGGGTGCCGCTGAGCGTGACCCAGAGCCAGTAAGTCATGCCGTCGACGCTGACGAGGGGCAGCCCGGACCGGCATGCACAGGCACCTCCCGCCACGTGGCCTCCCCGAGCGTGAGCACATGGACGGCGTCGAACTCGCAGACCCGCTCGTAGCTGCACGGGACATGCACCACCTTGTACTTCCCCGTCGTCGGGTGGTACGCGAAGCCGTATGCCTCGTGCCATGCCTTGGCCTCGCTCCACTTGGTCTGCGTGATGTGGCGCCCGACGAGCTGTGCCGCGCACGGCAGCGCCGGGACAGCGAGGGCCTCGCCGGTGGCCGGGTTGACGACCGTGACGGCGCCGCCGGCGCGCTCCTCGTTGTCGCAGAGGCAGAGCAGGCCGTTGCACGTGCCGACCAGCTGCACAGCACTATCGCCGTAGTGGAGGCGTTTCGCGGCGTTCCTCCAAAGCGGCCTGCAGCTCCCCGCCGCCGCCCCCGCCGAAGACAGATCGTCGATTATGTACGCGACGCCGCTGCTGGGGTCCCAGATGAGGGGGCTGGCGCGGCTCTGCATCTCGGTGGTGCGGCTGTTGACGACGTCACGCCAGTGACGGCAGACGAGACGTGCCCGGCGCCGGGAGCTCGGCGGCAGCCGCCGCAGGATGTCTGCCAACACGTCGGTGGAGAAGTAGCGTTCCATGGCCCGCCCGCCGTGATTCTCTTTCTTCTTGGATGGGATCTGTCAATAAGTTTGTTGTTGATGTCCTTATTTTTAGCCGGGGCTCACGTACGTAGCTGCCAAGTTTGAGTAGAATCCGTCACGGGAACAGGTCTGCTCCTATACTTTCCCGGAAGTTTTTAGGAGACCTCCTTCTCTTTTTTTTTATAGAATCGGTTACCTCCTGTTCGACGCCCGCAGGCGTCAAAACAGCGGAGGCAACGCACATTGGCCCAGCCCAACATGCATTACTATACTGGACTGCTGAGGACGCGTACTGTAGCAACATGTACGTCTACTGTAGCTGTTCGGTTTTTGGATCCCTATAAAAAGAGCTGCTCGTTTTTGGTCATTTTATCTTTCTAGTTTTTATTTTTCGCAATTTTACTTTTTTATAATTTTCTGTACAGTAAACAAGTTTATATATATGGTGCTCATTATTTCAATACACACTGAACATTTTTTATCAAACACGATGACCTTTTTTGTGTCAAACATGAAAGTTCTAAAAAAACATGAATATATATGTTGAACAATTTTCGAATATGCATTGAACATTTGGTAATATAAGTTGATTTTTTTAATATAGATTGAGCATTGGTGTAACATATGCTCAACAAATTGCAAAACGACAGTGAATATTTGCATTATTGAACTGTTTCTAATATATTATGAACATTTTTATAATGCATCATGA
The DNA here is from genome assembly GCF_018294505.1 of Triticum aestivum. Taxonomy (NCBI): domain Eukaryota; kingdom Viridiplantae; phylum Streptophyta; class Magnoliopsida; order Poales; family Poaceae; genus Triticum; species Triticum aestivum. The sequence continues at coordinate 554,991,139 of NC_057808.1, read as the reverse complement.
ACTTTTTGTAATATATTGTGACATTTTCTTATATGCGATACACATATTTGTAACACACAGTGAATTTTGTATAATACACAAAAAAAGAAAGAAAAGGAAAAATAAGAAGAAGAAATAGAAATAGTAAAAATGAAAAGAAAAAGAAACCGAAAAAAGAAGAAACAGCAAAGTGACTGTGGGCTGCCCAAACCTGGGCATCGGGAGGCCGAGCTTCAGCGATGCCACGACGTTTCACCTTCACCTCACCTTCTGCCATTCCGCCATTCTTCTCTCCCATTCTGTCATTTTGTTCCCCTTCCGCCATTCGCGCAACACACCTTCCGCCATTCATGGCAACACACTTTTCACCATTTCGCACAGCACACCTTCACACATTCTGCCATTCGCAACACACCTTCCGCCATTCGCAGCACACCTTCCATGCTTCCTTACACCAAAGTACTGCATGGGGGATGTTGCAACCGGCTAAGATGGTGCTGCCATTGGCACGTTGTGAAGCTGCACCTAGTAGCACCAATTGCTACGTCCGGCGATGTTTTTTGCTTGACCCACAGAAAACGGAGGATGCAATCGTCATTGACTTTTGGTACCACACGCAACAGTAACTGCTACAATCATTCATAGCGAAGCTGCGACCATGATGGCAGTGACGGCGATTTGCTACAACCGTTGGCTTTTTCTACGACCAACGGGGAAATTTGCTACAACCCAGGTCATGTCATCTGCTAAACAATGGCATCTGCTGAACAATGACACCTGCTGGAAAAAAATTATAAACTACCATGTAAAAAATTTCAACAAAAAAAAGGGTCCGCCTGTGTCACATCCAGATATGAGATAATACCTCACATCTAAGTATGATGTCAGCACCCACCTCATTTTTTTCATTATTTTTTCCTATTTGTTTGATTTCAATATGTCAAAGCCCAAAACTAAAAACCAGCACGCCCCGGGTACGCCTGGGTGGCCGGCCTATACGTAAATTTGGTCGCTAGCTCCCATCAAAAGAAAAAAAATCTAGACGCTAGATACGAGTACAAAAAAATCTGATCGCTAGCTTTTTCTGGAAAAAATCTGATCTCTAGTGCTAACATGGATTTGTTAGCTTTTGCGTCTGGTCGTTATACATTTACAAGTATGTCTCTCAGCTAGCTTCTACGCTACCAATGATTTTGTTTGCCTTTTAGTTTTTGTGTTTTTCACCCTTATATTTTATAATTAATTTTCAGTGAGGAACAAAGTTTGATCAAAACATATTATAAAGACACATGTTCATGAATTTACATAAAAAATTTCAAATTATAAAAATCTTAACAAATACCAAAAAAGTTCTAATATACAGTAAACAATCCTTTAATAAATGATCATTTTTCTGAATACACACTAATTGTCTTGCAATATATATTGAACATTTTTTATTAAATAGTCAAAAAATTATATACATTGACCTTTTTATTTATAGTAAATGAAGATTTCTATAAATACATTAAATTAATTTAAAACACATACTAAATAATTGATTGTGCATTCAAAAAAGTTCATGGATTACAAAAAAATATTTACGATTCAAAATTTATTCGCAGATTAAAAAAATATGTTCATAATTCCGAAATGTTCATGATTTAAAAAATGAAAATAAGTTTAAAAAAGGTTCAGCAATTTTAGAAAATAGCAAGGAAAGGATATGTAGAAAAAATGAATGAAAAGTAAACAGGAAAAAAACTAGAAAATCAAATAAAGAAAATAGATAAATAACAAGAGAACAAAAATGAACACATTTTGAATTTTTTTTTTAATTTGGTAAGCACAGAAAATTTTAGGAAAATATTTTTTTTATGAATTTTGGAACATTTATTGAAACTTGTGAATTTATGAAAAATGGAAAAAGAATCAGAAAAAACAAAAAAATGAGATCAACTTTTTAAAAATAGAAAAATTAAAAGGAGGGGAAAACTAAATGATGGAAAAATGATAAAATAAAAAGCAGAATAAACATGAAGAAAACAAAAAAAAAAGTATCCTAACTACTTGGGTCGGCTCATCTACGGTTTGTTCGTTGTCGAGGGTGGACTTGCAACTGGGATAAAAAAGGTCGGACCCCCAAAGGCGTGTCGAGAGTAGACTCGCAATTGGGACTAAAAACGATCAAGCCGCAGTTGCGAGTTGAATTTGGACTTACAACTGGGACAAAAATTGTTGGGCCCTAGTTGCGAGTCGAGGGTGAACTTGTAACTGGGACAAGAAAAGGTCGAGCCTAGTTGTAATTCGACGATGAACTTATAACTTGGACAAAAAAAGGTCGGCCCAGTTGCAAATCGAGGGTGGACATGCAATTGGACTTAAAAACCCGGGCCCAGTTGCGAGTCGAGGTTGGAGTTGCAACTCGGACAAAAAAGGTTGGGCCCTAGTTGCAAGTCGAGGGTGGACTTGCAATTTAGACAAAAAAATGGTTTGGCCCCATTTACGAGTTGAGAGTGGACATGCAAATAGGACAAAAAAGCCTGGGCCCCAATTACGAATCGAGGGTGGACTTCTAATTGAGGCAAAAAAAAGGTTAGACCCAGTTACGAGTCGAGGATGGACTTGTAACTAGAACAAAGGGGCCTGGTTGCGAGTCAAGAGTGGAATTGCAACAAGGAACAAAGGTAAGGCCCAGTTGCGACTCAAGGGTGGAATGCAGCTGGCAAAAAAGGTCGGACTTGCAACTGGGACAAAAAAAGGTGAGGTCACAGTTATCTGTCGAGGGGGGATTGCAATTGGGGAAAAAGGCCGAGCTCCAGTTACGAGTCAATAGTGGACTCGCAACTAGAAAAAAAGGTCGGGCCCCAGTTGCGAGTCAACAGTGGACTTGCAACTGGAAAAAAGTAGGTCGGATTCCATTTACGAGTCGATGGCGAACTTACAACTCGGACAAAAGAGGTCGGGCCCTAGTTGCGACTCGAGGGTGGCCTTGCATCGGGGACAAAAAAGACCGGGTCCTAGATGTGATTCGAGTGCGGACTTGCAACTAGGAGGAAAAAAAGGTCATGCCGCAGTTGCGATTTAAGGGTGGACTTGCAACTGGAACAAAAAAGGATGGGTCCCAGTTGCGAGTCGAGGGTGGACTTGCAACTGGGACAAAACAAGGTCAGGATCCAGTTGCGAGTCAACGGCCGACAAAAGCGAAGCCAAAAAGGTCTAGGCCAACAACAGGATACGCAGTAAACAAACATCAATAAGCGAGGCGGGAGATAGAGAGCTTGCATGAAAATTACGGGAACGAAATCAAATGATGAATTTAAAATAGACTTATAAAATTTTAAAAATCATGAATTTTAAAAAGACCAAAACAAGAGATAACAAAAAAACAAAAAATTTAAAGCCAAAAAGAAAAAAAATTAGAAAGAACAAACAAGGAAAAAAATTGCGACAAAACTTCCAATCTATTCATCAACTGTCAAGGTAGTACAAAGAACCCCAGAAGTAAGAATTACATCCAGGTCTACGGCGACTACAAGCACTGGAGCGAGCCAAAGGCGGGCCGCCGTCATCGCCCCTCCCTCAACGGAGCCGGGCAAACATTGTTGTAGTAGACAATCAGGAATTCATCGTGCTAAGGCCCCATAAGACCAGTGCACCAGAACAGCAACCGCCGCCGATAAAGAGACATCTAGATTGGCAGGATGCAACCTGCAGACACATAGACTAACGAAGACCGGATCCAAACGGATCCACCGAAGACAAACGCTGAACGGATCCCACGAGATCCGCCAGAGACACGCCTCCACACGCCCTCCGACAATGCTAGAAACATCCCCGAGACGGGGGCTAGGCGGGGAGGACCTTATTCCATCTTTAAGAAGTCGCCTTCGCCTCGTCTTTCTGAGCATGACACGAACCCTAACAAAAACTCCAAAAAACATCTAAAAACGAAGCCCTCCCGTCGGCAAGGGCCAGGATCCACCACGCCTCCATGATCCAAGGACCATAGGAGACGAGGCGGACCGGCGACGGCGCCAGCGAGAGACAGGGAAACCCTAACTCGGATGTTGCAGAAGCCAGGAGCGAAAAAAAGAGTACTACTCAGGATAACAAGGAAATTTTATTAAAGAGTCTTGTTCCAAAAGACCGAACTAAAACTACAGATGTGCCATAGTTATTGCACATCTAAGTAACTTAATCAAGCATAGAAAAAAGAAAAGAAGGAAAGAAAATACCCACACGAATCTTTGTGTAAGATCAATGATACATGACTTAGATGTGCAATATTTATGGCACATCTAGATGTGCTTTAGCAAAACTGAAGTACAAATTGGCGCCCTAGCGCCCTTCTCACGGAGCGTAGCTATACGTTTCCTTACTTCTCCTTGCTCTCAATTACATTGCCTTAAAAAATTATATCCATCAAACACATGGACAGCCTAACCCACAAAAAATGCACAAAAGAAAATGGTTATTTTCGTCATTGGGCCAGGCCCAACAGAAACAACCTGACACAACTGAGCAACAAACATAGCTGCATGGGGTGTGTTACAAAAAAAATTATGCATGGGACATACGAGTGCGAGGGACCGTTGCACGAATCTTATAGTAAAGTTTTATCCTATGCTGATGAACTTAGATGTGAGATAACTACTTTACAACTAGGTATGAAATAGCAATAAAAAAATGTCATCCGCCGAACAATGGGGGGCCTAGGGTCGAGGTCTCCTGGGTGCGAGAGCGAGTCGCCAGCCACTGCGCTGTGATGTGGTGTTTTGATTCTCTAATAATACGTTTGCTGGTATTTGTCACACAGCAGACTACTTTGGCTCCGATTCTGTATCAAGATTCACACAAATGAGACCGACGGCAGATGGGACGTAACCTCCAGCGAGCGCCTGTCGTCCGTCTGATCCAGCGTACGCTGGACTAATAAAAAAAGGGTCATTTATCCTGGTTCTAGAGAGCCTTTAGTCCCGGTTCTGGAACCGGGACTAAAGGGTCGGTACTAAAGGCCCTCCATGTGGCTGCTGTCTGGAGCTCCACCTCTAGTACAGGAAATTTTACGATTTTTTTTTAGTTTTTTATGATTTTCAAATTTCTGAATTATTTTACCTCTTAATCTCTAATCACCCATCATCACTGCTCAATTTAACCTCTAATCTCTAATCACCCCTCATCATTCCAAATCATCTAACTTCCCGGCCGGTCACCCATCCTCTCACTACCCCAGCCTGAGCACGCTTAACTTCTGGGTTCTATTCCCCCTCGTTTCCAAGTCTGCACTTGTTGTTTTCCTGACAATTGTAATATGTCAATCCTATTAATCCTCAGGAGTTTAGCTTGAGCATGAAGTCACACGTTTCACTGTTTGAGTTTGAAACTATTATTCTAAAAAAAATATTTAGTAACACTAATATTTCTTGAGTAAGTAGTTTGACCAGATTTGACCAAAATTCAAAAAGATTGAAATAATTATTTAGTAACACTAATATTCTTGAATAATTATGTAGTAACACTAATACTTCTTGAATAAGTAGTTTGACCAGATTTAACCAAAATTCAAGAAAAACTGAAATTTAAGCATATCTCTTTTTTTCCTTTTAGAATTTGAGGATTCTAAAAAATTGCAAACAGGCTATAGGCGGTCAAAATCGGATGTGGATTTTCGTGCTGAACATTTTGATATATCTCAAACCGGGACTAAAGGTCTAATTTTTAGTCCCGGTTTGAGACACGAACCAGGACTAAAGGGCACGTCCCGGTTCGTGTCTCAAACCGGGACTAATGGCTTTAGCCGCTCGTAATGCAACCGGGACTAATGTGAAGACTAAAGCCCTGTTTTCTACTAGCGTGGACGGAGCCACGTACATGCACGTTGGATCAATCGGTGTCGGTGGGCTCATGATGCGTCACATGTCTCTCTCTGGCTGTTCGCCAGCGATCACGATCCCAATTTGTTAAATCTAAACTTGGTCAACGAGCCAGCATGTCATCGACTGCATCATCAAATGAGAAATGATATGCCCTCCGTCATGTCCTCCCCTCCCCGGTAGCTAGCTCTCCTGTAGGCCCTCTCTCCGCCCGTGACCACCACCAAGAGGCGTCCCCGGCAGCAATCAACGACGGCGGCAGGGACGCTTCCCGACGTCTCAACTCTCAAGGCGAGTCTTCTCCACTGATTACTCCCCTCCTCTTCCTCCTTCATTTCTCTGATTTGTCTTTCTGCTTCAGTTCGAACAGACTGAGGGTAATTCCGTGACAAGTAACCCGCCACATCCATCTCAATCCTTCCTACCCTCCACCAACAACCATGCCGACGCCTCCGACTCCGGCGACGAGGCCTGCACCGACGCTGCCGGACGAGCTTATCGAGGAGGTCTTCCTCCGCCTCCCGCCGGACGAGCCCTCGAGCCTCATGCGTGCCTCCCTGGCCAGCAATTTTTGGCTCGGCCTCCTCACCGGCACTAGCTTCTCCGTTCGCTACCGAGAGTTCCATGATACTCCCCCCATGCTTGGCTTCTTTTATTCTTGGCTCCACGCCGACCGCCCCCACGACGAAGGAGAACGCCCCGTCCAGCGCTTTGCCTTCACCACAAAATTCGGCGCGCGCATTCCCGAGGTCCAGGAATGGGACGACTATGAAGCGTTGGACTGCCGCCATGGCCGCGTTCTCTTTGAAAACCCCTTTGGTTGCCCCGCCCCGCTGTTCGTTTGGGACCCCATGACAGGCTGCACGAGATACCTGGAGAAGCCCGATGGATGCTGGGGCGATGGGGCCACGGTGGTCTGTGCTGTGAGCGGCTGTGACCACCGCTTGTGTGACGGAGGGCCCGTCCGTGTGGTCTTTTTCACGACCGGTGACGGTGATGGTTGTGTTGCACACGTGTCCGTCGCGTTGCTGGAGATGGATGATGCATGGAGCGAGAGCTCTGATCTTGATCTTGAGCTTGAGTGGACCCTGAGCCCTGGTCTTGAACTTGAAGCTAGGCATGCATTCATTCCTGAAATAATGCCCCCTGTCCTCATCAAAGACGCACTCCACTTCATGCTTTCCATTGTTGATGGTGTTCGTGACATGGCTATTCTCAAGTACGACATGGCCTCTGATGGCTTGTCATTGATTGATCTACCGGACGTGCGCTCTAATGGCTTACCACTCAAAGACCATTCCTTTATCCCCATGGCCATGGGGGATGGCAATTTGGGGTTTGCACAAGTGGACGGGTTAACCCTCAACCTATGGTCAGGCTCAATCCAGACGGGTGCCGAGGGCCTTGCGTCATGGACTCAGCATAGAGTTGTCGATCTTCAGAACCTTCTCCCTATTCAGAATCCCAAGGAAAGTCTTAGGCTGATTGGATCCGTGGAAGGCAGTGATATCATTTTCGTGACTACAGACCTTGGCATCTACCAGATTAGTCTCAAGTCCCTCATATGGAAGAAGCTATGGAAGAGCGAGAAGTTCAGTGCTTTGATTCCGTACATGAGTTTCTACAATCCACAAGGTATATTTATATGTCCATTTCTTTCTGATTTGGTAACAACCACCCTTAAATAATAAGCCCTCTGTCCCAAAGTAAGTGTCGCTCTGAAATATTTTACACCTAGTTATATTTGATGTTTAACCAGATGAAAATTTATATTTGATGTTTTTAATTTGTGATAATGTATGTAGGCTCAAGAAAACTTTGAGCGCTATGTACTATACTTGAATGTTACACCTAGTTATTCTTATGAAGGGGTATGGAATCACACAAATAAATCTACATTTGCAGAGAGGATCAACCCCTACGATGAAGCTCATTGATGGCTTAGTGTTGGATGTGCTTAAGAGCAGAAGGCCAATATCATCAATTGGAAAAATGACCACTTGAAGGGGCAACGTGGTCTCGTGATGAATTATGCATTATTAATAGCTGGTTTGGTGCAATGGTGTTTGTTTTGTCATTTTGTTGGTAACTTAGTCGGCCAGCTTAATAATTCCAGGTGTTAAGTGGCATGCGTAAGCGGGTGAAGGGATTATCTTTGTAATGAACCTACTAGTTGTCACAGGATTTACGGATGGACAGAGCTAACCGACTTTAATCTTCTTCCTCATAATTGAAATGTCTTATCTTTCTGTAATTGATGTCTTAATATCTTTCAATATCAAGTTGCCGTATTTGGTTTGCCGCCTCTTCATGCCTGCATATTGCCTCACACTAGAGGTCTCTCATTTTGCATCATGCTTATCAACATCTAGAACCTTTGTGCAACCATCGATGACGTCAGGAATCACCAAATTTTAAATCGCGGGCGAAAGTTGCGCGATCGCGGCGCAATCGCTGGCTGGAAGCTTCTCCCCGCAACGCAATCCTTCAAAAAACGCAATCTGACGCTAAACGCGCGATCATGCGCGAAATGGGACGATTTGCCTTCCCTTTCGCTGCCCTTTTGCTGGGACGGGCTTAATGACTGAAACAAGAAAAAGTCATACAACATGGGGGGGAGGGGAAATAAATACTCCAAGCTTGCTAGTAAGCTCTTCTGGTATTAAAATTGACAATATTCTAGACAAAAAACATTTGGCAGAAATTCTCATACTGATAAAAGTTACAGATTTTGAGGCGTGAGAACAAGGTACTACACGGAGGCGGAGGCATATCTGATTGACTCTATAGAATGGTGCAAGGGTGAGTATGAGAAGAGTTTGAGCAGGTTACGTGCGGTGCTCTGCTATTTGGTTTTCATGCCTATGAATTGATAGACAAAGAAGGCTCCAGTCTAGAGTAGCATGTCGTTCTTCAGACGGTTACAGGTACAGGTTCAAACAGTTCTCTGTTGTCCGGTAGGAAATGGTACTGTTTGACCTGCAAGAGACTAGTAATGTGCACCAGGAAGTGGAATTATTTGTCCTGCCCGAGATTTATAAAGATCTCATAACTAATAATGGGAGTAGTAAAGTTACAGATCTTGAGGCTTAACAGCAGGAAGTGAAATTGTTTGGTCTGCACCCCTGAACCTGACAGTCTTTTTTGTTGTCCAACAGGAAGTGAAATTGTTTGACCAGCTAATAATGCATGATTAGGGGAAAAGCATTGGGACGTGGCGATCTTCTGTATGCCCAGCCCTGTTGCTGCATTAGCTCTACAACAAGCATCAGTGGACAGAGGTTAGTAGTAGCGATGATCAATGTACCCTTGCAATCTCTGACAAAAAATAATTTACTTATTCACTTGAACAGAAGGAGGCGCCCTAGCCCCTAGGGCGCCATTTCTTTGGAATTCAAACACATAGTACATCTAGGACTTTGAAGTCCCAGGGAACAAAGTTGCTCAGCCCGAGCAACATTGGGCACTGCATAGCCCTTTGAGCTGAAGTGAACTAGTACAGTAAGCAGAGGGGGATACAAGTACAACGCACAGCTTTTCAAAGAGCATTTACTGTAGCACAATTATGTGCCACGCCACATTCAAAATCCCTATCGATGTGACATATCCTCAATCCTACTAGATCGTTATAAGCCTCCAAGATCTGCGAGATCATGTCAAATTTCCCACTGTCTTGGATTGGAAAGGAGGTCACCTGAAGCTGCAGCTTAGCTAATGTTTGATCATATGCTAGGAGCGTGGCCTTCTGAATCAGCACATCTTGCCATGATCGTCCTGTTCTTTGCAAACATGGATTCCAAGGCTTGTAGCAGGATGCAGAGAGTTGTTCTCCCAGGAGGCATCTTGCAAAAAAGCTTAAAACCTTCACTCCCCGAGGGGGTGAGTCATCAACATGTGGTTGATGTTGCTGCCCAGTGGCACCTGCCTCATATGTTGATCACTGCATAATAACATGTGAATATCTTCATCCCACTACATGGACATTGCAATCTACTACTATTATGTCCACTGTAGGCCGAAAGTATGCAGCAAGTACCTGAAAGTTTTGCGGACGTGCTGAAGGAATAAAAACCTGTATCAGATCTTCAAGCAGCCATGCAGCCCCATATCCTGTAATACCCTAAACTTATGGCTAAAGATTCAGTTTGCATGCTATGCTCTTCAGCAACATTGCTTGCTAAAAGAAGAACAGTTTTGCTAAGTCTCAGTCGGCTTAGACTTCATTATGTCTCAGTCGATGTTATATTCCATCCATCGATCTTGCATTGAGATTCATACAAAAGATTCTTTTCAGTTTTTTTTTCTTTTTCTTTCCATATACTATATCACTTGACCGAGACTTTGTTAAGTCTCAGTCGACCGAGACCTAGACACACCCAAAGAAGAACAGTGACATCAGCTCTTGACAGGTAGCACTAATCTTTTTCAGGGTGACATGCAGCATTAATTAAACCCACAAGTATAATTAGGACGCATCAGCAGGCCAGCATGCAGAAACCATCATTATATCAATTCTAGGATGGCATAACCACTAAATCTGGTTATACACTATATCAATTCTAGTGATTGCAGATATAACAGAGCGCATATGTCATGCTGCAAGGGTTCATTACAAGATAACACATATATTCACCCGCGTACAAATGCCAACAACAATGGGAAATTATAAATGCTTAGTGGCAAAATCCTAAAACAATACGAGAAAACAAGCGAAGTAATGTTGCTATGTGACATCATCCAGATACATGAGCTTGACGTAAAGTGCGTCTTCAACGAAGACAGGGTGCATTTCGTCCCAAACTGCAACGGGCCCAAGATGAAGAGCAGAGCATGGGTCGTTCCACTTATTAAAACGAGAATCAGAGCATGGCTTGCTCCAATCACCCGTCACCGGCAAGGACATGCACGCGCGCACAACACATTCACCATCTTCAATCGTGTACAAACCGATGTAGAGCACCTGGAAGGGGCCTGCGTGGCACGCACGGTGGTCACAGCCAGCCACGGTGCAGAGCACCGCTGCCCCATAGCTTCTGCCCAACTGGCCGGGCTGGTCCAGCTCCCTCCGGCGGCCCGTCATGGGGTCCCAAACGACGAGCGGGCCGGGTTCGTAAGCCATATGGCCGAGGAGAACGCGGCCACCGCGCAGAGCACCGCTGCGGCATAGCTGCTGCCGACCTGGGCGGGGTGGTCCAGCTTCCTCCGGTGACCCGTTATGGGGTCCCAAACGACGAGCGAAACGTGGTCCCGGTGCTCGGACTGGTTGCCGAGGAGAACGCGGCCGTGGCGGCAGTCCCACGCAGTGAAGTCCCCCCCCCCCCCCCCCCCCCCCCCCCCCCAATTTGGTGGTGGGGAAGAAGTGCGGGATGTTATCTTCCACCTCACGGACGGAGTTGGGGTGCCAGGAACAAAGGAAGCCCAGCATGGGGAGAGCTCCATGGAAGTCGCGGTAGCGAGCACGGAAGCGAGGGTCGGAGAGGAGGCCGAGCCAGACCTTGCTGACGAGGGAGGCGCGCAGGAGGTGCTCGGGCTCGTCCGGAGGGAGGCGGAAGAAGGAGCTCGTCCGGCAGCGATAGTACCGGAGGCGGCGGCGGCGGCATGGTGGGTGGGTGGATGCGGCGAGGGTTTCGGATGGGGAAATTTTGGAGTGGAAGGGGAAATTTTTGGTCTTGTGTGCTGGGCCGGGGCGAGAGTGTGGTGCTCTCGGTTTACTCTGATCGGCCTCTACTTTGGCCTTCAAGATAGTGGCAAGTTTCCCTAAAAAAAACCTGCTGGCAAGTTCAAAAAAAAAATTAGAAGAGTCATCATAATTTCAGTATCCCGAACTTTTTTCAGTTTTATTGTGGTAGCATTTGCAGTTTCAATTAATGTTGACCAAAAACCAACAACACGATTGTTTATTTTAGGAAAATGCAAACCACAAGATTTTGACAAAAAGAACTAGAAAGCAATCATTTTTTTTAATTCAGCCTAGTTATAAAATGAGAGTTTTCCTCGAATTTTTGTCAAGTGAGCTAATTTTCCATAATATAAATCTTTCGAATTCCATTGCCTTTCATTGTAAAAATTGTTTTTTTGTGGAGTTTTTTATGAGTTTGACACCCCAAGCGATGAATATCCAACTGGTATAGAGTGGAGGGGACAAAGTTGGACTCCAACAATAGTCAGGGACCACAAATAATATGGATCGAAGGGAGTGGTAAAGTTTCATCACAGTCAGTGTCCCTTTTTCTAAAATTCAAGGTCATGTAGATATTCATGTTGTGATCAGAAATATCACATGGATAGGTGGTGGGCAAGCCATCCTTGGAGAGGATGCAGTGAGAGTTGTATGTCTCGGTTGGAGGCTTCGGCGGCTTGAGGTCGACGGGAGGTTGAGCTCATCACGACGGCGGGAAGTGGAGCTTGTGTCAAGGCAGTGCGAGTTAGGCAGGAGGTCGAGCTTGTCATGATGGCTGGATGAAGAGCTTGGCGCGTCAGGGCTACATGAGGTTGAGGTGCCTCGAGGAGCGAACGACGGAAGGGTCATGACTAGGGTTTTGGCTACAAGGGAACTCCATGAATCATAGTTACTTCGGCGGTCCTTCCATCTTGATTTGGCTCCGTGGAGTTTGGGCCAACTCCGTCATGCAGTCAACGAAGCTAATACTTGGAGTATTCCTCAACACACATTATATATTGAGTGTATAACCAGATATCCTTAGCAACTGGCTGTTTTTGGAAAATTGTCTCTAGTTAGTCATATCCTCAAAGAGGGTTTTCTGTATTCCTGGACATTTGAGGTGTTGATATTTTTATAAACGTTGCACATGTCTAAAAGTCTGAGTAGCAATATCTGATTCCAAGGGTTCTTTAGGCCAAGCCGTCTTAAAAAAAAGGCAACCTATTAAGGCCAAGTAGTCATCGCCATATACCCAAATTTATTCTCGGGCTCCCCATCCATCGCCCATCAAAACTTTCTTATGTTTATGCCAAAAAATGGGTTTGACAATGAAAGTTTCTTACAAAAATGGGAAAAGGAAATGATAGAAATAGAAAAACTAGAAATTAAAATGCATAATACACTAGAAAAACAATGGATTTTTATAAATTAAATTGATTTATTTTGTAGATTTTAAAAAAGCTCATAACACATATTTATGGCCTATGTTTTTATCCTATACTTTATTTTATTTTTCTTAAATATTTGGATCTAAATAATGAGCAATCTTTAGGAAAACAAAACATGATTTATGCCAAATAAACCAAAGTTTTCGAGTGGGTCTTGAACCTATTTCATTCTTCTAATCGTCCACTCCATGTCATCGTCAAAATCACTTTTAGTGCAACAATTGATCAATGCTAAATATGGTTTTGGCACTCGAGTGTTGATCCGATTAGCATAAAATTAAGGGATCAAACTTTGACTCCGATGATTATAAGCTATTTTATCTATGCATGGAGCAAAAACAACACTATAAAACCTAACTTTTAAGTTACATAACATATATGATGTGACATATATATTACCTTAGCAATGTATGTAGCATTTTTCAAAAAAAAATTGCACATATAAAAATAGAATATGAAACATAATCTTAAGGCAAGGGATAATACATCAACATCATAACACCATCCACATTGTGCCATTTTGGCTCCTCGGTTTCTTGGAGCCTAGTATTTTGAAAATATGAAATTTATATTTGGAAAATTCAAATACTATAAATTCTTTTTCCATATAGAAGAGAGCCTTGGCTCCTGGGTTTCTTGGAGCCCCGTATTATTGAAAATATGAAATTTATATTTGGAAAATTCCAAATATTAGAAATTATTTTTCCATATAGACGAGAACCTTGGTGTGGGCATGCAACACTAGAGAGATATATATTTTCATTGCTCTCCCCAGTTCCTGGTGCACAAGGATCTAGAGCATACGATGGTTCAACGGACAAAATATCACCTTTACCACAAGTCACAAATCACGGAGGGAGCAAAAACTTTGATGGTATGTCCATGAATCACAAATCAAAACCAAAAAAAAACACTGACAAGAGTGCGGCTGTGAACCTTGACAGACCCAAGTTCGAATCCAGCCTAAAAGGAACAAACATTGTAAGAACAGATGGTAGAAGGGGCAGTACAGATGAATTTGTTCTAAGAAACCTATAAGATGAACAAAAGTGAATACATTCTCCTTTTCTGTAAACTATATCGGTCATACAAGCGAGGAATTCACTTTTCCCCCATTTCGTAGCATTTGACACGATGAGATGGCATAGATCAGTCATCAGCAGTAACAGACTGACGGTAAACTATGTTGGCTAAAATCCTTCATTAAGAAAGCATTCTTTTACCAGCGAGTGCCCTAAAAAAATCTAGAGTGCAGCAAGGAATTCATGTGCTCATATCTGTATGTGCAGTTGTCAACTTTAAAGCCGTTGTGCCAATTTGACAGAACTTGTCAAATATTCAGGTGGAAGGAGTGCGAGAAACAAAGAATAATTGAAAAGCAATGAGTAAACTCACATTCTCCACGATGATCATTCACCACAAACAGTTCAGTACGTGGATGATACATCTCCCACTGTGTCAATGCCTCCTTATGGCCAACAAACACGTCTCCGAAAGCAAGGGCTATTTATCTTCTCTTTCTGCAACAATATTAGTGCGTACTCCCTCCGTCCCATAATGAGTGTCAAAAAATGTCTTACATTATGGGACGGAATAGTATTATTTAACTCTTGAGCTGTCAGGTCATTGCCTTCTCCGCCTTCAAAGTCCCTCTCTAGAACTATCATTTCAACTTTCAACAGGAACTCCTCATCCGTTACTACAACTTCTCTGGTCAAAGTTTCAACTAGAGCAATAGTTAGCCTCGCCTTCAAATGCCTGGTAGGTACAACGTCGTACCATATGTCCTCGTCGATGGCACATGCACTAGAGCCATTGCTTTGTTGGTCGTAGGTATATCTCCTCTTTACGAGCAATGAGGGAGTACTGTGAGTGCACAGGCCTGCTGGTGCCTGGCCACAGCGACATCCAGGTCGAAACACAGGACGGGAGTTAGTGTTGTCGAAAAGGTGGTCCTGCCAGACGAAGATTCACATTAGCTGCATAATACCAGAGGTGAACCATCTCTTTTGAAATCAAGATTCTCATTCAGCCGGGATTAAGGTACATGAACTAGTTCACACCGAAAAGGAGAACTTTGTTCAGCTGCCAAGGCTGCTAATTGAGTTCAGAACAGATATCTTTAGTTTGCATTATGATGACAAGTACTAGTAGTGAAGTAGTAATCTTTATAAAATGCAAATATTTTGATAAAATAGGTGGCAGCAGAAATAAACAAACTAAATAGAAAACTCCCATGCTTCCAGGATTACATATCTTGCCAAGATGCCACATGCATAATGTTAGAAATTCTATCGGCAAGGTTATAAAGAAAGCTCTGCCTTTCTTTTTCTGACGGGCACACTATGTTCTAACTGTATTTTGTGCCTGAAACAAAGTCGTGACATATGACATTTTCATATTGTTCTGAAATGTGTCCCCTGCATAGATTATAAAGTCATGAAAATCTTCTAGTTATTTCTAATCGTGAATCTTAAAATTTGTAATGATCCTCAAACTTTAAGATATTACCTCACAGATAACCTTGGACTGCCTCAGTGAACTGAACTATATATCCACTATAAAGTATACAGAGAAGACATTGGGCAATTAACAGCAGAATTATGTAGACAGAATCTTAATGCGCAATAATCCAAAGCAGTCATGATAAACCGTAAACCATTAAAATCCTCCAGTTTTGGATTCTCCAATAGCATACAAACTTGGAGGAGAAAATGAATGATTAAACCCCACAGGGGTTTACTAAACTTTTGGCGCGAAGAATGAATTCTGGCAAAATGTCTCATCCTTTCCACCAATTGACTGCTGACCTTTGTGGGATTGTTATTAATTGTTCATCTCATGAAGGGTGGGGTATCAAATCCCTAGAAACAAGGAAATTCAGGCTTTACTTCATTATAATATCTTAATGATAGTATGTGTCAGCATAGTATGTGCAAGTATGTGCCACGGTAGGGGATAGCCACGATGAAGGTGTGATCAATCATGACTATCTCTCCTGTTGACTAGAGTGCCACCCTTCTCTTCAACATACTCAACCAGCATAACAAGCAACTCTCCAGCAATCCGCAATATCCCCCCAAAAAACTGATGATCAGGGGCCCCACCTCCGGTTCCATTTTCATTGAAAACAAAACCAAAAAATATAGTACAAATATATATCCTGCTGTAAGAATACAAACCACCTACCACGAACACCCACATATGAAGAAAATATGAAACAAAGTCATGAGTAGAGAAGTTTTCCAAGAAGATACCTTGTTTTTCTATTAAGTGTGTGTTGTCTGATGAAGAATAATGGGGGGAGCCAACTCAGTAGCCAAGCGGAGGAACAGTCCGGACTTGAAGAGAGACGGGGTCATGTAAATCCATGTTTTTTCCAAGACATGCATATTTATATATAGGTACAGAAAAACATAGAGAAATGTGTGTTGATGCCTTTGAGTAAAAGATCTTGTCTAAGAAATAATAGGAATCTACGAGCCATTCTAGAAAGTATGATAAACAAAAGCAATTGCAATGATCAGTCGATAACTATAGCCTTGCACTCTATGACCAAACATATAAACATCTTCATCTCACTAATATTGCTGTCTAGTATTATATGCACCTTTGGCAAAAATATGCAAGAAACAATGAACAAATAGCTGACAGTTTTATGAAGCTACTGAAGCAAAACCTCTTTGAGGTCTTCATACAGTCATGCAGATCACATCTTCTCAGTCAGTCAGTTCCCTCAACTTATAGCTCAAGATTTCACTAACATAATAACATTGATTGCTAAAATAAATGCAATAAAATCAGCACTTGACATGTAGCACTAATTAAATTCAAAAGATAAATTAAGACATATCAGCAAGCCAGCATACAGAAACCCATGATCATCTCTTGAGCGACAAGAACCACTAGCTCTAGACATGTCTCATCACCTCTTTTTGAAGATGAGAATTCAGATATTGGATCAAAGCTGGGCGAGCAAACTGTACAGGTTTTTAAATGGAAACACTAAGATATTGTCTGCAGATGCATTTTTCAGCAAATTACAAGAAGCCACATAGCTGACGCTGCAAGAAATCAGATGTTCATTACAAACATAATCCAATCACTCGCTTACGCTGCACCAAACCAGCTACTAAATAATGGCATAAGACGACACGGGGAACTGTCAAGCTTACTGACAAAAGCCAACAACAATATGATAAAACAAGAACCACTGCACCAAACCAGCTACTAAATAATGGCATAATTCATCAAAAGACCACTGTCGCCTCCAAGTTGGTCATCTTTTGTGATGATGAGAGTCGCCTCCTGGCTTAAACACACTCAACCATATGTTGTCAATGCGCCGCAAAAAATCTGCAAACTTAGACTTTTCAGTGTGATTCCAAAAGGGAGATGACATAATACTATATAAATTGCCAATTAAATAAGCACAATTAGTTGTAACCTTCTATTGTTACATACCACTGAAAGTTTGTTAGGATGCATTTCAGATATAACTTCCAATCTGATTAGACATCTAGTGACTTGTATGTTCCACTAGCTTATATTTTATACTTTAAGCTTTATTCCCAAATCAGAAGAAAAAAAAGGACTATACAGATATAGATATATATACCTCAGCGGTTGTAGAAACTCATGTAGGGAATCAAAGCACAGAACTTGTCTGTCTTCCACAGCTTCTTCCATCGTAGTGAGTTGAGATTAATCTCATAGATGCCCATGTCCGTGGTCACAAACACAGTATCACTGCCCTCCACAGTTCCAAGCAGTTCAAGATCTTCCTTTGGATTTTGAATGGGGAGAAGGTTCCCTAGATCGACGATTGCACGCTGAGTCCATGAGGCAACTCTGTGAGAACCTATCTGCCTTGACCACAGATTGAGGGTTAACCTTTCCACATGTGCAAGTCCCAAGCTGTCATCCTCCATCGCCATGAGTATAGCGGCATCGTCAATGACAGGCCCCTCCAATGGCGCATCAATTAGTGATAAGCAGTTAGAGTTCAGGTCATACTTTAGAATTCCTACACGACGATAATCCTCATAGTGCCTAAGCATGAAGTGAAGTGCGTCTTGGATGAGGACTGGGGGTCTTGCCTCAATGAATGCATCATCCACAAGATCAAGACGAGAGCACGGCTCACACCATTTGCCATTGGACCGCTTGCTGGAATCAGACAAGAGCACGGCTGCGGATGCAACACAAACACCCTCGCCCTCATCCTGGTCCAGGTAGACAAAGACGACCCAGAAGGGGCCCTCATGACACGCGCGGTGGTCACAGCCGGTGACGGCGCAGAGCACCGCAGCCCCACTGCTTTCGGCCTCCATGTATTCTGTGGACGGGGGCAGCTCTGTGGAGCAGCCCGTCATGGGGTTCCAAATGAAGAGCATCTTATACCTGAGGAGAACGCGGCCATGGTGGCAGTCCTGCGCATCGTACTCCCGGAGGTCGTCGGGAATGCGTGCGGCGAATTTCGTGGTGGAGACGAAGTGTGGGCGGGGGTCTGTCGACAGCGGACTGGAACATAAGAAGGGCAGGGTATATAGGAAGCCGAGCATGGGGGGAGCTCCATGGAAATCGCGGTAGCGGCCGCGGAAGCGAGCGCCGGTGAGGAGGCCGAGCCAGAGCTTGCTGGCGATGGAGGCGCGCACGAGGTGATCCGGCTCGTCCGGCGGGAGGTGGAGGAAGACCTCCTCGAGGAGCTCTTCCGGCAGAGATGGAACGGGGGTCGGCGGCGGCATGGTGATGGTGGGTGGGTGGAGGCGGCGAGGGTTTCGGGTGGGGAAATTTTTTAGCTGCTGCGGCTGGAGTGGAGTGGGGCTTCCCCGGATCGGCCTCTATTTGGGCTTTGGGCTTCCAGGCACATACGTCGTGGTAGGCTGGTAATCTATGCCTCAAAAACTTATTCTAAAAAAGACCCTGCTTGCAACCTAAAATCATTTGCCAAGGCATGAGAGAGTCATGGTAAATTCACTACTACGATTTCTTTTCAAAATGTGCCGCTATGGCGATAGCATTTTGATTTCATTTGATGTCTTCCAGTGATCAACAAAAAGATTATAATAGAAAAAGGCAAACCCCGCGGTTTCTCTCAAGGAAATACAGAAAGGAAAACCTCACAATTTCCCCCAAAAAATAGGAAAACAAAATTGCGGAAATCCAACTTGGTGCCCAGGCTCATCTGCTCCCGCTCAGGAAAAAATTCAAAACAAATACTAGAAGAATTCAAAAAACTCCAAAAACAATTGTGTGGTAGATAATTTGATGCGTGAGGTCCGCTTCAAATTTCAACTCATTTTGGACATCTGAGCAGCCCTCGGCAAAAAAGACAAATCGGCTCAGAACAGTGCGTGAATAGTAAACCTTTACAGACCCTGAATTTGTCTTTTTTTGCTGAGAGCTGCTCAGATGTCTAAATGAGTTGAAATTTTGAACGGACCTCACGCATCAAATTATCTACCACACAAAAACAATTTGGATTTTTTTTGAATTTTTCTAGTATTTGTTTTGCTTATTTTTCTGAGCATGGGTGCAGATGAGCTCGGGAGCAGAAACTCCGCGTCCAAACAATTGTTTCTTTAAATGTTCTATTTTTATAACATCCATTCATGTTTTGTGTTTCCCTAGTTCCTTCAAATGTTTCCCTAGTTCCATGTAAAACCCTGGTTTAAATTTTACTCCTTGGAAATTTAGTCTGCCTAGTTATAAAATTTGTTTTCCTCAAATTCTTGAGAATTGAGCTAATTTTTCCAAAAAATTATTTAAAATTGTTTCTTATTCTTCCAGATTCCATTGCATTTTAGTGTGAGAGTTGTTTTTCATGGAGTGCTATATGGGTTTGACACCTGCGCAATGAATATCCAACCGCTATAAAGTTGAGAGGACAAAGTTAGACTCCAACAATAGGCAGGGACCACAAATAGTGTTTCCCATTTTGAAGAAACATTTGCATGTAGTAAAGTTTCATCACATTGTCCCTATTCCAGAAATATAAGGTTATGTTAATATTCATGCCATGACCATAAAAATCTCATGAAAATGGATGGCGAGCATGTGGGCAGGCGGTCCTTGGAGAGGATGTAGTGAGAGTTGTAGGTGTCGGACAGAGGCTTCGTTGGCTTGAGGTCAACGACACGACGAGCTCATCATAACGGTGGGAGGAGGAGCTTGGCATTAGGGTTGCACAAGTTAGGAAGGAGGATGAGCTTATCACGGTGGTTGGACGAGGAGCTTGGCTTCAGGGCTATGCGAGGTTGCGGTGCCCCAAGGAGTGACCGATGGCTGGATCATGGCTAGGGTTTCGGCTACAAGGGATATGTGTAGGCGATGCGCTTTTGTTTTGTTTGTGTTTGTCTACCTCGATGTAAACCGATATCTTTGGTGGTGGCATATTTCGGTTATTACGCGAGGATCCTCCAATCCTAAAATTTTATTCCTTGGAATTTGGGCCCACTCCTTCTTGGAGTCAGTAGAGCTCATAGTCGAAGTATTCCTGAACACACTTTATATAATTACTATAAAACCATATTTCTTTAGCAACCAATGGTTTTTCAAAATTGTCTCTAGTTAGTCATATCCTCGATGAGGGGTTTTCAACGATCCCGGACGTTTGAGATGTTGACAATTCAACAAACATTTCGCATATCTAGCAATCTGAGGCAATATTTTACAATATTCTCTAGGCTGAGTCGTCTCAAAAAAACCGCCGACCTATTGAGCCCTAGTAGTCCGCACTATATATTAGGCGGCGAAACCCTAATTTATTCTCGGTCTGCCCCCTCCCACCCACCCCCACCCCCATCGCCCATCAAAGATTTCTTATGTTTATGCCACATAAACAGATTTGACAATGATAATTTCTTACAAAATGGAAAAATAAAAATGGAAATTGAAAACAAAAAGAATTAAAATGCACAACACTTTAGAAAAAGCAATGGGCTTTTATAAAAACATAATAGATTTATTTTCTACATTTTTTTCAAAAATCTCATAACACTTTTTTCTAGCAAAAGGGCCTGTGCGTTGCAACGGGGTAAGAAAATTGTGGCCATCAAATAAGCCATCGAGAACATAATATCTATCATGATGATTATAGATTGTACAAAAGGGCCCATGCCTTGTTAATTCAAATCAAATAAAATTGATCGTGGGTAGCACTTACGAATTAGAAATGCTAGCTAATATAATACGTTGGTTCATGGACCACCTAACACAAGCTTAGAGACCACAATTTTATTACAAAAACCTTAGTTTAAATATAGCGATTGAAACATCTTTATTCATCATTATAAATACAAATTATAACTAATTTTGTTTGGAATTTTCATTTTAGACACAACAATACATGAACCATTAAATTAGAAATTGTTTTTCTGAAATTAATATGGCATGTGAATGCTCTAACAAAATACATAAATCATTTTAATTGAAATAACACAGTAAACAATTAGCAATATAGGTGGGCTGCTTAGCCATGTAATCTACGATCTGCCTTGAAATGCAGTGCAAATAGCTTTTCCACATATCCTGAAACAAAGAATCATCAATATACTTCAGTATCGTAGATGGAGAATTATGGAGGTATACTCGACAGACCGACCTGAAGTTGAGTAGTGGCTTTAGAGTCATAAATCTTTATAACTTGCAGGCTCAATGGTTGGTAAGAAACTCTCTTGTAATTAGAGAAAAGGCATGTAAACTTCTTAAGTTAACAGGTGCTATCAACTAGCATCATGGCCATCTCTGCATGTGTCCCTTGAACATGCTACGATATAGTGCAAAATAAATAAAGTTTGATGAATACAGAGTAAATAATGAGTGATGAGTGAGCAGGAGTGTTAGGCGTAATCCATCAAAAGCATAAAGGCCGACAAACACACCAAAGGACCAATCTTTAACCAAGCAAAATCCAATCTCTGCGTCACATTCTTACCGGGTTATGTCTGCCGGCTCGCCCGGGCAGTTCTCACCTACGGCGACATGGCCCTCCCTGGGGAGAAGCGCTCATGTGCGCCGTTCAGGCTGTCCAAGGCTATTGTGGCCGGGGTTGCACCTAGGCACCTAGGAACTGAACGTTGCCTCCTTTGCACCTTTTTGTTACCACATTTGGTGCAGAAAAAACATATTGCTGTGTTTTGAGTATTTAATTTGAGTATTTTTATAAGTTTGTGTCGAGAGCACACACTCAAAAGAGTTGAGAAATCTTCCCAGATAACTGTAGGCATGGGAAAAAGGTAGTTTTCTTGAAATGATGTGGATACATAAGATTTGGTATAGAGGTGTTTATCTTATCAACGTTTTTGTAAGATATGGCTGAGAATAGAGAATAGCAACACCTAAAGGCCTATAACATCATCTAGATTGGCATGCTCATGTAAACTACATGTAGCTAACATAACCATGGGGTACTTAACAAGCATGAAAGAGGCCTAATGATTAAGACTGGCTTTCAAAATCTTTTAGAATTCTAATAAATAATTTTGAAAAGCACACATACGACTTGTGGCAGAAAGCACATAAAATACATTTGATATCATATATGAAGCAATTGTAATCTAATCTGGAGCACTGATTTTCTGTACGAAACATTTACTCATTGACACCAAACGGTCCAAAAGATCAGTCCTAGAATTATTCAAGCAGAACAAATACAAAGATTGCAGAAAAAAGGTTCAGTACTTTCTGACCAGACCAAGAAGAACATTACTTTTAATGATTGTAGATGAAAATTTTACAGAATAATTTGGCAAAAGCTAGTACATACCTCTGGGGTAGCATGTTCGGCAGGGTTCTTCCGGCTCAGGTGTAGTACGCTTGGGCGGCGGATTTTCTTCCGGCGAACTCGGCTGAGACGATCCTGGACAACTCTTCAAAAGTTGTGATATGATGTGATTTAATGGAGATTCCGGTCGAGGGCTCCTTCTAATGGCAGCCAAGTCCCTATGAAATCTGGGTCGGGCACGCCATGGATTCGTGTTGCAGCACTTATCCTGGGGGAACACGGACTCCGATCCAAATCGGAGACATACGACGGCAGGAGGTTGAAGATCGTGGTGCGCCGGAGAAGATTGAGATGGATATAGGGAGGGGAACAAGAGCAGGGCGGCGGCGGCGCCAGAGAGGAACAGGCGCGCGGCGGCGGCGCTACCGTACGCATTGAGGAGCCCGTGCTCCTGTGTCCTATAGGTATTGTTTTACTGCAGGCCCATTAGAAAAGGCTCAAGCTGGAACGAAACGTTATCTCTGTTCACAAACTTTAAATTGTACTGCGGGTTGATTACCTAAAATCACAGGGTTTTTTTAGCAAAACTGCCGTGACGGTGAACCCGACAGACTCAATCCATGCTTTATTATTTTTATATTATATATATATATATTATTACTAGCAAAAGGGCCCATGCGTTGCACCGGGTACAAAATAAATAATCATATTCTTAGACAGTTGAAAAAATACCACTCAAACTTTGCAAATAATCAGACAACTATAGCAGAACAACATTGTTGAAACAATTGTGGTTCAAAAAGATTTTTCAAACAATTAATATTTTCAGTTTGAAAATCCCATAACCTTCTCAAGAAACCGAATAATTAAAAATGTATCTGCTGTATATGCTCTTACTTGACGTTCCAAGTTGCATGGCCTCTGTACGTTGGTTATTTGGCACATGTCAAGTTTAAACAATTTCTATGGTCGAAGTACAGTAGTGGTCAGAAGTATTGGGATAAGATTTCTAAGAAAATCGGTAAGTGATTTCAGTTTAAATAGTTCAAAAAGAAATGCAATTAGATATCATCATTGCATGCCAAACATACCCGTACATTGCAATGGAAACAAAATTGTGCTCAATAACCTGAAATTTTCAGTATAACATCTGGTCTCATCCTGATTTTGATTGTATACCATTAGAAATATGATGGGTTTCACCCCAACGGTAGTGCCCTTTTTCCATTATTCAACAATTATTTCAAAAGAAAAGAAGAACACACCACTAACTTCTCAATGTGCATCATGACTCAGTAAAGCTTCCAGTGCATGAGCATACTTCCTCCTCCCTTTTATGTAGCACATATGGCCGTGTGTTACACCGGGAGAAATAAATTGGCGTTGTCACTTATTTTACAAACCCACTTTGAGTGCCACTGCGCGCTGTTTCTTCTATCCAACTTTGACACTGCGCGCTATTTCTTCTATTCAACTTTGACAAACATCACAGCTAGCAACAATGTGAAAGTAATGTTTTTGTCGCCATGGCTACAACAGTTTGACTAAAAAGAAATAGAAAAATAGCTACATTCAAGAACCAAGGGAAAACTTTGTCAAACTTGCAAACCTTGTGTTACCTTTCTTACTTTTAGCAAGTTAATATTACTTGTCTGAGGTGTAGATGATATCTGAAAAGTTCCCGGAGAAAGATGAAAAAAATGTTAACTATACTGAGTTAGATATATATAATACAAAACCTATGCAAGGATCCACTTTTCTATACATCAACTTACAGAGGATATATTTGTTTATTCAGCTAAACTTGTAAAGTCGCATATTTACAGGCTGCATCTCGTTCTCCTCCAAAAGAAAAGAAAATAAACAAGAAAATACAAAATCCCAAATCCCGAGAACTCAGTCATGAAATCATTGGAAGCAATGTGATTCACAAGAGAGACTTTGGGTTCACCTTTCTGCAATTCATGCATCAGCGATTGTTAGAGAATCAAGGGATATTATACCTCGAGACAATGTATTCTGTAGTTGCCAAGCTTGACGTCAATTCAGGGAGTTCAATTCCAAACAGGTTAACCAGCCTATGGATACTGTGGAAATCCTCCCCCTGCAATGGTTTGAGTGTTCAGGTTCACATATTTATGGACTACTTGTGAGTAAAATAAATTTTGAAGCTGATATAGTATCATCACAACCTGAATAACAACATCAGGATGTAGAATTGCACTTAAAACTTGCTGCGTTTATCAATAGTTTTGGAAGCAAAATAATCTTTGGTGGTACAGGAGAGCCTAGAGGATGGTTCTCCAGCTCTTTGCTTTCAGAAGTTTTGGAGGTTGTTGATGCGTGTGTAGAAGTCAATGTGCCACTTCAGTTGTGCTTCAACAACACAACCACCACATTAAATCAGACATCATTTACATCTAGAACCGTATGTGCCAGTTTCAGTCTTGCAAGAACACGACACATTATCAAGGGTCCGATGATTAGAGGCATTCCCTTCACCGGGCGAAATGCGCGTGTGTCTACAGAGGAATGACATTGGCAGCAGGCTAACATCATCTATAATGCGGGACGGCTGTGTAGACGCTCAGAGATAGAGAAAATAAATACCATAAAATTTAAAACCATCTAAGTGTCCTCTCTTTCACCACTTGATGCTAAGTATGGGTGCTAATTACAGATTGAAAACAATTTCAGTATTTTACCTCGTGCGGAGGAAAATACCCAAGCGCTTGATGTACCTTTTGTCGCCAATGCCACATATTCACTGTGAAACTAATCATACCACCTTATGTTATCATCTAGCACTGAAGATGGTCTAAGAGGAAGAGCTGCTCAGCACAGTAACCTCAACGACGCTGGCCTGCTCGAAGATAGCATCAGGGTCAAAAAACACATCGACTTGCTGTGGTCTGTATGCATCGACCAAATAATATTCTCATGCTAAGTACATCGACTCTTCGTTGACATTAGTATACATCGACTTGTTGTGGTCTGTGTGTTCCAATGATATTCTTAAATTCCATTGCGGTGAGGACACATGACTTTTAAAAA
Organism: Triticum aestivum; assembly: GCF_018294505.1. Taxonomy (NCBI): domain Eukaryota; kingdom Viridiplantae; phylum Streptophyta; class Magnoliopsida; order Poales; family Poaceae; genus Triticum; species Triticum aestivum. The sequence continues at coordinate 554,965,414 of NC_057808.1, read as the reverse complement.
AATTGAATACTGACAAATGCAGGTCGCCTGTGTAGACGTACGCTTAGAGATTAAGAAAATAGATGCAATGTCATAAATTAAAAATCATCTAACTGCCCTCTCTGTCAATACTTGATGCTAAGTAGGGCGCTAATTACAGACTGCAAATACCTTCGGTATTCTACCTGCGGTTGATGCATCCACCGATGAGGCTCAACTGCCGATCGACTGGGAAACAAATCCCAGAACCTTTTGCTACCATCCAGCGTTGAAGATGGTCAACAAATCCCAGCACCTTTTGCTTGCATCCAACGTTGAAGATAGTCTAAGAGGAACAACTGCTCACCTCGGCAACCTTGACGACGCCGACCAGATCGAAGAGCTGCAAGGCGCTTGCTGCTGATGTCGTAGGGAAGGTCGCACACGTACACCATGGCCTCCTCTGACGGCTCCACGTATTCCCAGACCTCCTCCACACCACCGCGACCTCCTACTCCACCTCAACCGCCGGATCCTCCTGGGCGACGGAATCCAGGGCCTCATCCTGGACTGCAAAGGGAGGGGATATGGATCTAGGGATCTGCCTTACAGTTGGGATGTGGGGCCCTTTGGCACCGCCGTCGTCGTCTGGAGGAAGACCTGCAGCTGGGGCGGGGGCGGATGTGTGGAGAGGTTGCCCATGCCGAAAGAAGATGCGCGGGGATTGAGATCGAGCACAGGAGAGGAGGAACAGGGGTCGTCGGTCTCGAGAAGAGGAGGAGACAGGATCGCCCGTGCGTATTTTTTTACAGCAGGCCGAGGCCCGAGCCCGATACAAATCGCGAATTGTTTTTCACTTATTCATGGATTGCGGGTTGATTGCCCTAAATTGTCACCAACGAACGAAACGGTTTTTTAGTACCACCTCACGTATATGTTTTAATATCAAATGTTTAGAAAACAAAAAAGTAATTTATTACCACTCAAATGTTACAACAGGTGTTCACTTGGCGATGGAATTGGGTATTGAAAAAGTTTGTCTCAAGACAAACAATCAAGATGTGGCACCTGCTTTCCAATCAAGAGATCAACACCGTTCGAGGTTTAGCCCTCTTATAGAAGAGATCAAGGAGTTGCTTGCTGGTGTGAATGAGCACCGGGTGATCTGGTCGAGGCGACCGGCAAACAAAGCGACTGGTATCTTGTGAGCGAAGGTTGTGTTAATAAGTAGTGAAAAACTTGGTTTAATGTATCCCCATTTTCTATCCACGACGTATATTGGACGAAATGGTCGTGAACTAAAGAAAAAATAAAGTAGCGATTACCCTAAAAATAGTAAAACAAAATTGAAGTACGAACAAGAATTCATGCATCAAATGTTATGAACTAAGAAGGTTTGAATTACTTGAATTGAGTGTCTTCGTCAAAGTACTATGCAACACGATCTTCCTCTCTCTTTTTCATGTGCAAAGTACTCAATATAGTGCGCCTCTGGTTCAGCTCCAATAGTAGCAGCACTAACACCGAAGATCATCATAAAATTAAAAAAATCACCACAACTCTCTCTTCTCACTCTGATCTCTCTCAACCCCATTGATCCATCTTATAAGCAGCATCAAACAACCTGCTCCATCTCATCTCATCGAACAATAGCATAGTACAAAAGAATATCATCTCATCTCTCTTTGTGTCTCCATCTGACTACATCGGAGATGCACGAACAGTTAGTTGTCACAAAAATCTGTATCTCTCTCATCTCTCTCCCCGACCCGAGCCCGTCTCCAGCATTGCACCGTGCCGCGCCGCTCCTGCCATGCTCCAACGCCGTGCTGCAATAGGAAAGCAATTATATTTTACACTAAAAATCTTTGATTTTTTTCCACCACACACGTGCCTATCCTATCCTCTGATTCCTATGCTCCTGTAATCACCGATACTCTCTCTCTCTCTCTTCTCATTAGTTTTGCTTAAGCATCCAAGAAAATTAGAGCACAAGAGCAGCAGTAGCAGCTCCATGTGATGGCTGATGCGGTGGCGCTGAACTCCACGGGCCACGGTGCAGCTGGAGCTAGGACCGACGGGTCAAGCTCAACGAGTCATGGTGCAAATCGTAGCCCACGGGAGGACCAGCGCACGCATGGCTGGGTGCAGGCAGGCACAAGCAGAGCATGCATGGCCACCGGCGCGCAGCACACACGGCCGCCGGCTTCCCCGCCACGAACAACCTTGTCCAGGAGGTCCGCAACCTTGAGATCTCCTTCCCCACGCAAGGACTCGGCCGAATTCACCCTGAAGCCCTCGCCATCATCCTCCAACTCCAAGTCCGAGTATCGTCGTTCGTCGTCGATTACCTTGCCGTTGCTGCTTCCCCGGCCTCACCGACCTCGCCGTCGGGTTCACCGTGAGTCCCCGTTGCTTTTCCCTTTGTTTCCCCCTCTGATTAGGACCCGCAGCTGACGCCATGGTTACTGCCACCTCGCCATGGCTGGTCCTCTCCGTCCGGATCGAGCTCTGACGGTGGCGCGCAAGAGCAAGAGGCAACCGGTGCGCGAGTAGCCGGGGCGGCAGCGCAGTCAAGAGAGGAGGAGGCATGAGGTACGCGGCGGCGGCCTGTGGTGTGCCGAGACAGTTGGGAAGAAGGGTGCCGTCACGCACGGCACGCTCGGCTCAGAGCTCCGCTAGGCAGGAGGGGCACCGACGTTTGATAAAATTTACACTGGGATCGATCTCGGTGTACGCATCCTCGTCCGCTTCTCCTCTACTCCCCTCTTTCTGGGAACCGATATTTATTGGAGGGTAGCAAAGGCGGCGAGGAAGGTGAAGTTTGACTCCAACTCATGTTCTACACGGATAATTTCTGACGAAAGTGCATCTAATCAGGACTATTTATTGATATTGATTTTTGGAAGATTATAAACTTTTACGATATCGATCACATACCAAAGAGGCTGGGTGATGCCACGGGCGATGGCCAACCCTGTGCGTGCGGCGCCTAGGTCCAGACGGACGAAATTTAGTACCACCTCATGTATATGTTTTAAATTCGAATTGAAAGCGTAAATTCACGAGAAGAAGCGTATTGTGACGGTGAACCCGACAAAGTCAATCCGTGCTTTATTATTAAATTATTATTATTATTATTAGGGAGAGAAAAAAAATAGCAAAAGAGCCCGTGCGTTGCAACGGGTACAAAATGAATTTGACAATTCATATGGTATTTGACTGTTTACCTCCCATGGTGAACTATAGCACCCAATCAGTCGGCTTCTGCCTCGACTTATCTTTCGTTTGGTGTAAAATTGCTGGGCATTCGGCAGCCATGCTACTATTGAGATGCAACACTCATCCTTGAAAAACAAATAAAAATGATACCCCCTCCTATCTAAAATAAAATAAGTGTCGCAGTTTTAAACTGGGTTTAGTTCAAGACTGCGATACTTATTATGGATCGGAGGTGGTATTACTCAGATATGTGTATGTGAAAGCTGACATATAAAATTTTCACCATATATGAACCACAAAAATACATATGCAGGAGGAACATTAGTCTACTTAAGATCACTCGACATGCTAATGCTACTAGCCACACCCTTGCTTGTATGGGACGGGCGCAATAGCGAACTGTGTGTTGGCTTTGAAACTTCCCCGAAGAGATAGTAGCATAGTTAAGTCTAAATATAATCATCTCGTTTGATTAATGAAAGTTCCTTCTTCCGCAAAAAAAAAGGAACTGCAAAAATACAAAAATACATTATTGATCAAGCTGATTAGTCATGGTATAAATACATGCCACTCATTGTAGATAACATTGAGAAATTATCCAAATTTTATTGTTGGATTTGGATTGAAATAAACTTAACTTAGGTCTGAAAACTGAACAAACTTCCTTCAAAGTGTGAAATTATCTGCGCATACTCATACATGCTCAGTGGAAGCAAACCTTTTAGCAATAATGATATACTATCACATAGTATCTCTATCTAGATCTCTAAATAGTTGAAAAACACATGTACATATATTATTGGCTCTAGCTAAGTAATGCAGCGACAAATATATTTACTTCGGATAGACCTTGAGTTTTTTATGGAGACGACGACAAGCGTGAGTAATTGTGGATATAAATTGTGACAGATGTGGCACTAATAGAAAATAAAAAGTATCTTGAAGTCTAATTCAGTTTAGTTAATGTCAATACTGCATCTAGCTATTTGCTTCATGCACATAATGACATATGCATAGGAACGCACCTGAGGACGTGACGTGCTTGAAGTTGTTAGTGTTTTTATCTCGGTCCGCCTGCAGTAATCATCCGTACATGCATCTAGCTGCTTGCCCTCAGTTGATAAGCATGCATCCAGCTAATCGTCATCCGGTGCCCTGATCACCCAGATATTACTTGTGGCATTGGTTATAGCGGCGGCCGCCGCGGTGCTTCAATGTGATAAAGCCATCTTTCCTGGAGTTTCCAGTCAAGGAAGACGACATGGTGATTTGTGAGTACAGTATGGGCAGAGGGCGGCGCGGGAACGGTCCAGGCGCTCAACGACGAACGGTAGCCAGAGCAGCGGATCAGTGGTGGATCAGGTTTTTCTGGATCATGATCTCGTGGTTGTATGCATTGGTTTTCTAGTTCCCATATGGCCGTATTGTTGGCGGTCAGAAGGACCAATTGACGAACCAGCTGAACGAGCAACTTCGGCCAATGGCGTTTGATCGATCTCAAAGTCTCAATTGTGTGCTGATCAGACTGTATTATTCACGTACATGAGAAGATAATCAAATCGTTCCTTCTGAATCATGGTTGGCTCCTTGACACGAGCCACCACACCTCAAAGTGGGGTTGCGCGCCTGCGCCGCCGCTGTCTTAGCAGCTCCAATCGACCATGGCTGTCCGCTGGACCGGTGGGTTCTCAAAAGCAGCGATGGCAGCGCCCCCCGCGTCCTCGCTTGATGAGATGGCTGATGTGTGCGACCGTATACTACCGCGGTCTCATGGTCGAGATGAAGTGCCCCGTCAGATCGGCCGTCAACCGGCTCCTTCCGCCTCCAGGGGATCCACCTCCTCCCCTTCTCTCTTTCCTGAATCTTGAGCCCATATTTATGGGAGGGTCAAGGGAAAACTCCAAACTGATCGAGAGTCCGCCCTCGTCTTAGCTCTCTGATTTCTATTTGTTTGTTGGGCTAGGTGGACCAGAATAATGGGTCGTGGACCAGAATAATGGGCTGCCTAGGTTGAATCTAATATTTGAGGACGCGAGATGAAAGCTGACGTACGGACAAGTCAAGACGGACGGAAATTATAAAATTTAGTACCACCTCGAATATATTTTAAATTCAAACTGAAAGCGTAAAATCACGGGAAGAAGCGTATTGTGACGGTGAACCCAACAAAGTCAATCCGTGCTTTATTATTAGGGAAAGACTAGCAAAAGGCCCCGTGCGTTGCAACGGGAGGAAATAAATCACATGCCCATATATTGTAGGTCAAGTTGAAACAAAAGGTGCCACGAGAAAGACTGTAAAGATAAAATACTGAAGATTTAAGTTGGACGAAAATCTTGTTACAGAAAAAAGAGCTAGTAAAGAGAATGCAATACGTACTTGTTCTTTTTCCAAGATTTGATTTATGAATTCATGGTCGATGCAGTATATATCACATCACTGGCTGCTTCCATATTCTCTCAAGGCAACGTTTATATTATGCTAATCTCGTATCCCGGCACCTAGCTAGCCGCCAGCTATATAGGTGATGTTCCAGACAACTTGAGAACGTATATGAATTGGTGAGAATTAGTTTAAATTGGCGAGGTGGGACTATTCAAACAAAAATATCCACGCATCATCGCATCGGTATGCTTTCCCCATTGGCTACTGACTTAGCACACAACACCTGAGGTTACAGGTTCGATCTTCACCTCAGGCATCCTTTTTTTTGGTGGCTTGCGCGAGAACTGGAAACATGACTTGCGGCCCAGGCTCAGCAACGTAGCTACGAACAACCTACGACACATTTAGCCTATACTTACAGGCAGAAAAAAAACGTAACGATCAGCGCTGGCTCCTAATTAAATGGGCCGGCCATACCTAGCAATTGATCGGTGGAAATCAAGCACACCGACCTATGAAGGCCCATGACGAGCGATCGATAGGTGGAATCAGACGATCGTTTGATGATCAAACGTAGGAAACGAACTGTAATATCAGTACCACTTCGGATATAGAAAATAATATAGGTGAAAAAACTGAAAGCGTAAATTCACGAAAAGAAAAGCGTATTGTGACGGTGAACCCGACAAAGTCAATCCGTGCTTTATTATTAATTATTATTATATTATTATTATTATATATATATAATATATTATTATTATTATTATTATTATTATTATTATTATTATTATTATTATTATTATTATTAGGGAAAGATTTTGATTTTTTAAATGCTGGTGTCCCTCCCCTCTGTCGATTATAAAGTAGCCTCTGAATTCTTGACAAACCATTACAATTACTAACAACACATATCCCATCAAGTCACACAATTTGATATGGGGAACAAGAGACTGCGGAAGAACAATGGCCACATAATATGCGTCACCATGGTGGGGCGGGATCAATCATCACCATCTTGGCATATTGCTCTACAACATTTACTCTACCAACATAACAAGCAATTCTCCAGCAATGTGAAAATTATCAGATCCAAATATATTACTCCGCCGTAAAGAAAACAAATTACCAACCGCATATGAAGAAAATAGAAAAGAGAGAAGAGAGGGTCATATAGATCCGAGCTATACATGACATGCAAAAAAAAAATACAGCCAACTCAGAAGGGAATTCATTTTGCCCATGAAATGAACAAAGTTAATTAGCCATCAGGCATTTGGAACAGAGCTCTTCCATAAATATAGGTCAAGAATGCACATAGAAATGTGTGTTGATGCTTTTGAGTGAAAGATCTTGTCTAAGAAATAAGGAAAATCTGTGAACCAGTCTGGAATATAATAAACCAAAACAGTTACAATGAACACTGTAGCCTAGCAGTATGTGACAAAACATATACATCTTCATCTCACTACAAGGACATTGCAGTCTACTATTATCTCCACTGCAGACCAAAAATATGCAACAAATAGCAACCTAATACCTAACAGATTTGTGGAGGCACTGTAGCAGTAAAACCTCTATAAGATCTTCATGCAACTCAGATCCTGCCATACTGTCAGTTACCTCAACTTACAGCTCAATATTTCAGTTTACATGCTATACTCTTCAGTAACATTGCTTGCTGGATAAAAAAGTAACTGCATGCTATACTCTTTACTCTTCAGTAACATCAGCACTTGACCTCCAGCACTAATCAAATTCACAAAATTAATTAAGGCATACCAGTGAGCCATTATGAGGAAACCATCATCATCTCTTGGCGACAGAAATCACCAGCTCTAAAGCATCATCAATGTTCTCTGTTTTGGCTCAAAGCTATGAGAGCAGACTGTAGAGCTTTTACAATGGCAAGACAAAGCTAGTGTCCGTGGTACATTTTCAAGCCAATTAAAAAACTAAGAACATAACTGATGCTGCAAGAAATTGGAGGTTCATTACGAGATAACTCATTAGCCTGCTTACACACACCGTTAACGTGCGGAAAACCTCGAGCTTGCAGACAAAATCCAACAACACTATGAGAAAATAATCACCACTGCATTAAAACGGCTTCCAAATACTGACACTGGTCGCAAGACCCATGTCGCCTTCAAATAAACATTTCTCATGTTGCCTCCTGCCCTTAAGCATATTCAATCATCTGTTGTCAATGCCTTGCAGGGCCTCACCCTTTCTGCAAACATGGATTTATAAGCGTGATTCCAAAAAGTAGTTGATATGCTACTATATAAAATTGCACTCATAGGTAGGCATGAGCATAATTAGATGTAACATTTGAGTGTACAGAGCACTCAAAGTTTGGCTAATCATTCAATGTTTTAAATTGTTCCACCAACTGGTATATTAACTATTTATAAGAACTATTCCAAATCATCAGAAAAGAAAAGGACATATAGATATACCTTGTCGATTGTAGAAGCTCATGTATGGAATCAAAGAACGGAATTTTTCTCTCTTCCATAGCTTCTTCCACCGTAGTGTCTTCAAATCAATCTCGTAGATGCCAAGATCTATGTTCACGAAAATGATATCATGGCCCTCGACAGATCCAATAACACTAATTCTTTTCTTGGGATTTTGAATGGGGAGAGGTTCCTTTAGATCGATGACTTTATGCTGAGTCCATGACGCAACTCCGTTGGAATCTATCTGTCTTGACCATAGATAGAGGGTTAACCCGTCCAAGTGTGCTAACCCCAAGCTGCCATCCTCCAATGCCATGAGGATAGCGGGCCAGACAATGGCCAACCTCGTAAGCGGCACATCAATCATTGATAAGCAATTAGAGCTCAAGTCGTACTTGAGAATTCCTACACGCTCATCGTCATCTGTAAGCCTGAAGTGAAGTGCGTCATCAACGAGGACAGGAGGCAGTGCATCGATTTTTGGATCGCCTGCAAGAAGATAAAGACCAGAGCACTGCTTGCTCCACCCATCAAAACGAGAATCAGAGCACGCCCTGCTCCACCCATCAAAATGAGAATCCGAGCATAGCCTGCTCCACTCGGGCGTCACCGGCGAGGACGCGCAGGCGTGCGCAACACAATCGCCATCATCCTCATTCATGTCCAGGCCGATGACGACAACTCGGAAGGGGCCCTCATGACAGGCACGGTGGTCACAGCCCCTCGCAGCGCAGAGCACGGCAGCGCCAACATACCCGACGGGCGGTTCCAGCTTCATCCGGCGGCCTGTCATGGGGTCCCAAACGATGAGCCCAGTGTAGTCCCCGAGGAGGACTCGGCCGTGGCGGCAGTCCCAGGGAGTGTACTGACGGTCCCAGCCATCGCCGTCGGGAACGAGCGCACCGAATTTCGTGGTGGAGACGAAGTTTGCCACGGGGTCATCCTCCTTGGGGCCGCTGCAAAAGAACCAGTTGTAGAGGAATCCCAGCATGGGGGGAGCTCCATGGAACTCGCCGTAGAGGCCGCGGAAGCGAGCGCCGGAGAGGAGGCCGAGCCAGAGCTTGCAGGCGAGGGAGGTGCGCACGAGGTGCTCCGGCTCGTCCGGAGGGAGGCGGAGGAAGATCTCCTCTAGAAGCTCGTCCGGCAGCGCCGGTGCAGGCCGCGTCGGCGGCGGCGGCGGCGGCGGCATGGTTAGTGGTGGGTGGAGCGAGGGTTTCAATCGGATGGGGAAAAGTTTGAGCTGGTGTGGGCTCTGCTTGTGGGGTGTCCAACAGGCGTGGGGCATGGGCTCTGTGTGGGCTGTGTTAAAATTTTCAGATTTTGACGACATTTTTCAGCCACATACGACGTAGGCTATCAGCAACTTGAAATGGTTTGATTTGCCAAAGCATGAGAGTGTCAAAAAAAATTCTTTCTCATTTTTTCGTGGCAGCACGACAACAACATTTGTATTTTTATTTTATGCCGTCGAACAATCAACAACAAATCTCTACTTTTAAGCATCACTCAGAAGTCAATTTCTAGACCACGACTAGGGAGCAGAACCTAGCCGCCGCCAGCTCCACACCCCGCCGTTCCCCTCCCCTAGCCGCAGCCGGCAGGCATCGCCGGGCAAAGCCCGCGTGGCTCGGCGGCGGCAGGGCCCTTTCCTCCTCCCGCTCCGGGTCGAGCAGCGTGGGTCGGTCAGATCGAAGGGAGCTCGGGCGTGCGGGTGCTTGGAGCGGCGCAGTGAGGTAGCGTAGGGCAGCGACGCATGGAGCGCGGGAGGACGTTGCCGAGAGTGGTGCCGCGGCATCAGGCAGAGGGCATGGGGCTAATGATGACAATTTTACCCATGAGCATGGGTACCCGACCCACATGGGTAGAGTACGTCCACATTTTCGTGCCCATGGGCAGTAACCGAACCATACTCAACTAGTCGTGTGTATGTGATGGGTATGATTTTGTGCCCATGAGTATACCCAGACCCTACCTAATTATATTACTGATGGGTAACATGTGTTATAAGCCCTAAAACTATCGGGTCTTTGTATGTAAGCTCCGTGCCCCACCCCCATCCTCCCAATAATAAATTCCGCAACAATAGAAATCTCCTAGTGGTCGATGCCTCTACAACACATGAAACTATCAATTACGCCACCATCCTTCGATGTTACGTTGATCTTCCTGATGGGTACCCATCAGGCATGTATACCATATAGTATGAGCATGGGCATGGATATTTAACCAACATGTGTATGGGTATGCGATTATTGTATCGGCACCATGCCCTATCCATTGCCATCCTTACCTGGGGCGGCCAGGGGTTGCGGCACGTGCGGCTCAGATCTGACGACGCATGATGCATGGGCGGGCATGGCTGGGAGTGGCTTCGAGCGGCGTCGGGGTAGAGGCCCTGGGCGAGGATCTGACCAGAAGTATCCACGCTGCATGGCATGGCGCGTGGTGGAGGGGCTCGGGCAGCCCTGTGCGATGCCACGGGCGGCGCTTCGGCCGCGAGGGGTGCAACAGGTGCGTGTTTGTGTGATCTGGCATGGTGAGGGCTCCCCTGGTGGTGCTGGCACGCTGCTCGGACGCCCGAGATTCAAGCAAGGGCGCCTCCGGCTACGCTACAACAGATCTGGTCTCCAGTGGGCGTGGTGGCATGTGTAGGCAGCGTCGACGCATCTGATGCTTAGTTGCAGCTCGGAACAATGGTGATTCTTAACGTTGGGCGGTCCTCCTTTGTAAAGTGTCATTATGGTGCTAGTCACGGCATAGCGGCTCACGCTATGTCCGAACGACCATTGATGGATTTGGCGCCTCGTGTTAGAGGTTGGCCGTCAGTGGTCTCCGCAAGGTGGTGGTGGTTGTCGGCGCTTCTTCTTCGATGTGCACTTTTGATGGCGGTGGTTGTTGGTGGTCTTGTCAGCACCGGTGCGGGATGATGTGCGACTAAGGCGGTGTGGGAGCTTGGGTGAAGAGAAATAAAATATTCTCTTTTAATTAACAGGGCAACTCTTTCCCTTTAATGAATGCTGGAATCCTGCCATTTTGAAAAAGAAAATCTCTAAGGGAGTTGTACGTCGCCCCCTTCCTCCTAGCCCCACAGATCGAAAGATTTTCCCATGATTTTGCATTTTCTTTTACCGACGGCAACCCCATCGAATTTGTCAAGTGCCGATTCAATCACATTTCCTTCCTTTCTTAGGATGTACTCACGTGTCTCACAGCGGACCCACTGTCATAAAATACAAAGCAATCATCAATCAAAAAATGTAACAAATCAATCATCAATCAAAATTGTCACCAACAACCCAGTCAATTCATCATGTTCCAATTTCGTTCAAGCTTCATAGTCTCCATCCCATGCTTACCATGCCAAGAAAACTAGGGGAAAAGCGCCACTACAACCCACACACATGTGCAATGTTGTTGCCTGTGGCGGTTGCACCGACATGGTTGGTGGTGGGTGGAGGAGAGCGTTTCAACTGAGAGGAGAGAAGTTAGAGCTGATGTGGTTTGCGATCGGCTTTTGGTAGGCTCTGTGCGGGGAGTTCGACAGGTGGGGCCTGGGCGAGTTTGTTGCTCTCGTCGGGGCTACAATACAAGGTCTATGCATTGACTACACGGTTATTCCACTTGCCCGCAACTCGAAATGATTTGAATTGTTGTTTTGCAATTATTCAAGCAATTTAAAATTTTCACCGTGTTATCTGTGTAAGACCAAGGCGCAACCCTGAGAGTGAGATGGGGACATCAGGGCTAGCCGCGGCGAGCCCGAGTCTGGAATGAGCGGGAGATGGGGCATTGCGGATGACCACAGTTGTTGAGAGCGAGACAGTGTGGGGGCATGGAGGGTTGTCGGCGCCGATGAAAGGTTGGGTTTAGAGGGATAGGGCAAAGGAGGCGGCTTGGCGGGAGGGATGATGAGGTGGGGCACCGCCGCCGGCCACGGTTGGTGGAGGTTCTCTGAGGCTAGAGGAAGAAGATGAGCCCTAGGATTTACATCCAACAATCTGCACAGATTCAACTGAATGCACGCTGTTTTACAGGTGGCAAGGCCACCCTCTTTGATTTGCCAAAAAAATGAGAGAGTCATGATAGCTTCAGTATCACGATCCCTTTTTCAATTTTGTCATGGCGGTATGACAACAACATTTGTACGTTCATTTAAATTTGTCCAAAAATCAACAAAACATTCATTTATATCATAATCTCACAAGTTCTACAAAAAATATAACTAATAAAAACAAAGAAACTCCAATATAATTGATTATTGGTCACTGTATATTTTTTCCATGGACAATTGTCAAAATCTAAGCTTGGTCCCCAACTTTTTATGGGTTTAGTTGGGTTCATCCAAGATCAAAAACCATCTGGATTTCGGATGGTGACACTTCATATGAATTGAGAGAAGAAGGAAAAAAATATAGCAGGGAGAAATAAATATTCCAAAAAATGCTAATAAGCTTCTATGATATTACAATTCATAACATTGTAGAAAAACATTTGGCAAAAAAATCTCAAAAATTGATACTGAAGTTACAGATTTTGAGGCTTGAGAGCCAATTACGTGGATGTGAGTGACTCTTATCCACTTCAGTGTACCCTTGCCATCTCTGACCAAACATTTTTTTTAATAGAAGGAGCCATTTATTGCAAATTCAAACAAATTTAACATCTAAGACTTTGAAGTGCTTGTGAAAAAAGTTGCTCAGCCTGGGCAACATTGGGCACTGCATAGCCCTTTGAGCTGAAGTGAACTAGTACAGCATGCAGAGGGGGTTAATAGACAGCTTTTCCAAAGTCTCTAGCAAAATTATGTTCAAGTCAGCTAATCACAATGGACAACTGAAGTGAACTAGTGCATTAAGAGGAGAGCTGGCACAAGACAGCTTTTGCCATGATCATGTTGTTGATTCAGACAGGCATCTGTAAAAAACTTAAACCTGCAATGTTCATGGCAGTTGATCATCAACATCTATTGTTGCTCCTCGCAGTTGATCTTGCTGCCCAGTGGCACCTGCCTCCGACGCTGAATTGCAGATCACTGCATAGTAACATATGAATATCTCCATCCCACTACATGGACATTGCAATCTACTATTATGTCCACTGTAGGCCAAAAGTATTCAACAAGTACCTGACAGTTTTGTGGACCTGCTGAAGCAATAAAAACATGCATGTATGCGAATATGAGATCATCAAGCAGACATGTAGTTTGCATATCCTGTAGTTCCCTAAACTTATGGCTAAAGATTCAGTTTCCATGCTATGCTCTTCAGTAACATTGCTTGCTAAAACAACAACTACAGTAACATCAGCACTAACCTTTTTTAGGGTGACAGGTAGCACTAATTAAACCCACAAGATTAATTAGGATACATCAGCAGGCCATCATGCAGAAACCATCATTATATCAATTCTTGGATGACCAAACCACTATCTCTAGATATACTTTCATCACCTGCTCAGCAATGATACGAGATGAATTTAAAGAATGGATCAGAGCTGGGAGAGCAAACTGTGGAAGTTTGAAAATGATAAACTTTAGAGGAGGGTGAATCCCCCTCTGCAATCAATTTTTTAATCAGAGGAAAACCCAGGGCTGTTACAATACTCGTTATAATAGATGTACGTGCACATGATTCAAATAAAAAAACATCTCCTCTCTTTTTTCGGCAGAATAGTTTCAGTTCAATGCTACTCATTGTAAGGATTTACCAATGGAGTGAGTACTGCCAATGAACTTCAATGTTTTCCAAACAAATTAAATGCCATGTCTTCAAGTTCAGGAATTACATTCAATGGTGTCTCAAAATCTTCAAATAAAGTTTGCCGACAAAACCCAAAAACATAATGAGAAAACAAGCACCACTGCACCAAATCATCTACTGAACAGTGACATAATTCATCGCCAGTCACCTCCAAGTTGGTCATCCTGCCCTTAAGCATACTCGACCATGCATTTTCAATGAACCGCATCACCGGGGCTCACCTTTTCTGCATACGATATATTTGTTATTGAGATTCCAAAAAGGAGCTGACATGATACTACATAAAATTGCTAGGCATAAACATAACTGGGTCTAACATTGGAGTGCTACATATCACCCAAAGTTTGCTTGAGCACACATATCTATCTCTCTAAACAAATTAGAAACATCAAATATATTTTTATCTGATTAAACACTAAATGCCCCCCCCCCCCCCACACCCCCCCACACACACACGACGGATTACTCACGAACGAGTGTATAACACAACCAACTTCAGTATCTTTCGTGCCGACGAAGGCCACCCGGAAGGGGCCCTCTTGACATGCTCGATGGTCACAACCGCTCACGGCGCAGAGCACCGCCGCCCCATAGCTGTCGAACACATCGTAGGGCGCGTCCAGGTCCGTCCGGCAGCCCGTCACGGGGTCCCAAACGACGAGCTCCTCGTGTCCCGCGTACTCATCACAAAGGAGGGCACGGCCATGACGACAGTCACACGCCGTGTAGTCCTTCCAGTGGTTGAAGGGAATGCGCGCGCCGAATTTCGTGGTGGAGAAGAAGAGTGGGACGTCATCTTCCTGCGCCGAGCCAGAGTGTGATAGCGTGTTATAAAGGAAGCCCAGCATGGGGGCATCTCCATGGAACTCACGGTAGCGGCTGCGGAATCGAGCGCCGGAGAGAAGGCCAAACCAGTGCTTATTGGCGAGGGAGGCGCGTACGAGGCACGCCGGCTCATCTGGCGGGAGGCGGAGGAAGACCTCCTCGAGGAGGCCGTCTGGCAGCCATGGTACCGGCGGTGGCATCGGCGTCGGCGGCGGCAGCATGGTATCTTTGGGGGCGAGGGTTTGGAAATTTGGATCGTGAGAGGTGAGAGGAAAGGGTTGAGCCTGGGGAGAAAAGGTTTAGCGGACGGTTCGGTTCGGTTCGGTTCAACCAGGAACGCATGGGCAGCATCCGACAGGTGGGGCCAGAGTGGCAGTGAGATTAGGTTGCTCCTGCTGTCGCTCAGTTTTCTTCTCTACATGAGGATTTTGTCGACCATAATTTCAAACAAATGAAAAAAATAGGGAAAATAAATATTTCAGGCATGTTAATTGGCTTATATGAATTTTCAAATCCTTAACATTCTACAAAAACAATTTCAAAAAAATCTGATATATATTTGTAATTTCTAAAAACCAAACTGAAGTTTTGTGTTCCCTAGTTTTTGTTGTTTTGCTTGAAATGCTTAAACTTCAACACTCAGTCAACCTGATTTTAAATATACTCTTCGTAAATATCTGGAATTACATTTAGTCCGGTGTGAGTTGAGCTCTCAAAAATGATATTTCATTAACTATTTTTTCGGTTCTCTTCACCTTTCATCATAAAATCGCTTTAGCTGCAGTGTTATATGTACCTGGCACCTTTTGTTTTGTGACTGACACTTGAGTGGTGAAATTTGGACGTTTTAGGGTTTAGAGATGAAAGTCAAACTCCAGCAGTAGTCAAGGAACAACAAATCGATTTTTTTTTCATTTTAAATAAACAGTTTCAAGCAGTGAAGTTGCATAAATATATGGTTTGACATGTACATTATTACCTTGGTAGCATGTTGGAATCATGTTAGAGCATCGAGAAACTCTACCGTCTCTCCACCGTTTGAGTCAACACTAAACTAATTTGTACAACATGTATATTTTCAGTGATGCTGTATGAAAATTAGGCATATCCAATGCCGTATTTGTTCTTGCAGTACGAACATCCAAGGCACTGGCACAACCGCGGGAGCTCCTAACTGGCGCTTTAAGCGCCGCCCAACGAAACCGGCGCTCATGAGCTCGCTACCGTGGGCCGGCCCATCTATGTTGCTTTCGCTCGATAAAAAAACCCAGCTTCTCGTTCGATGAAACACAAACCTGACTCGTTGGCTCGGTCAAAAGTTGACCCCCTATTGATAGCTGACAGTTGACTTCCAAAAAAAATGCTAAAAATTAAAAAAAGTTCACGAATAAAGAAAATCACAGATTTGAAAACAGTTCACAAATTCAAAAGGTTCATGAATTTCGATAGAAAAACGAATTAAAAATTCACAAAATTTCAGAGTAAAGTTCATGTATTCGGAAAAAAATCAATGATTTTTGAAAAAAAGGTTCATCGATTTTGAAAAAAGATCATTGAACTTAAAAAAACTCACAAATTAAAAGTTCATCGATTTTGAAAAAGTTCACCAATTTTGAAACAGTTCAACAATTTTGAATTTTTTTATCTATTTTCTAAAAAATGTTCATAGAATTCGAAAAAAGTTCTTCAAGTTTGAATTTTTTAATCAAAATTTGAAAAAGGTTCATCAAAATTGAAAAAACTTCATTGATTTGACTTTTTTTTTGAAAAACAGTTCATCAAATTTGAAAACAGGTTGAGCATTTTCAACAAGGATAAATAAATAGAAAATAAGTAAAAAGTAACAATAAAAAAAGAGTAAAGAAAAGAAATAGAAAAAGAAAAGAAAAAGAAAAAGAGAACAGCTGAACAAAAACCAGTCCAGAAAAAAACCTGAACAGAAAAACCAGTCTGGAAGCTTCTCAAAACCGGAATTAGCTCCCTCCGGCTGGAACCTAGATGGTCCGGCCTAGTTCTGAAGCTTCGGTTAACGAAATGCACGTTAAATGGCGCAGAAGGCGCCGAATAGGGATTGCCCACAACCGTTGTGTATATCTAGTGATCTGAATTCGTTTTTTTTTTTCAATTTCTGATCCTGCTGTCTATGTGTAGTTGTCACCAAAAACCGACGACCCATTGAGGCCCAGTAGCCAGCGCAATATAAAACAATGGTGAACCCCTAATTTATTATCTCTTTCCCCACCACCATCTAAGCTTTCTAAATTAGGTTTCTTATAGATAGAAAAGGGATAATAAAAAGAGTGAACAAACAATTAATGTAAATGCATACCCCGGAGAAGTTAACAAAGCTTCCATGAATTTCAAAATCGATAATATTCTAAAAAATATGTTTTTTACAAAAATGTAATAGGCTCCTTATTTTTTCTTTTTTTTTGTTTAAAGAAAATCTTTTAAGTTAAATGCCATATGAAGAAAATTTTGCCAACCAACTTTAACATTGTCCAGATAAGTTAAATCAAAGTCGTTGCCCGCAAGCGCTGGAACGACGACGAGGCCGGCAGCTCTGGCCTCCACCCTCTCGTGTCTGACAGGCAACAAGAGGCGGTGCGGAAGCATGACGCCAAGTCCCCCAGCGTCGGATCAAAGTCTCGTGCGTGGAAGACCTTCTGGCGCTGCGGCCGGCTGTTCGACCCGGCCATCCAGCGGCAGCGCGCGGCCGAGCGGGCATGGTGGGCGGCAAGGACCGCCGCCGACGCCGGAGATGCGGCCGCGGCTGTGCAGTTGCTGGCGCTCTGGGCGGAGTACCAGCTCCAAACCCGGCTCCCCGGTGGCTCATCCATGACATGATGCATGGAGGGAAGCCGCTGCCCGCCGAGGTCATCTCCAGTGACTTCGACGACGAGGGCGACGATAGCGACTCCGGCGAGTAGATCCTCGGTAAAGTTTAGTAATTAGACATAGACCCCCGCGTATGAACTACTCTGCCACACGTGTGGTGTATCGGGTGGTTGTGCCGCACGCCCTGTGTGGCACGGAAACGAACCCGCCCACACGACCGTGTCCGGGCGCGCGCCACAGCCCGCACGTCTGGTGTGTGGCAAAATTGCCCACACGTCCGAGCAAACGATCGCGCTGCCCGCACGACCCCGCACGCCAGTCGTCCCGGCCTCCTTTCGATCCCCAGACCGACGTGCCGCCGTCGTCTCCTACCTCTCGATCCCCTACCTCCATCGCCTTCCTTCTCTGGTTGCCATGGCAACCATAGTAGATCCCTAGCGCCTTCCCATCGCTAACCACCCACCCCCCGCCCCCAACCCCACCCTCCCAAGACGACGAGCTAGAAACAGGTGGATCTCCGATCTCCTTCTGTTTCTCGTCCTTCTTATGTCAAGAAATTTGAAATTGCAAATTTGCCCACGAAGATGGCCACTGGATCCACGCTATCAGGGCAAACACCCACGGATTTGTGTGTATTCGCATTTGCCCACCAACATACGCCAGATCTGCCATGTACTATGCTAGAGTTGAGCTAAGCTTCTAGGTTGGCTAGGTGCGAGTAGTTGGTAATGAAGGATGCGTAGGAATCACTAAAAATAGGGAGAGAAAGGAGAAATTTGGCATAGGGAGGGAGGAAAAATAATTGCCACTTGTATCTAACATCAGTTGCCACCTATCGTTGTCGGTAATTGCCACCATGTTATCTTGTTGCTTGCCATCCTATTTTATTGGCTGTTGCCATCGCTTCAAAATGATAGCTGGAATCCAGAATTTAGAAAAGAGAATGAATGTGCATGTCCTACTTTCCATGATGTGTTGGTTGCCTACGCAGGAAATGTGATAGGATTGCCGTGTCATCTTCTACGTGCAAACAACAAGAATGCATTTTGCAAATTGTTGATGCGTTCTGGTTCATGCAGTGACTGAAAACACAGTGGCAGAAAAAAGCAGAAGAATGAATCACGACGACGGCATTGATCCTTGGTTTTCTCAAAGGCCGGAAACGCCCCCGTGGGATGCAGCAGAGTACAATCAACTCATTTCTGCAGGGCCGTTGCTGCCACTACTAGAGCAGTACGCGGGCATAGGTACGATGCATGATAAAAAAAGAACAGTTGCCATGTTCGCGACGATGAAGATGTCATTGTACTTATGTCCTACAATGTCATTTTTCGCAGGTTCTCATGACCAAAAAACATTCAGGGGGGAACCATGGCAAGTTCAGTCACAGGACGCTAACACTGAAAACTGTACGGGCAACCAACTTCAAGTAGCTAATGTGCCAAATCAAGGTAACGCGTACGAAAAAGAAACATACTGGTGTGGACATGAAAATTAAACTTGCAAGGATGGCAAAAGACTCACGAGTTATATAGGAAAAATGTAGGACCTTCATGCAGCACGTGGCATCAGGCAGCAACCATGTACCTGCCATCGACGTCATACGCAGGTGAGTCCATGAAGTGAAGTTGTGGACAGTGAATTAGGAGAAGGAACATAGTTGACAGCTGCAGTTGCCATGCCTGGACAGCTGCAATTGCCACGCTTGGACAGCTGTAGTTGCCACGCCTGGACAGCTGCAGTTGCCATGTGTCATAAAATGTGATTGCCATGTGTGAACAAACAATGTGTGGCATGGATGCACCGCTACATGTGCCATGTTGAACAAACTACAGTTGCCATGCATTGACCAACTGCTAACATGATCACAGGTTGTTACGGTGGAACCACATCGGGAAACATCTCATGGCAAGCTTCACAGTTGCAGGATAGCGCTATTGCAGATAGAGCACTCAAATTGGAATGACAGGCCACATAAGATCAGCACATGCGGCACAACAAGGTAAAAAATGTGAACCAGAAAACAGTACTGCATTTGCTTTTTTGGGAATAGCATGTGAGGAAAAGTAGATTTGTAACGGTGGTGGTGGAAAAAACAAACAAAAAATCCTACCAAGTGGTCGTGTGCAAAAGAGTCAGCTATTGTCTTCTGGATTTTCCAATTGATATAAGAGTGTGTGCAACATTCATGATTTATCGCATTTGCCTAGTGAGCTCGAACCTAGAATACAAGTTTTGATGCTAGAAGATACTGGATGCCATGTATTGGCAGCAGTAGTTGCCATCTATGTTGGACCGTAGCTGCCATGGCTATAGAATCCAAGTTTTGATGCTAAAAGATGCTGATTGCCATGTCTTGGCAACAGTAGTTGCCATGTTTGTTGGACTGTAGCTGCCATGACTGGAGAACTACAGTTGCCATGCATGGCCATATGTAGATTCCACGGGTTGTTGTGTGAATGATGTCATGCCAAATCACATGCAGTAGTTGTATTTCGTTACGATAAACATGCCATCCAAGAAAATGCTTACGCTCGTCCCTGTTTTTTTATTGCAGGACCTTCAACTACAATGAATAGCGGCGCGGGGACATCTACTACGGGAAGCTCTGAGCACACGGAAGAAGCGTTCCACCAGCCAGCGAACAATCATGCCACAAACAATGCCGAGTCAGTGTCAGAAATGGCAATCGTTCCAGCAATGCCGACAAGCACACCTTTGCACACCAGCACAAGCAACACTCAAGCAGATGAAACAGCCGCCGATAATGAAGTGAATGATGAAACTGATGACGAAGCACAAGAGGATGCAGAAGATGGGCAATCAGAAATCATGGTACCTCAGCCACCGTATGTTGGGCAGAGATTTGATTCTTTTGAAGATGCAAAGGAATTCTACCAGACATATGCAAAGTTCCATGGGTTTGCGGTCAACACCGAATACCATAGGAAAATTAAAAAACTAACGAGTACAACAGAGGTGAGATGAGGTGCTACAAGGCATGAAGGAACAAGAAGGGAAAAGGTGTTGCGCCTGTCGTTTCGGAACGAAAGAGAGGTATCATTGTCAAGATGGAATGCCCTGTCCGGTGTAAGCTGAACGTAGATGGAGCACGGTGGGTGGTCACTGAATATTTTGACGAGCACAACCACGAACTCATAAAGAAGTTTGACCTGGTAAAATTTCTGACCGCCCACAAAGGATTCACCCCCCTCGAGAAGAAATTCATAGAGCTGCTACATGATTGTAACGTCGGTCCATCAAGAATGGTCCAGATACTGTCCCTCATCCACAGCAAAAATGGGACTCTGAGTAGCATGCCCTACATACTAGCAGACATCACAAACCTAAAGGCAAAGTACCGTAGAGAGAGCAGGTTGGCTGACATAGAAGACACGATAGCCTACTTCGATGAGAAAGCGAAAGAAGATCCAGATTTCTTCTATAGGATAAGATTGGACGATGAGGACCATGTCAGGAACATGTATTGGGTGGATGGTGCTGCAAGAAGAGCCTACAAACATTTCCGAGATTGCATTTCATTCGACGCGACATATCTCACTAATATGTACAAGATGCCATGCGCTCCATTCATAGGAATAAATAACCACAATCAGTCATTGCAGTTCGGGTGCGGGCTCGTTCGGAACGAAGACACGGATGGGTACACTTGGTTGTTCAAGACCTTCTTGGAGTGCATGGGTGGACTTGCTCCGATGAACATAATAACAAACCAGGATTTTAGCATGCGTGAAGGCATAGAGGAGGTCTTTCCGTTGGCAGTGCACAGGCACTGCAGGTGGCACATTATAAAGAAGGCCGAGGAGATGCTAGGACCGTTATTTGCTGACCGTCCAAAGCTGCACAAGGCATTCGAGCTGTGCGTGGACCACAGCTTGACGGTGGAGGAGTTTGAACGGAGCTGGATGGCTATGACTGAAACATATCAAGTCCAAGACAACGAGCCGCTTGCTAGCCTGTGGGATAAGCGAATGTACTGGGTGCCGGCCTACTTCATGCACTGCTTCTTCCCATTTCTGCAGACTACGCAGTGCAGCGAGGGATTCAATGCTGTTCTGAAGCGGTACATGAGCCCTGGCAACTCATTGCTGCAGTTTCCCAAGCAATACACGGCTTTGCAACAAAAAATACTGGGATCTGAGCTACAGCAAGAAGCAAACACCGCGCTCAAGCAGCCTAAATTGTTAACATATTTACCAATGGAGAGGCAGATGAGCAAGACATATACCAACAAGATTTTTAACAAGTAAGTCAGTGTGTGTTACAGTCTTATTTGCGCAAGCATGAAGGTAATAGGTGCCATATAGAAATGCAAGGCAGTTGCCAGCTTTTTTTGGAAATGCTGGTATGTTGAAAGTGGCCATTGAGTACAGGTAACCATGATGTGTAGTTGCCATGCTTAATGAACTGCAGTTGCCATGTGAAGTCAACTACAGTTTCCTTGTTTAGTGAACTACAGTTGCCATGTTTAATGAACTGTAGTTGCCATGTTTAATGAACTGTAGTTGCCATGTTTAATGAACTGTAGTTGCCGTGTGAAATCAACTATAATTGCCATGTTTAACGAACTGTAGTTCCATTTGACATGATGGTATGGAATGCACTTGCCAATTAAAATGTTATGCGTTTGCCATGTGAAAAATATCATGCAGTTGCCATAGCCATCATTCATTTTAGATGCCTTTCCTACGTTACAGCCTACATCAACATAAGGAGCTACAAAAACATCATATAAGAGTTTAATAAAACCACACAAAAACTTGCAGATTCCAGGAAGAAATAAAGCGTGCCAACATGTACACGGCTTACCAGGTGGACGAACATACGTTCAAGGCATGTTCTCTCTTGGGCATGTCGGATTCAGAACTTGAAGACCCAGACAAAGGAAGGAAGTACTTTGTGAAGGCCTTGATAAGCGAAGGCGAATACTATTGCCAATGCTGCAAATTCGAACGGGACGGGATTGTGTGCTGTCACATACTAAAAGTAATGGACATGAACACGGTGACACGAACGCCCCGCCATTTCATACGGCGGCGATGGACTTGGGACGCTGACGACACATTGGGGCCGCGAACATCAAATGCAGTTTTGGTTGTGCATGACGAGAGACCAGAGTCAACCATGGAAGCCGTGAGGCACGTTGTGTTGACAAAGAACTATGCTAAGCTAATAGATGAAGCGTGCAAGAGTGATGAGACAGCGAGGGTTGCAGAAAAACACAGGAAGGCCCTGAAAAGAGAGCTTGATGAGATCAAGAAGAGGAAAGCTGAGGAAGCCTTACACAGGTTCCCCCGCACCTCAAGTGTGCCTTCGTCCACGGGGCCATCATTTGAAAACTCGGAGGTAGGATCTGGAACAGCAAGCACACAAATCCAGGTCAGGAATCTGCCCCGTTCCATCACAAAGGGGCGTCCAAAAGAGATAAGATACAAATTGGGATTGGAGATTCAAGCAAAGCACAAGAAAACAAAGAAAGGCACGGGCTATCTGTAAGCAACATTGGAGCACTGTGACTTGGTTGTTGCTGACATTTTTTGCAAGCTAGACGGTCTAAATTTGTTAAAATGGGAGAATGACTATTGAGGGGAATCAGAATCTAAAAGGAAATGCCATGAATCAATGAATGCAGTCGCCACGTGTGTGGTACTGAATTTGCCATGTTATTTCATATGAATCTGCTGTGCCTTTTCTACTGAATCTGCCATGTTATTTGAACTGAATCTGCCATGCCTGTTCTACTGAATCTGCCATGCCTTTTGTACTGAATCTGTCATGTTAGTTCTATTGAATATGCCATGTTAGTTCTACTGAGTCTGCCATAGTGTAGATTTCCATGTTCAGTCAACACATTTTAGTCCACATATATTGTATTGTGTGCAAACTATGGAAAACAAGTTGAAACGATAACGTGCAAAAACCGTAAGGTTACGGCTGCGTACAAACTACCATGCTAGCCGATACAGTTAACAGTGCAAAAAACTCAAAAAGGCAAACGAGAAAGAACGATAACGTTCACTAACCATGACTGATCAACTACATTTGCCATGTTTTCAGACATCAAGGACGCATTTAAAACACCAAACTGGTACTACCAACCCACAAACGCATAATAATACTGAAAACACATAAATGTATCTGCTGTCACACCTAAGTAGGTTCACATCCACACATATATTACAAACTATTCAAATGTCGCTCACACGCCACCACTATATACTAGGCTACGGGGAGATGCAGTCATAGCATATTACACGGACATAGTTTTGAAAGAACAAGGTAATACCTTACATTCCTCGGCAACAGAATGTAAGGTAGGCGTTCGGTGTGGAGCACCACGTGATCACTTGTACTTCTTGGTGGCTTTCTTGACAGCTTCCTCTATAAACTCTTGTGCGTTGGACCGCGTGTTGAATCTTCATTCATCAACCAGTTCCATGTGTAAATTTTGCGGAGCTTGACGACCATTGCAGCTTGATGGGGATCGTAGCAGAATTTCAAAATTTTCTACGCATCACCAAGATCCATCTATGGAGTATACTAGCAACGAGGGGAAAGGAGTGCATCTACATACCCTTGTAGATCGCGAGCGGAAGCGTTCAAGTGAACGGGGTTGATGGAGTCGTACTCGTCGTGATCCAAATCACCGATGACCGAGTGCCGAACGGACGGCACCTCCGCGTTAAACACACGTACGGAGCAGCGACGTCTCCTCCTTCTTGATCCAGCAAGGGGGAAGGAGAGGTTGATGGAGATCCAGCAGCACGACGGCGTGGTGGTGGAAGTAGCGGGGATCTCGGCAGGGCTTCGCCAAGCTTCTGCGAGAGGGAGAGGTGTTGCAGGGGGAGAGGGAGGCGCCAGGGGCTGTTGTGCTGCTGCCCTCCATCCCCCCACTATTTATAGGCCCCCTGGGGGGGGGGCGCCGGCCTTGGATCCCATCTACAAAGGGGGGCGGCGGCCAGGGGGGAAACTTACCCCCCAAGTCAGGTGGGGCGCCCCACACCCCTAGGGTTTCCAACCCTAGGCGCAGGGGAAGGCCCATGGGGGGCGCCCCAGCCCACTAGGGGCTGGTTCCCTTCCCACTTCAGCCCATGGGGCCCTTCGGGATAGGTGGCCCCACCCGGTGGACCCCCGGGACCCTTCCGGTGGTCCCGGTACAATACCGGTGACCCCCGAAACTTGACTTCCTATATATAATTCTTCACCTCCGGACCATTCCTGAACTCCTCGTGACATCCGGGATCTCATCCGGGACTCCGAACAACTTTCGGGTTTCCGCATACTAATATCTCTACAACCCTAGCGTCACCGAACCTTAAGTGTGTAGACCCTACGGGTTCGGGAGACATGCAGACATGACCGAGACGCCTCTTCGGTCAATAACCAACAGCGGGATCTGGATACCCATGTTGGCTCCTACATGTCCCACGATGATCTCATCGGATGAACCACGATGTCGAGGATTCAATCAATCCCGTATACAATTCCCTTTGTCAATCGGTACGTTACTTGCCCGAGATTCGATCGTCGGTATCCCAATACCTTGTTCAATCTCGTTACCGGCAAGTCACTTTACTCGTACCGTAATGCATGATCCCGTGACTAACTCCTTAGTCACATTGAGCTCATTATGATGATGCATTACCGAGTGGGCCCAGAGATACCTCTCCGTCATACGGAGTGACAAATCCTAGTCTCGATCCGTGCCAACCCAACAGACACTTTCGGAGATACCCGTAGTGCACCTTTATAGTCACCCAGTTACGTTGTGACGTTTGGCACACCCAAAGCACTCCTACGGTATCTGGGAGTTACACGATCTCATGGTCTAAGGAAAAGATACTTGACATTGGAAAAGCTCTAGCAAACGAACTACACGATCTTTGAGCTATGCTTAGGATTGGGTCTTGTCCATCACATCATTCTCCTAATGATGTGATCCCGTTATCAATGACATCCAATGTCCATAGTCAGGAAACCATGACTATCTGTTGATCAACGAGCTAGTCAACTAGAGGCTTACTAGGGACACGTTGTGGTCTATGTATTCACACATGTATTACGATTTCCGGATAACACAATTATAGCATGAACAATAGACAATTATCATGAACAAAGAAATATAATAATAACCATTTATTATTGCCTCTAGGGCATATTTCCAACAGCCTCCCACTTGCACTAGAGTCAATAATCTAGTTACATTGTGATGAATCGAACACCCATAGCGTTCTGGTGTTGATCATGTTTTGCTCTAGGGAGAGGTTTAGTCAACGGATCTGCTACATTCAGGTCCGTATGTACTTTACAAATATCTATGTCTCCATTTTGAACACTTTCACGAATGGAGTTGAAGCGACGCTTGATATGCCTGGTCTTCCTGTGAAACCTGGGCTCCTTGGCAAGGGCAATAGCTCCATGGTTGTCACAGAAGAGAGTCATCGGGCCCGACGCATTGGGAATCACCCCTAGGTCGGTAATGAACTCCTTCATCCAGACTGCTTCTTGCGCTGCCTCTGAGGCTGCCATGTACTCCGCTTCACATGTAGATCCCGCCACGACGCTTTGCTTGCAACTGCACCAGCTTACTGCTCCTCCATTCAAAATATACACATATCCGGTTTGTGACTTCGAGTCATCCAGATCTGTGTCGAAGCTAGCGTCGACGTAACCCCTTACGACGAGCTCTTCGTCACCTCCATAAATGAGAAACATATCCTTAGTCCTCTTCAGGTACTTCAGGATATTCTTGACCGCTGTCCAGTGTTCCATGCCGGGATTACTTTGGTACCTTCCTACCAAACTTACGGCAAGGTTTACATCAGGTCTGGTACACAGCATGGCATACATAATAGACCCTATGGCCGAGGCATAGGGGATGACACTCATCTTTTCTCTATCTTCTGCCGTGGTCGGGCATTGAGCCGTGCTCAATTGCACACCTTGCAATACAGGCAAGAACCCCTTCTTGGACTGATCCATATTGAACTTCTTCAATATCTTGTCAAGGTACGTACTCTGTGAAAGACCAATGAGGCGTCTTGATCTATCTCTATAGATCTTGATGCCTAATATATAAGCAGCTTCTCCAAGGTCCTTCATTGAAAAACACTTATGCAAATAGGCCTTTATACTTTCCAAGAATTCTATATCATTTCCCATCAATAGTATGTCATCCACATATAATAAGAGAAATGCTACAGAGCTCCCACTCACTTTCTTGTAAACACAGGCTTCTCCATAAGTCTGTGTAAACCCAAATGCTTTGATCATCTCATCAAAACGAATGTTCCAACTCCGAGATGCTTGCACCAGTCCATAGATGGAGCGCTGGAGCTTGCATACCTTGTTAGCATTCTTAGGATCGACAAAACCTTCTGGCTGCATCATATACAATTCTTCCTTAAGAAAACCGTTAAGGAATGCCGTTTTGACGTCCATTTGCCATATCTCATAATCATAGAATGCGGCAATTGCTAACATGATTCGGACGGACTTTAGCTTCGCTACGGGTGAGAAAGTCTCATCGTAGTCAACCCCCTGAACTTGTCGATAACCCTTAGCGACAAGTCGAGCCTTATAGATGGTCACGTTACCATCCGCGTCTGTCTTCTTCTTAAAGATTCATTTATTTTCTATGGCTCGCCGATCATCGGGCAAGTCAGTCAAAGTCCATACTTTGTTTTCATACATGGATCCTATCTCGGATTTCATGGCTTCTAGCCATTTGTCAGAATCCGGGCCCGCCATCGCTTCTTCATAGTTCGAAGGTTCACCGTTGTCCAACAACATGATTTCCAGGACAGGGTTGCCGTACCACTCTGGTGCGGAACGTGTCCCTGTGGACCTACGAAGTTCAGCAGTAACTTGATCCGAAGCTTCATGATCATCATCATTAACTTCGTCCCCAGTCGGTGTAGGCACCACAGGAACATCTTCCCGCGCTGTGCTACTTTCCGGTTCGGAAGGGGTGACTATCACCTCATCAAGTTCCACTTTCCTCCCACTCAATTCTTTCGAGAGAAACTCTTTCTCCAGAAAGGACCCGTTCTTGGCAACAAAGATCTTGCCTTCGGATCTGAGGTAGAAGGTATACCCAATAGTTTCCTTGGGGTATCCTATGAAGACGCATTTCTCCGACTTGGGTTCGAGCTTTTCAGGTTGAAGTTTCTTGACATAAGCATCGCATCCCCAAACTTTTAGAAACGACAGCTTAGGTTTCTTCCCAAACCATAATTCATACGGTGTCGTCTCAACGGATTTCGACGGAGCCCTATTTAAAGTGAATGCGGCAGTCTCTAAAGCATGGCCCCAAAATGAGAGCGGTAGATCGGTAAGAGACATCATAGATCGCACCATATCCAATAGAGTGCGATTACGACGTTCGGACACACCGTTTCGCTGAGGTGTTCCAGGCGGCATGAGTTGTGAAACGATTCCACATTTCCTTAAGTGCGTACCAAATTCGTGACTTAAATATTCTCCACCACGATCTGATCGTAAGAACTTTATTTTCCTGTCACGTTGATTCTCAACCTCACTCTGAAATTCCTTGAACTTTTCAAAGGTTTCAGACTTGTGTTTCATTAGGTAGACATACCCATATCTACTTAAGTCATCAGTGAGAGTGAGAACATAACGATATCCTCCGCGAGCCTCAACACTCATTGGACCGCACACATCGGTATGTATGATTTCCAATAAGTTGGTTGCTCGCTCCATTGTTCCGGAGAACGGAGTCTTGGTCATCTTACCCATGAGGCATGGTTCACACGTGTCAAATGATTCGTAATCAAGAGAATCCAAAAGTCCATCTGCATGGAGCTTCTTCATGCGTTTGACACCAATATGACCAAGGCGGCAGTGCCACAAGTATGTGGGACTATCGTTATCAACTTTACATCTTTTGGTATTCACACTATGAATATGTGTAACATCACGTTCGAGATTCATTAAGAATAAACCATTGACCAGCGGGGCATGACCATAAAACATATCTCTCATATAAATAGAACAACCATTATTCTCGGATTTAAATGAGTAGCCATCTTGAATTAAACGAGATCCAGATACAATGTTCATGCTCAAAGCTGGCACTAAATAACAATTATTGAGGTTTAAAACTAATCCCGTAGGTAAATGCAGAGGCAGCGTGCCGACGGCGATCACATCGACCTTGGAACCATTCCCGACGCGCATCGTCACCTCGTCCTTTGCCAGTCTCCGCTTATTCCGCAGTTCCTATTTTGAGTTACAAATATGAGCAACCGCACCGGTATCAAATACCCAGGAGCTACTACGAGTACTGGTAAGGTACACATCAATTACATGTATATCACATATACCTTTGGTGTTGCCGGCCTTCTTGTCCGCTAAGTATTTGGGGCAGTTCCGCTTCCAGTGACCACTTCCCTTGCAATAAAAGCACTCAGTCTCAGGCTTGGGTCCATTCTTTGACTTCTTCCTGGCAACTGGCTTACCAGGCGCGGCAACTCCCTTGCCGTCCTTCTTGAAGTTCTTCTTACCCTTGCCTTTCTTGAACTTAGTGGTTTTATTCACCATCAACACTTGATGTTCCTTTTTGATCTCCACCTTCGCTGATTTCAGCATTGAATATACCTCGGGAATGGTCTTTTCCATCCCCTGCATATTGAAGTTCATCACAAAGCTCTTGTAGCTTGGTGGAAGCGACTGAAGGATTCTGTCAATGACCGCGTCATCTGGGAGATTAACTCCCAGCTGAGACAAGCGGTTGTGTAACCCAGACATTCTGAGTATGTGCTCACTGACAGAACTATTTTCCTCCAGTTTACAGCTGAAGAACTTGTCGGAGACTTCATATCTCTCGACCCGGGCATGAGCTTGGAAAACCATTTTCAGCTCTTCGAACATCTCATATGCTCCATGTTTCTCAAAATGCTTTTGGAGACCCGGTTCTAAGCTGTAAAGCATGCCGCACTGAACGAGGGAGTAATCATCAGCACGTGATTGCCAAGCGTTCATAACGTCTTGGTTTTCTGGGATGGGTGCTTCACCTAGCGGAGCTTCTAGGACATAATCTTTCTTGGCAGCTATGAGGATGATCCTCAGGTTCCGGACCCAGTCCGTATAGTTGCTGCCATCATCTTTCATCTTGGTTTTCTCTAGGAACGCGTTGAAGTTGAGGACAACGTGGGCCATTTGATCTACAAGACATATTGTAAAGTTTTTAGACTAAGTTCATGATAATTAAGTTCATCTAATCAAATTATTCAATGAACTCCCACTCAGATAGACACCCCTCTAGTCATCTAAGTGAAACATGATCCGAGTTAACTAGGCCGTGTCCGATCATCACGTGAGACGGACTAGTCAAGATCGGTGAACATCTCCATGTTGATCGTATCTTCTATACGACTCATGCTCGACCTTTCGGTCCTCCGTGTTCCGAGGCCATGTCTGTACATGCTAGGCTCGTCAAGTCAACCTAAGTGTATTGCGTGTGTTCCGAGGCCATGTCTGTACATGCTAGGCTCGTCAACACCCGTTGTATGCGAACGTTAGAATCTATCACACCCGATCATCACGTGGTGCTTCGAAACAACGAACCTTCGCAACGGTGCACAGTTAGGGGGAACACTTTCTTGAAATTATTATAAGGGATCATCTTACTTACTACCGTCGTTCTAAGCAAATAAGATGCAAAACATGATAAACATCACATGTAATCAAATAGTGACATGATATGGCCAATATCATTTTGCTCCTTTGATCTCCATCTTCAGGGCGCCATGATCATCTTCGTCGCCGGCATGACACCATGATCTCCATCATCATGATCTCCATCATTGTGTCTTCATGAAGTTGTCACGCCAATGATTACTTCTACTTCTATGGCTAACGCGTTTAGCAATAAAGTAAAGTAATTTACATGGCGTTATTCAATGACACGCAGGTCATACAAAAAAATAAAGATAACTCCTATGGCTCCTGCCGGTTGTCATACTCATCGACATGCAAGTCGTGATTCCTATTACAAGAATATGATCAATCTCATACATCACATATATCATTCATCACATCTTCTGGCCATATCACATCACAAGGCACATGCTGCAAAAACAAGTTAGACGTCCTCTAATTGTTGTTGCAAGTTTTTACGTGGCTTCTATAGGTTTCTAGCAAGAACGTTTCTTACCTACGTAAAACCACAACGTGATATGCCAATTTCTATTTACCCTTCATAGGACCCTTTTCATCGAATCCGTTCCGACTAAAGTGGGAGAGACAGACACCCGCTAGCCACCTTATGCAACTAGTGCATGTCAGTCGGTGGAACCTGTCTCACGTAAGCGTACGTGTAAGGTCGGTCCGGGCCGCTTCATCCCACAATGCCGCCGAAACAAGATAAGACTAGTAGTGGCAAGAAAATTGACAACATCTACGCCCACAACTGCTTTGTGTTCTACTCGTGCATAGTAACTATGCATAAGCCTGGCTCATGATGCCACTGATGGGGATCGTAGCAGAATTTTAAAATTTTCTACGCATCACCAAGATCCATCTATGGAGTATACTAGCAACAAGGGGAAAGGAGTGCATCTACATACCCTTGTAGATCGCGAGCGGAAGCGTTCAAGTGAACGGGGTTGATGGAGTCGTACTCGCCGTGATCCAAATCACCGATGACCGAGTGCCGAACGGACGGCACCTCCGCGTTCAACACACGTACAGAGCAGCGACGTCTCCTCCTTCTTGATCCAGCAAGGGGGAAGGAGAGGTTGATGGAGATCCAGCAGCACGACGGCGTGGTGGTGGAAGTAGCGGGGATCTCGGCAGGGCTTCGCCAAGCTTCTGCGAGAGGGAGAGGTGTTGCAGGGGGAGAGGGAGGCGCCAGGGGCTGTTGTGCTGCTGCCCTCCCTCCCCCCCACTATTTATAGGCCCCCTGGGGGGGGGCCAGCCCTGGATCCCATCTACAAAGGGGGGCGGCGGCCAGGGGGGAAACTTACCCCCCAAGTCAGGTGGGGCGCCCCCCACCCCTAGGGTTTCCAACCCTAGGCGCAGGGGAAGGCCCATGGGGGGCGCCCCAGCCCACTAGGGGCTGGTTCCCTTCCCACTTCAGCCCATGGGGCCCTCCGGGATAGGTGGCCCCACCCGGTGGACCCCCGGGACCCTTCCGGTGGTCCCGGTACAATATTGGTGACCCCCGAAACTTTCCCGGTGGCCGAAACTTGACTTCCTATATATAATTCTTCACCTCCGGACCATTCCGGAACTCCTCCTGATGTCCGGGATCTCATCCGGGACTCCGAACAACTTTCGGATTTCCGCATACTAATATCTCTACAACCCTAGCGTCACCGAACCTTAAGTGTGTAGACCCTACGGGTTCGGGAGACATGCAAACATGACCGAGACGCCTCTCCGGTCAATAACCAACAGCGGGATCTGGATACCCATGTTGGCTCCTACATGTTCCACGATGATCTCATCGGATGAACCACGATGTCGAGGATTCAATCAATCCCGTATACAATTCCCTTTGTCAATCGGTACGTTACTTGCCCGAGATTCGATCGTCGGTATCCCAATACCTTGTTCAATCTCGTTACCGGCAAGTCACTTTACTCGTACCGTAATGCATGATCCCGTGACTAACTCCTTAGTCACATTGAGCTCATTATGATGATGCATTACCGAGTGGGCCCAGAGATACCTCTCCGTCATACGGAGTGACAAATCCCAGTCTCGATCTGTGCCAACCCAACAGACACTTTCGGAGATACCCGTAGTGCACCTTTATAGTCACCCAGTTACGTTGTGACGTTTGGCACACCCAAAGCACTCCTACGGTATCCGGGAGTTACACGATCTCATGGTCTAAGGAAAAGATAGTTGAAATTGGAAAAGCTCTAGCAAACGAACTACACGATCTTTGAGCTATGCTTAGGATTGGATCTTGTCCATCACATCATTCTCCTAATGATGTGATCCCGTTATCAATGACATCCAATGTTCATAGTCAGGAAACCATGACTATCTGTTGATCAACGAGCTAGTCAACTAGAGGCTTACTAGGGACACATTGTGGTCTATGTATTCACACATGTATTACGATTTCCGGATAACACAATTATAGCATGAACAATAGACAATTATCATGAACAAAGAAATATAATAATAACCATTTATTATTGCCTCTGGGGCATATTTCCAACACAGCTATGACGACAGGGACCCGTCGACCTTCCCACTTTGCAAGGTATTCCAACGTGTGAAAGCCACAGTCGTGCCTATACAAGAAAAGAATCAGGTGAACTCACGAGAACAGAGAAAAATCATAAACTTCAATTCAGAGGTGACAAGAGGGTTAGCATTGGTATAGAGGACACATGAAGAAAAGATAGTAATTATCGGTTTCCTTGCTTCGTAGTCGCCACGTACTCGATTGGAAAATGTCTGATCTGGACCTTTGAGTTTTCGTAGTGACGGTTCCATGTCTGTTTGAGATTGTTGATGAAGTATTCAGCATTTGTAGTAAGGTCTGCATCAGCTTCTGAACGCATTGAATCAAGCACCTCAAAGCATTGGTTCTTCAGGTCAAGGCAAATCGCGTAGTGGTGACCACACTTGTCATATGGGTCCTGTGGTGCAAGCTCCTGGAACATGGGGAACAAGACCTCCAAGTAAAATGAAGGATAGAAAAAAGCAGAGTTCACATCAAGAACAGAAATAATGTAGTTGGAAGAATGATGTGTAAAGATATCACAGGTTACACTAAGAGGCACATGAATGACATAAATCAGCAAGTGTCCAAAAAGTAAACCCACATAGAATGTTTAATTGCAATGTGTAATTAAAAGAAGTTGCCATCCATGTATGAACAAAGTTGCCCTGTATTTTAGTTGAAGTTTCCACATAAGTTGTATTAAGAAGCAAATCAAACTCATTTTACATGGCAGCCGTTGCCACATGAAAACAGCTGTCACAAAACAGGGTGTAGGCCACATGTGAAGCATAGCTACTGGCAAAACATACCATGGGAGGAAAAATGTGCAAAAAAGGAAGGAATACTCACACATTTCTTCATTGTGAGCTTGAATTCACCATGCACAGCAAAGTGCTCCCTCAGGATTTTGTGGTGGAAGTCACCATCCCATATTTTGCAAGTCACACTGTACTGCATGATTGTTTTGTCGGGAGACATATCCATGTGCCTGTTGATGAAGTCAATCCCGCATGCAACTACATTCTTCGACATTTTACCGAGTGGCCTCACAGACTCGGCAAGATCACCCAGGTCAACGTACGTCGCATCGCGTTGTATGATCTTGGTTCTGTCCAAACATGAGCTGTATGAAAATGATATAACATGAAAGAATCATGTCTACTAAGTAAAAAAAGAAATAAAACATAAACCGAGCATATCTAGAATAGCAAAAGGAAGAAAAGTAAAAAAGAGGAAAGCAAGTGAGAGGTTATATAGTGTGGTTATTACGCTTTCAGCTCCTTCATGTGCTTGTTGTTGGACCTCGCATTTCCAAAGCGCTTGACAATATCGTATAGCTGGTTCTGATCCTTTGTGGCCTTGACTTCTGGCTCATAGTCATCCGCGGGTGGTGCGTGAACTAAACTATGCTACCTCACAGAACCAGGAGTGGCACTTCTAATGGTATCCTCGGATACCGACTCAGCAGGCATGGTAGAACTTGATTGCCCCTGACCTCGTGAGGACCTCCTCTGCAATGCTGCCTCCTCAATCCTACGGTAAGCTTCATCAAGTGACGGCGTAATCTCCTCAGGGGTGGCTGCAATGATAAAAAAAGTGGGTTAGGATACCTGGGAAATAAAACAAGTTTAGTGCGCAAAGAAATGGTGTAGAATGTGAAATGTATGTGTAAAAAATTAGGGAGTTGCCATGTGGAGGCAACTCTAGTTGCCATGTGTAGTGCACTGTAGTTGCCACGTGGCAACAACTACAGTTGCCACGTGGGTTGAACTGCAGTTGCCATGTTGTATCCACTCCAGTTGCTATGTGCTTGCCGAATGGAAATGCAGCGTGGCAACAAAAATGTAGGTGACATTGTGCAGCAAATCCAGTTGCCATGTCCATCAGATAACATTTGCCATCACAAGTGAGAAACCAAAAAAATGCTTGGGACAAAAGTCAGACTAAAAGATGTATACAACAAAATGATAAACGCAGAAGAAATGTACCTTGCACAATCGGCTCTGCGAACTTCACATCCTTCCTGCCCTCGACCATTGGCTGCGCCATCATTGGGGTCATGCCTGCCGGGAAAGCAAAGGCAACTAGCATAGGATCTTGCACCACTTGTTGATCTTGACTGATGCCAAGGCTGAAGCTCAGTGGGGTGAAGGCCATTGGGTGCCTCTATTGCCTACTAGCCGGACCGCGAACAACTTGCTGGACAGAATCCAAGGGTAAAAGATCAACAAACATTTCTGCCTCGTCTGCTGCAGAATCACCGGGCTTATTCGTAGGGCGGGGCGTGTTGTCAGCGCTATCAGTCGCAGCTTTCTTGCCAATCTTCTTGTTTGGGCTATAGGGGACACCAATGTTGACTGGGAGCTTAGAAGTGCGCAGATTTATGCTGGGGGTTCTCCACGGCGGGTAAAGACGCAGTCTGCTCCGGACGTTCACCTCCGTCAGTCGTTCCCGGCTTGCCACCTAGGCCAGTTGAACTCCGGTCTTCCGTTTTCTCCATAACATTGCTTTTGGCAGGTGGTGGGAACAGTGTGGACGCAGACACGTAACCAGAGTCATCTCTGCTGCTCCTAGCTACAGCTGGTGCGTTGGCTGTGTCTGCTGATTGCTTGCGGGGGCTACGACGCCTAGGTGGAAGACCAGCTCGTGAAATGGTCACCTTAGCAACCTCTGGACCACCAGAAGCTGGAGCTCTTGTGCCAAGACTCTCACCTGTGGATGGCATATCAGTCTGAACTGTCGCCTCAGCCCCTTCTTTAGTGGAGGCAGAAGTGCCACCACCCACGCGCTTGGAATCCGTATCAGATGAGCGGGAATCTTCCTTGCTTAGGTTGTTCTCGGGGGCGTCCACTTCAACACTTGCTGATCGGGTGGCATAGCTCACAGCAGCATCCTTCATTGCTAGCAGAGTGGGCAATATCTCAGCAGTCCTGGCAGATACCGACTCATCACTCCCAGATGTACGGATGCCTGTTGTTGTAGCCTGCACATCTGCAACTGGCGGAGATGGTCGGCCGCTTGCATCAGAGCTAGTGGGAACAGTGGACGGTGCAGCAGCAGCTTTGTCGACTCGCGCCTCATGAGAATCTGAGTTGCCACCTATCGACAGCTTTGAGTGTATGTGTTCAAGTAGGTCTGTGGGGTTCTGCTTGGTCACGCGTGTGGTAGTATTCTTCACCCTGCAAAAAAGCACATGAATAGTGTTAAAAATTAAACAAAATAGATGCCATGGTAGCCATCTTGAAAAATGAAAAAATTTGTGATGTGCCAGAGCTGCCATTTCAGAACTAGGTATGGGTGAGCACACAAGACAATGTAGGGGGTGGAAGCCAGTGGAAAGTTGGTAGTTGCCATATAGGTGGAATAAGAATTGCCATGTGGCCTAGTTAGTAGTTGCCATGCAAGACAAGCAGGAGTTGCCATGCAGTAAAAAAAAGAGATCATGGGAAAACAACAATTGCCATGTGGGACTGATGGCAGTAGCCCATGTGGCAAGCTGGACAGCTGCATTGAAAAGCAAAAATATAGCACTATGACAATGAAAAGAACAGGGATAACCTACTTCTTGACTGTCTTCCTCAAGTCTACCAACACGACAGGATCCCCGGTGTTGGACGTCGACGTACGAGGAGATGACCTAGTGGAAGGGGTGTCACCAGCAATGGGGGCACCCTTGTTCAATCGAGCAAAAACACGGGTTAGCGTTGGTGCTTGTTTCTTCATAACTGCTCGTCCACCAGCTGTCACCTCACTGCACGTATAAGAAAAATGGCAAAAAAGGTACCAAGTGTTAGACACGAAAATCATTGCCGCGCTTAGCAAACAAATGGAAAAAAGGGCCAGTCTATTCAAAAGGAGAGACAAACAAGACACTAAAATAGATGTCGAACCTCCTCCTAGCAGCTAAGGGATCGGTCCTAGACCTCTTGCCAGGAGAGCCCTGCCCAACATCATTTGGAGCCCTCCCCCTCTTTGAAGGCGACACCCCCTTGTCTCTCGCAGCTGTCTGTTCTTTGACTTTCTCCGGTGGGGGGGGGCATCTGGTGCAGCCTTGCCCTTCTTACCACCTGCACGAACTTCAACATGTTCATCATCGTCGGTGTCATGTTGCACGTTCTCCATGTCATCATCATCGTCCTTGTCGAGAGCAGCATCTCCATATAGTTCATCTTGCGTGTCAAGAAGCTCCTGGGAGCTGTTGTAGTCATACCGGCCACGGCAACCAGTTGGCCGATGTGTCCGTTCTGCAACAAATGGAGTGAACTGCCTTGTAACTGCATCGCTGTCAGAGCCATTAAGGGACGTCCAACCCTCAACCAACTTCCCGAGCAAGCTGGTCATTCCGGATGCAAACTGCCCAATTAGATGCTCAACAGGTGCCCTCGCCTGTGCAGAAACAAGAAGCAACAATAACCAACCGTATTAGAGTCATGTGCACAAGATCAAATAAACCAAAACAACCATAGAGATATATCAAAAAAAAAGAAGAGAAAAACAAATTCAAAAAACAAAATAAATATCCTTGGTTACCTCAGCAGGACAAGACGGAGCTGAGTGCACGTCCATCCACTTTCCAAAGTTTTGAGGCCCACCAAACACGCTGTAGTAGAATGCTTGGCCATCAGCTGGAAAACATTAAAAACAACTATGATGTAAGAGAGAAAATAAGGAACAGTGACTATCAATTCATGTATTGCAAAAAAGAGAGGGAGAAAGTAGAAGTTTCAACACGGATGGCGGAGTTGCCTTGTGGCGTCAGACATGGGTGCCATGCGTAGACAGCCATGGCTAACAAGATATTCATCTCTGGTTAGCCACATATGGTTGCCGTATGGGGATTTTTTTCCTGTGTTATGCAGCATCAAAATTGAAGAATGCCGTGCAAGAAAGGAGGCAGAACTAAACTGCAGTTTGCCATATTTCTATCGGTTATCTTGTCTGCGGCAAGCACAACCTTGACAGCATCGTACGTCCACGCAGAGACAGCAAACTTATGTGGAGGCGGCGGGCCTCCTATCCCAGTAAAGTCGATGGTGGACAGATCAAGACGATCAACGTACATGAGCTGATATACACAATTTGAAAGAAAAAAATGTCACTTGCCATCATGCTATGTTGAAAAAGAAGCTAATGTAGAGTCCTTCAGTCTGTGTTAGTTGCCATCATGATGTGATGGCAGTTGCCATCTTGTTGTGATGATAGTTGCCACAAGGTCAACATCATGGTTGCCATGCATAGTGTGTAAAACAGAGAGTGGATGTATGAAATGATATTTTTTTGTATGTTGTTGACAAATGATATTGCCTTGTAGGCAACAACCACGGATGGCATGGATCGAACAGAAGTCGCCTTCACACGTAAACAAAAAAATATAAAAACAAATGAAAACAAAACGGGTTGCCATGCATGATCTTGTACGGTTCACACGTATCAACAGCTGACATGTTGATTTGGGAAAACATTCCACGTGGTAAGAGTGTTTGCAAAGGAGTAGGGAAAAAATACCATTAAATGGAGTCGACAACCCTTCTGATACATCTTATTTGATAATGCATCATGCAGGAAGTCCGCGATGAACTTACACCAATTCATGTTCTTCACATCTTTCAGCTTCGCCTGCACGACACAAATTTTAGGACAAGAAGTTGCCGCATCAGAAAATCAAATGAAAAGACATCAAATAACTGGCAGTCACTAGCTTACAGATGACATCTGAGTCAAAAGATTGAAGGAATAAAGGAGTAGAGATAGATCATTCACCGGGATGGGGAAGCATTTGTTGCTTGGGCGAAGAGATGTGGTCGGCGCGAAAACAGCTGAGATCAGGTACATGAGTAGCTTCATCTTAAAAACCTCGCCATGGGTTGTCATGCCCTCGAGCGAAGTTGCCAGCACAGTCGTGTTAGGCATGGATGCCATCCCAGGAATCAAACGGGCAAACAACGTTTCCTCAATCTTGTTATTGACCTCATACGGGACTTTGATTTCTCCACGAGGCACACCCAAAGTGCAGAACACGGATTCCTCGTCCAACGGCAGTC
This sequence comes from Triticum aestivum, assembly GCF_018294505.1. Taxonomy (NCBI): domain Eukaryota; kingdom Viridiplantae; phylum Streptophyta; class Magnoliopsida; order Poales; family Poaceae; genus Triticum; species Triticum aestivum. The sequence goes on along the minus strand of NC_057808.1, from coordinate 554,926,695 downwards.
TTCCACGTCCCGGGATCACAAATTCCCTGGAGGCGGTGTCGTAAATCTCACCGAGCCAGTCGCATACAGGGTTCACTAGGTTCTTGCACCGAACATCCATCAGAGCCTGCATCCCCATCTCAGCATCAGCTCCCTTCTGCTCGTCGGTAAACCCCTCGGTCAATATAGTCAGGTGTTCCTGTGAAGCCCTATTGCGATAATGTTTCTTCTTCTGCAAAACAGACAAATGATCATTTGTTGCCATGTTTCAGTATCATGAAAATTTAGTTCCTAAAAGACGATTGCAAACTCAATGTGACATTCAAACTTATGGGGGGGGTGGACAGTTACCTCATCGCCATCTTTTGTCCGTCCAGTTGCGCGATTCTGTTGCGGTAACTCCATGAAATCATCATCATCGTCTTGATGATCGCCGCGAGCCATTGTGCTGAGGTAAGAACAAAACAAAATGTCAGGGTGAAAATGAAATTATGAAGTAAGCAGTTGCCACCTAACAGAATGTACTTGCCACATGGGCTCAATTGAAAGTGGCAAAAAGATTAGGCAATATCATAGGAACACCCACATCCCCTATGATTGTCCAACAAGAAATGTGGCAACTAAACACATTGGCTTCATTTGAAAAATGTACAGATCATAAGGCACTTAAAACAAATGTTGAAGTTGCCATGTTAGCACAAGATAGTGGAAAGGAAGGCACACATCTTCCACTGCACAAACATATAATGTGGCAACTCACACGCTGTCCTCGTATAAAAATGAGTTGCCATATGTTCAAAGACAGATGTACTAGGTTGAAATTGCCATGTTAAAATGGAAGACAATTCAAAAAGTGCTGAAAACATCCATTGAACAACCTGTAATGTGGCAATTCACACACTGGACTAATATTAAAAATGAGTTGCCATCTAATACAACCAAATATGTTCAGATATCACTAATCATCATGGCAAAAACACAAATTGAGTCTATAGTACAGCGAAGTTGCCACATTATCCTGCCTACAGCATGGCAACAGCTATAGTGTGTTCACAAAAATAGTTGCCACATGAAAAGCATATTTGTGGCAACTGACACAGTTAACCAGGAAATTAGTTGCCATCCAGTGCGGATAGTTGCTGAAACTGCCATGGCTGCCTTTATACTACACTTTATCCTACTTACAGCATGGCAATAGCCATAGTGTGTTCACAAAAATAGTTACCACATGCAAAAGCATATTTGTGGCAACTGACACAGTTGATCAAGAAATTAGTTGCCATCCATTGCAGATAGTTGCTGAAACTGCCATGGCTGCCTTTATACTTCACTTTAAAATTCAACTACCTAGATCTAGGGTTCATTGGTAACTATCATAACCTCAAATTCAACAACGAAAAACTTCCCCCACTGATCGCAAATAGCATTCCGAGGCAATACATGACTAACAACTAGAAAAACGCTTGCTCAATCGCAAAGCAGAACCAGGATGTGGCTGCGGACAGGCCGAGCCACACCGGCATGAGTGGCGCCGCGGCGGCGACGAAACTGCGCAATGCCACCCAAAACGGCAAGCACATGACTCTATCGCCGACGGGAACGCCGGAGCACCGCGAATCCGCCGGAATCTCGATGAATCTCGAGTGGAACATTGTCCACGGAGGAGAGGGGGGAATGCAGGCAAGGAATGTGAGCGTGTGGGAAGGAGCGTTACCTTCAATCTGCAGGCACTCCGGCGAAGACGCTCTGGTCCGACGAGTCCCACCGACGGCTGCGAATGCCGTCGACTCTTCCGCCTCCGCCGCCGCCTTCTCCTCTCGGCTTCTCTTCCAATCGAATGAACTGCGGGGTGGGTTGGGTGAGTAATGAAATGGGGCGAGTAAATGGAACCGTGAGGGGAGGGGGGCGAAGTGCGAGACGTGGTTGACGGCAACCGCAGTCAGGCGAGGCATGCGGGCGCCAAGCAGTTCCACCACACGCCCCCGAGTGGCAACTATTGACCGCGGAGAGGAAACCGGCGTGTGGGCGAACTCTCTCACACACCATACACGCGAGTTGTCCTACGTGGCACACAAAATCAGCCAAAATGTGCCAAGATTCGTGCAGAAATCTTGTGGGAGAGTTGGCTAACGCCCACACGTGTGGGCGTTAGTGTTTTTGTTAAATTTCCAGTTGTAGTATGTTAAATTAAGTTGTATGATGAACTCAGTGTGGAAATCCCGGCGAACTCCGGCTATGTGACTATGTTTAATTAAAGGTGTGAATTGCTAGCTTTCAAAATCGTGGTGAATTCTGATCCTGATGCGGGATCTGTTCAGTCTCCGTGTGTTTTGTCCCATCAAATTCGTTCACGGGAGCCCTTATACGCGTTTTGTGGGACGTGCGGTTGCGGGATCTGCTAGAGATACTCTTACGCATTTATAATTTCAAGCGATCCACAAACTATAAATGGCAAAACCTGAAGAACAATTGTCGCATGCCTTTTATTCATGTATAGTTTTTTGCGGGGTTTATTCATATGTATATATGAGTACAAAATCATCAAAGAGGGCCATAAAATAGCAATTACGAGGAGTGAGAAATCAAACAGTACACACCGTACAACAATCAATACGACTACATTGACCGGGCACCTGATATCGATAGTACCGAAGTATGTACGCTCGGCCGTTTATTTGGTTATTAGTAATCAAGCTGCGGTCGTTGTGTCACGTAAAGACCCTGCTCGACGATGGACGACGCGATAGATGAGGCTAGGCGGCCGTGACGGCGATCTTCATGCCGGACTGGCAGTGTCCGGGGATGCTGCAGATGAAGTAGTTTGTGCCGCGGGCGAGCGTGACGCGGTCGGCGCCGGACTTGTAGACCTTGGCGCCATTGGCCGGCTTGGCGCAGGCCTTGTACCCCGCCGCGCTCACCGCCACCACGTCGTGCGCCGTTGCGTCGTACTTGAACACTGCACGCATGAAAGGTCTATCAGTTTGCATGCTGGATAGTGCATCATGCATGCATGCACTTGCAGGGACGGGTGTAATACCTAGGACGTCTCCGGCCTTGAAGCGCTTGCCGGTGGGCCAGGAGTTGGTGTTGAAGGACCAGCCGCCGCGGTCGCCCACGTTGAACACCGCCGCCTCCGCCACGAGCGTGCAGAGAAGAAGCACCCCGAGGACCACGGCCACGTTGGCACTGCCTCTTCCCTGCGCTGCCATTGCTAGCTAGGTTAGCAGCTACCGATCAAGCCAGCAGGTACGAGGAGAGGCAGGTTGAGAGGAGAAACGTTGAAAGGGAGGTGCGGTGGTGGTTGGCAATGGAGTTGCCGGTGCGGTTTTATAGGCCCGCCGGAGTGGAGGCGTGAGGGCAAGTAGGCCCGGTCGGACGGCCGAAAGGGGTGTGAAAATACTGGTTTTCTTGGGAGGGCTCTAGTATTTTTCTTGCGATGGCGTAGAGTAGAGTGGAATGGGGGTTGGCCAACGACCCACAACAATGGAGGCGCGCCATTACTTTCGTCTTTGGACCCGACCGACTGCGACAAGTCATACATGAGTAGACTTGGAAGAGAACGTTTGATGGCAGCGTGACGACGGCAACCCGGCCACTTAGCCTTAGCGTGGACCAAAAATTTATTAGTAACTATGAACACAAAAGTGTGGAAGCAAGAAGTGGAGTCCAAGTATAATTGGACTGCGCACTATACGTTTAATCAATCGATCCATCTCTCTCGACCAACAACTTCAAATAATCTTACCTTTCCCACTTTTCCTAAACATCACGCGCCTGAAAAATTTCGATGCGAGAGCATGATACGTACAATTATTTTTGGCTCTATAATGTCGGGCGAGAGCCTGTTTCATACAAAAGTTCATCGTGTTGGTCGATTTCCACTTTGACCCAAGCGTGAGACGGGCAGTCCTTGGAGCCGTGAATGAGCAGGAGCTGACGAGGCGGCCCGTTGACCGGGCCGACAGCGGTCCAAGGCAGGGCGGGGTTGGCGAGACGAGCGCGGTAGTGCGAGGTAGGAGCACGTGGCTAGCCCGGCGTCGATTGGCGGGTGTGGGGAGGAAGAAGATGAATTGTGCACAGTTGGTTGCGGCCGTTGGATGAAGAGATCTAACGCTCTAGAAATTCGGCTGACGCAAAAATAATAATTCAGGCACCTGACTCATAGGCGGTCCCGAACTTCCCACAGGAGTACTGTATATATATATATATATATATATATATATATATATATATATATATATATATATACTAGTAGAGTGCCCGTGCGTTGCCACGGGCTTTTGAAATATTTTTGTTGAGTTGTATAAACATAATGACTGTTTAATTTCACATGTAGAGATAATATAGCATGGAAATGTCGGTGCCTTGTCACGTGCCACGAAAATATTTTGCTGGAATTATGTAAACATAATGCATGTCAAATTTCACATATAGAAATAAGATAGCACGGGCACAATCGGGTGTTTATCGTAGTCCAATTCACTTGCAATGTAAATTGATAAAAAAATGATAAATTAACGATGTATACATATAGAGTGATGATCCAACTAAAATTCTATTACAAATTAATATCTAGTTGTTGCGCTTAAGAAATTTTCACACAATTCTTTTATGGAAAGATATACAGAACGATGTGTTCTCGTTGATGGACATATACAGAGGGGTTACAACTTGCATTCCTAGAGCTGGCGACACAATTCTTCTATGGAAAGATATTCCGATCGATGACGAACCCCTTTCCAACAAGCTGCCACACATGTTCTCTTTCACAAGGGAGGAGGATATTTCTATAGTGCAATTCCAAGACAGACCACAGGCTTTTAAAAACTTTTACCTCACTCTATCAATCGAGGCGCTACATGAATTAACATATCTGCAGAATCATATGAATGATCTCTACTTGGAACCAATGATGACTGATGAATGGATTACTTGTTGGGGAGATGTTCAGTTTCGGCCCAGGAAATTCACCAACTTCTTCTTCAGAGAACTGCAGCCACCCGCATACATCACAATGATCTGGAAGACAAAGTGTATCATGAAACTTAAAGTGTTCACCTGGCTGATGTTAATGGACAGAGTCAACATAAGGGACATGCTCCACCAGAGACATTTTGATATTGGAGTCACTCCTGTCTTTTATGCAACACCACACCACTGGAAACGAACAAACACCCATTTTTTGAGTGCACCTTCGGTGCAGTCTATTGGAACTCCATCAATATTCAATGGGATACCTACTTGGAGCTTCAGGAGATGTTTGATGCAGTGAAGTCTTCATGGCCACACCCATTGTTCAATGCAATCAAAGTCCCGGCCGCCGGGAACATTTGGAAACAAAGGAACAGATGCTACTTTGACAAGATTGTTGCATCCTTGTATGATTGGAAAAGAGCACTCAAAGCTGACTTGAAAAATCTCAAATTCAGAGTTAATCCTGAATTGGTCTCCTTTCTTGATAGCTTCATCCCAAACCTATCTCTGTAAATCATAGTTGCTTTCTTTTTATTTGCTTCTTGGCCATGTAATTACCCAGTACTTTATTTTGAGTAATATATAACAGTAGGAGACTCCTGTTGTTTTCAAGGTTCAAAAAAATAATAATTCCTGCAAAATATCAGGAATGTTGTTTTTAGCTTGATTCCCATGATATTTGAGTAAGTATAATAAAAACTCAGTTAGCCTCTTCACGCTCATTCCCCTCGCTCACCCACTCCACCAAATCCCTAGGCCGCGGCGGCGACGCACCTCCCCCTCACTCGCGTCGGCGAATCAACCGCGTCGCCGCCCTTCTCCTCAGGCGTCGCCGCCGGGCCTTCTCGTCTGCGTCGCCTCTCCCTCTCGCCCGCATCCTCTGCGCCACAGTCGAGCCAAAGTTGGATATTTTAGCGAGGTCGAGTAGGAGCGTGAGAAGCGCGGGCACGGCGGCCTTGTCCTGCTCGAGGAAGGCGGCGACGGATGCTAGCGCTCCTCGCCGCCATCGACCTGCAAGGAGGAGTGCCTTGTTGGACGCTTCCATCTCCGATGCTGCTGGTACTCCTCCGCCGCTACGAGTGCCCCGTCACCTGCGCCCAGGTCAGCCGCGAAGTCGAGCTCCCCATGCTTGACCTGCAAGGTTATCATCCTTAATTTTCCCCACACCTTTCCAATCTCTGGAGCCTAGGATTTGGGGAAAGGCAAGGGGAGATTCTGGAGCTGATTGTGATTGTGATTGTTGATGTGGATGGAATATGGATGTAGATGTACTGTGGTCAAGAACTGCTCTCTGCCGCGGGAGTATATTGGAAAGGCTGCTGCTGCTGCCACTACCAGCCGATTCGGGCATGGTAAAGACCACTCGGTTGCACTACTCCATGTGTAGATGACTGAACTTGGGTGTGAGCATTTTGATGCCTCTGAATTTAGTAAATTCAGTACTCACAGGAGTACACTTTCAGTACTGTAGGAGTACATTCCCCCTAGAGTATTTGTAACAGGAGTACTTTCAGTACTGTAGGAGTACTTGTATTGTTTCTTAGAGTATTTGCTTGGAGTAAATGTTGTAGTTTAACTGAAATCAACATTTCTGAAAATCATGTTTATCAATGGGTTGTAAGTACTGAAATCAACATCTCTGAAATCATGTTTGTCATGCTGTAGTATTCTTTTTGTCAGGATTTTAGTACTCTTGCTTGGCTCAAACCAAACTGATTCTGCTGTAATACTCATGCTGTAGTATTCTTTTTATCATGCTGGAGTGATTGATCTAGTGGGCTCAAACCATACTGATTTTTAGAGTATACTCCATGTTACTTCCATTTCAGAGCACATTCTTGGAGTGGATCTGCATTTCAGAAAGTTAACAAGTGGGAGTACATGGAGTACTACATTTTAAGTCGAGGAGAAGATGGTGCCTGCTCTGTGATGATGACACCAGCACCTACGACTTCCTCGACCACCACCACCATGATGACGACTTCCTCGAACGTGGTGAGTACTCCTCCAATGCTTGTACTCTTATCAATGTTTACTGCTGTAATCATGGAGTAGTTAGCTGCTGTTATCATGGCAGGAGTAATGCACCATTAGTTGGTAAGAAATAATGTCAGTATGAAACCTCTCGACAGTAACTGTTTTTTTGTGAGGGACAGTACATGGTTTCAACTTTATTTGCCCCATTCCATGTTCTGAAATCATTACCAAATCATACGAAGCATGATAACAATGTTCAAGCTGATTTGGTGAATCCGTAGATTACATCTTACTGTGTGTTCCCAAAATATTCAGCATTGCAAAACAAAGAAATATTAAATACAAGTTTCACTATGGATGATAGTGTGAAACAATATATCATATTTTCTTTTTCCTGGGAGCATCATGGACCAACTTGTCAATGTAACCTCGGTTGTATACTACATCTACATCCCTGTCAATGAACATGTGCACTATTGAACTATCTATGCATCTACATCTCTATGAAGATACATATACAACTGCATCTTGGATGAATACTATTGTTAGTTTACTCGCATGAGCCATTCAAGGAAAGTAGTCTCTCAGTTCTAGTGTACCTAGATGTACGATGAAACGAACTTGTGAACCAAAGCAATTTGAGTTGACAACCGGACAGAGGAAGCGGGCAAGAGATGATTTATTTATGGGCGATGATGATTTGCTACAAATACATATACTGCTACCTTCCATGCATGTCAGCATCTGATGCTACCGCTTGATTCCCTGAAGATTGAAGAACCACCCCCTGCCATTAACAAATCATTTCATATAAACTACTGTACCTAGCAATGTAAAAAATACAAAAAGGATAAAATCACTAACCTGTCATAGAAAAAATGGCACACTCCTGGCCGTCCTGCATGTTTTGGCTTCAATTTCCCTCGCCTTGCATGTCACTGCGTCCTTAAGAAAAAAAACACATTGATAATTATAATTAACTTCGCCTACAACAAAACAGAACCAGCAGAAACTCATCGCTTTCATTGTCTTCAAGACCCTCATTGTCCTCTGATAATATAGTTTGAGAGAAGTCCATATTACCGCTCGAACTTGTCTTTGGCTTCACTTTACAAACCTCAGAATTGTGTTCGTTCAAGTTTCATCCTTCAACTTTATAAATCATTCATAATTATAAGGGGTCTGCTTCAGTATACCCACCTTAAGTGAGTCAATGGTGGAGATTAAAACTTACCCCTAAGGCACATAGGACTTGATGGTCAATTTAAGTACTAACCGCTTTATTAATCGGTGTATGTATGGCCCACATCGACATTGTACTTTTAACTTAAACATAACATATACTTAGGTAGTTACTTATCGTCGAAAAATCTAATTTATGAAGGGTAGGATTTTAGTATTATATATGAATGACTCTGCCCGTTTTTCTCTCTCGCCTCACACATGCCCCCTTCCAGACCATATCGCCACCGTCTCATCAAACCACACCAAGAAGCCAACGTCCCAATCTACTAACACATCAAATCCCACACCAGCACTCACCTCAGTACGACCCATGACAAAGGACATGCTCCATGGCAAGGTAGGACTCCTAGCAGGCTACAACATGGAGCCGACGAAGAGAGAGATGATGACTTGTAGGAGATGCTCGTTGGCGCAGACCAAGCGAACAACCTGACATGCATCTGTGCAGAATTTAAGTGCATATTAGTGCTTGCTCCAAAATGCTACTATTCAAATGGTAATCGTGTAACCTCGTTTTTAGGATGTTGGGTTGTGGTTGCTACCTGATTTTATTAACCTGACATGCTATCACATAAACACTCATCGCTTAACAATTCAAGATGTTGGACATGCTGTTAAGTTACTGGTGTTGCTCAAATAATATGTGGCTAGCCTAATATGAACCTAGGTTCTATTTGATGATCTAAAAGATGTTGCTGCACATACCGTAGTACATTTACTACACATTGGATTTGAAGTACTATATTTCAGTTAATTTATAATGTATGTGCTTCGATGAGGCAAGTGTACATCACAACAAGCAGTTGTGTGGCTCATCACACCAGCTGTAAGCTATTAGGAACTGATGGTTATAATTTCAGAGATCTTCAGCTGAAACATTGTTCAGCCGACAATAAAAATACATATGCTTGCAGCTACACATACATATCTTCTAATCCACCATAGTCCCTCTTTTCTGACTATGTAATTACTAAGCCCCCAACCTTCTCTTATTTTATTTATTAGAACATGCCGATGTTACATTATTCTGAACTTCCCATCTTATTTATTAGAACATGCTGATGCCACTGAAAATTATGATTACTATATCCGCACAGCCTCATACCTGGACTACTTGGGTAATTCTCATCAACATTTCGTATGAAAGGCGCATCAAGCCCTACCTGATTCCCCTCGCACGTATGATCAGAACCTACAGGGAAGGGATCAACAAAAAGCCGTAAGCTGTATACAGAAACAAAGATGAACACCCATAAGCATAAACTGTTTCGTATGAAAGGCGCATCGGGCAGTACCATTTGAATTTTCTGGTACATATGCGCCATAAACATGTGTGAGATTACTCGCCGCGGGCAACGAAGCAGCTTGATGCACACCCACCCGTAGCAAACTTGTTCCGTCTGATTTGTTCTTGCCTGGATCAATACAAAGCCAATGATACATAGGCAACAAAGTATGCAGGCAACATTCTCAGCATTGAGTAACTATATCGTCAACATTTTCCTTTTCCCTTTTATCCTCAGCTACCTAAATACCCAGATAGAACTCTGCTTGCCCAACAGCTCCACATGCTCTGACTTCTTCTGTCTTTTTAGCTTCTCCTTGTTCCTCCAGCTCTCGGCTTCTCAACTTCTAATATCTTTCTTTCATCTGTACATCATCACATGTGCGCTATAGGTGTGCCTAAAGATGCATTTTATTGCCACTAACAAAATGGTGAGCTATTCTAAAAAAAGGCACACCATGATAATTAAGGTAAAACAAGGTCGAGTCTCATGGGCAGTACTACAGACAAATAGGAGTCCTTGTTTCCTGTAAGAGGTTCATATGGAAAGTTAAGGCAGTGATAATTAGTAAGACTGACGCTCTGAATTAAAGCCGATTGGATGAGGTAATTCGTCAAAGAAGTACAATGCGAAGCTGAAACAATGCAAGTGAATTAAAAGAGGGGCTGATGGGAATCGAGCTTCAAGCGGCGACATCCTTCGTGGCATATGTAATACAACCAATTCAGTTCAAATATGTATTTATTATGTTAGCATGAAGGGTAAAAAGAAAGGGGACAAACTAATCTTATGTTTAAGCATACAAAAAAAAGTAAAATCTAAATAGTGATGTGATCACTTCCTTTTAAACAGCTGGTACGATCAGGTCAGCAGATTGAAAAACTATAATATTTATAACAATGGAATAGATGGGCTACTACATTACACACTTATGTTTCTACTCATTCAGTTGAGGAAAATCCATGATGCACAAAACAAGATCAGTTTCATCCATCTGATTGTTAATGACCACAAAATGACATGATACAAAAGAAAATAGCATGTGCATTTAATAGAAAGTGCTTGTGCGTTGCTACTGGCAATAATGGAGATAATTGAATACCATGTGAATTTAACGCAAAATGAAGGTTCCAACCAAAGATTCGAAATACCCAGCACCTCCATGACATGATAATTTAAAATGATATATGAGTGAATATCACCAAAAGGAGGACCTCCTATGGTGTAGGAGGCTTAAATCTGATATATCAAGATCAAAATCTTCTCACCATAATGGAGATAACTGAATACCATGTGCATTTAATAACACAAAATGAAGGTTCCAACCAAAGATTCGAAATAACGAGAACCTCCATGACATGATAATTTAAAATAACATATGTGAATGTATTTGTACTATAAAGTTATTCAATGTGCCATGTGATAGGAAAGAGAGAAAATATGCCTAGGTAGGTTCTTACTACAACTGTTGCTCCTGCTACTAATTAGCAGTCACTTCAATCAATAGCTAAAAAGTATTTTAATGTTTTTCTCTGACCCTGCTCTTGGATTTGATTGCAGACTTGATTAGCCTTACCGAATCTTAGAGTTGCTTCGCCAAGGCGTGTCGTTTTTCGCCTTCCCATTGCATTCAACAAAATATTTTCCTATCACTCCCTTTAGCTGATGGTTCATCCCCACATAAGATGTACCTGATGCTCCCTGGAAACCACATTTGTGTATCTTCTGTTACATACATGAGATTCTCTAATGCGTGTTTAGGCAGGAGCTAGCATATTAGGAATGAAACATACAAGCCCAGTGAACACTGGATTCACGCACAACCACAGGAAATCCCTCCAACCTAAACTAACCTGTGAATCCCGCTTCGGCGAGGCGGGTGAGGAGGAGGGTTACCAGAGGCTGGAGGAAAATGAGAGCATGGACTGCGAGCCGAGCATCCCCATCGCTGGCGAGCTGAGCATCCCCAGCCGGTAGCAAGGGACAAGGGAGCAGTAGGCACTGCGTACCTCCATTATTAGAGATTAAATGTCATGTCTGGACTGACCTTTCCTTCTTCCTGGGCAGCCAACACTTTGTAGTTGGAAATAGTATCAGTTTACACTCCTGATGAAGTGGTAAAAATACATAATTGAGAAATAGATTTACCCTGATAATTGCTTGCACTGCACACTTCCTTACATTTGAATTTGCAGATGATTCTTCAAATGGGAGATGTTCCAAGTGATTACCTGATGTTTCAGATAATGATCAGGATGATTGACAAGGAAGAAATGTTCCACAAGCTTGCTAACTGATTCATCGGGGTCTGGTGGTATGTTCCGTACAAGACCCTACAATAAAAACACATTGATGACTCAGAATCAAAAGAATAATCAGAGAACCATTAATCTAGATAAGATCATTGCTGTATGCAACATTCTTTTTTCTAGCAAAGAGATCTAAACCGAGCTCATGTATAAGTTGCAGTCATAAAGGGATCCCATGGCCTCAATCCTCATCTCCGTCTCTCTATTCTGATCTGATTCTCTCCGTCTCAGATCTGATTCTCTCCGTCTTGAACCAAACAGAGAAAAGAGGGGAGCTGAACCTGAGGGAGGAAGGCGATCTCATGGTGGCTAACGCAGGAGGAACCGGACGACGGGAGCACGGTGGTTGATGCCTAGGGTTTAGCGCAGGTGGTGGCGGCGTCTCCCCTCAGAGATCGACGGCGCGGCGTCTCCTCTGGGAGGTCGGCGGCGTGCGAAGGCGAAGGCGTACCTCAGCAGAGGTGTCCCGATGGCGACCCGGAGGTCCACAACGATGGCGGCGGCGCCTCCTTTAGGACCTTGACGGCGGAGCCTCCTTTAGGACCTCGGCGGCGGAGCCTCCTTTAGGACCTCGGCGGCGGCGCCTCCACGACCCCTCGGAGCCGGCAAAGGGATCCGCGGCTAGCGCCTGGGATCTGCCAGGCGGCGGCGTTCGCGTCGCGAATAGATCGAGGGGTCGTCGCTCCTTCACCACGATTATAGGTCAGGACGAATCGCTCGTACGTGCGACCAAACTGCTGGTTTTTTTTCGTAGGTTAATCTTCGTAGAGTTTTTTTCTAAGCGTTTTTTCCAAGATGGACCGAGTGGGAGGTGGGAATCGACAGTGTGGGCATCGTTTTATTTTGTTTCGGCGCTGGAACCAGGGCGGGATCGCTGATAGGTTGGAGGTGGGAGGAGGTACCAAAATAAACCGGGTGAGGTGGGACGAAAATAAACCTGGAACGGAAACTACCAACTGCTCCATTAGGAGTATATATATATATATATATATATATATATATATATATATATATATATATATATATATAAAATACTAGTGAGTTGTACGTGCAAGCACGCGAGATATTAGTGCACCACAATATTTACATATGCATAATGGAAAATGCAGAGTTGTTCTTGATGATACCTCACATTCTTAAGTAGTTGATCCTCACTACTAGCATTCTCTCAACATGAACAGCATCCACGTCACCATTTTGCCACATAGGCTTTCACGGACGGGTATTTACACGGCAAGCTTTTAATCTTCGGCGGCCTCCCGCATGCATCAGATAAAAATGTTTATTGCTAGCAGCCTATGCATGCGAGAGTCCATCTCGCTAGGAATGCCGAATAAACCGCATTCAATACGTGCATGCAGTGAAGCATCAAAATAGGATCGCAAATAGTACTCACTCGTGGTGAAATTACTGGAAAGTAAGTCGTGCATTTCCTTGATTAGCGTTTAGCATTAATTCGCTAGAATAACGCATGCAGCCGGGTAACAAAACTGCTCTACGTACGATTGCTTTTCGTCGGACACTGGTACGACCAGACAGCAGATGCTATGGCCCACAAACTGATCATCTATGATTTGTCTCTAGTCGTACTGAGTGTTGGACGGAAATTCATCGTATATATAGCAAGGTTCAGCCGGGTAATCCTTTCTTGCCTGCGCGGGGGGACGTGGACGATGCGATGGATCCATTTAATGACAGCGCTGATTCCGGATATTTTCCGGAGGCGTTAATCTTTGACGTTTCGCCTTAGCAGCTTAGCTTATTAATTTGAAGGAATAAATCTACACCGATCTTCAAAAAAAGCTCGATCGATTCTTTTCATCTTCCCCATCTCTACCCTCTCTCCATACTACACTGCCGCCGGCCAAGCCTTCACGGTCGCCATCGAAGATCCGCTCACTGCCGCCAGCTCGGAGCCTCATGATCCTTCCCTCTATCTCTACCTCTCTCCGAGCCCCGCGATCGTCGACAAGACGAGATGTACCTGTACGTGCCACCGCTGCTGTCCTCCTCCAGCATCACTTGCGCCAGAGGTGGGTGCTCTCTTTTCCTCTCAATGTTCTCAGATATGAACGTAATTTTTTAGTTAGCTTGGCTTGATGTTCTGATTTATGTGCGGTCGGAAATTTCATAGTAGGCAGCTCTTTTCCATCTCCAGCGACCTCCTCCGCGGCAATAATCCGGTCAGTCTCTATCCCCCAAATTGCTATCTAACTCGGCTATTGCAGATACACATGTGTCAAGATGCGACGGATCATTGATGCTTCTCCAATCCGGATTTTTTTTTGAGGCGTTAGATGGTGAAATTTTCTTCTTCCTTTTGTGTTATTTAGGGTTCTGAATGAAGAAACAGATGAAGCTAGCATTTTCTGTTCCCAACTACAACTGCATCTCTCTATCTCACTTCCTCTCACACATTAATTTAGTACGAATTGTGTCGTGGAATTGTCACGGCAGATGTCCTCGAGCTAGGACTTAGTCGTGGAGCCATCGCAGCTAGGAAGCTTGAAGGGGTTATGTGGGACAAGGGACACGAGGATTTATACTGGTTCGGCCCCTTACGGTGAAGGTAAAAGCCTACGTCCAGTTTGAGGTGTTATTGATTAGGGTTACGATCGCCAGGGAGCTAAACAGCTATATCCGGCTCTCGATGAGATTGTTGTCGCCCTTAAACCGCTGCCGGGTCCTCCCTTTATGTAGGGAGGCTGACGCCCAGCAGCCCTTAGAGTCCCGGCCGGCTCATAAGAGCATCCGGCTCGGACTCTAAGCAATACCTGCCTTACACTACAAGTCTACTATAACAATGATTGTAACTACAGGCTTTAAGCCATATCCGGGTCTCAGCCCATCTCTGGCCCATCATCTTGAAACTTGGCTCCGGGCTTCTGGCAATGATCATCCGAAGAGTAACCCGGCCCCTCCTGGCGGGTGACTCTAAGGTCTATATCCTCAACATTAGGCCCCAGATTGACTTGAGCCGGCTCAGGTCAATCTTCAACTCTACCGACAGAGAAAAATCTCCGGCTCACCATTCATGTGAAGACCATAACCCGGAGTGACGTCATCCTCTGGACTCCGGATAATCCGCCGTGACGTCATCCTCCATTAAGTCCGTTTTTACTCCGCCAGATCCGCAACGGATCTTTGCTTTTACTGTCCTCCCGAAAATCGAGGCGTCGTAAGGGGGAGATAACCACGCCGTGGTCTCCTTGAATCTCGCGCCCACTTATGACCCTGCCTTATAAATAGGCCGGCCCAACACTTCTCTTCTCACGCTCTCCTTCTTCCTCCTCACGCCGTCGCTTCTCTGCCTGAGCTCCGCCGCCGTCGCGCCCCTGGTCTTCATCAACCCGGCCGCTGCATCACCCTGATTCGGACCAGATTCACGGCAGCGACCTCCGCCCTTTCCAACTCCGGTGAGTCTCCTTTGCCCTGTCAGATAGATCTGCTGTAGGGTTCATCTTGTGTTCTTCGCGTTCATCACCATTGCCGCAAACCTCAGTAGCTCTTGTAGTCACCACGCTCAGTTGATCTTTAACCTCACATAGAGTCAGTGCGGTAGATGTTTGAGATCCATTTCTCCTGCAAAAAACCCTCTTTTTACTGCATAAGAACCATGCTCCACCTCAAGAACTTCTCCTACCTCTGTTTTTTAGGTCTAGAAATTTTTCATTTCACCCGACCATTTTGATCCAGAAAAGTTACTGCAATATGTGAAATCTGTTTTTACCATACTTAGTAAAAACTGCAGCCCTTGAATCTTGACGGCTTATATTTCCGACTTAAAGAAAACACGCGCCGTAGAACCTTCCGGTTTAAAGAGAACCATGCTCCGTAGAATCCTCCGGCTTAACCGCGGTAAGCCGTAGATGACCAACTTATTCTGAATGCTCCTCCGGCTTAGATAACTCACCGTATCTGAATATATATCATTAGTCCCCTTTTTGAGCCGCCACCTTAGTTTGAACAATAGCTCTCCGGCTTATAATTAACCCGGATACCTTTCTCTTTATCATAGACCACCAACCGTCACCATGCCTCCCAAGGCTCCCATCACTTGCAACTGGATGAGATCCAACGTCACTGATGAGACCCTGGCCAACTTTGTTAAGTCCGGATATCTGCCCAAGAAGGAAGTGATGTCCTACCGTGCCCCTGATCCGTCCGAAGAAAAACCACAGCCGAGGGACGGGGAGGTAGTGATCTTTGCAGACCATATGAGCCGGGGCTTCGCACCGCCCGGCTCAAAATTCTTCCGGGACGTGCTCAACTTCTTTGACCTTCGGCCTCAGGATATAGGACCCAACTCCATATCCAACATCTGCAACTTCCAAGTCTTTTGTGAAGTGTATCTTGGAGAAGAGCCCAGTTTACTGATTTTCAGAGAACTGTTCTACTTAAACCGCCAAACCGAGTGTGCCAACGGGCCAAGTCTGGAATTAGGCGGCATCTCCATCCAACGGCGCAGGGACTGTCTGTTCCCTTATGCAGAGCCGCCGAGCCACCCCAAGGACTGGAATATGACTTGGTTCTACTGCCAAGATACGTCCCCGGCTAACGAGAATCCGCTGCCCGGCTTTCGCCCAACGCGCCTGGAACCGACTCATCCATTATCCGATAAACTGACTGCCGCGGAACGCCAGCCACTCCTTCCAACGATCAATAAGATCAAGGCCCTGCTAGGCAACGGTCTGAACGGAATTGATCTAGTCCGGGTCTGGATCTCATGGCGGGTGATCCCATTGAGCCGCCGCCCCGGCTTAATGTGTGAATACACCGGGCGAAAGGATGACCCGCAGAGGCACAGTCGCAATGATCTTCCAGAAGACGTTGCTGAAGAAGAGACCAAGGCTCTGTTAAACGAGAGCCTGGCAGACTGTGGAAGAACCGGGCTAGCCCCGTTCTGCAAGACCAATCCAGCCCCAGCGGTAAGCCGCTGACTTTAATCTTTCAACTTCTTTGCATGTCACCTTGATCTGGACCGTTTTAAAAATTCATTACTGTACTTCTCAGGCTGATGACAAATTCTGGCGGGTCAAATATGACCATGAGGCGGCCAAGAAGGCCAGGAAGGCGAAGAAAGCCGCCAAGAAAGCCGCCCCTCGCAAAAAGGGAAGCAGACCCACTGCTTCGGAGCTGCTGCAATTAAGCGACAGCTCCGAGTCAGAGGTAACCCTTAAACCTTTAAACTCTTGCCATATTTATTGTTTGCTGCTGTCCGCCTTATCAACATTTTGCTTATTGACAGGATGACACCGGCGCCAGTAACCCGGTGATTGAAGAGGTAACATCACTTTCCTCCGACTCGGAGCCTTTGCCACAGCTGAAAGTCCGAAGAGTAACCCGGAAAGTAAGCTTTTCTCATCCGTTAGCTCATCAAGACCCTCAATTTCTTTTGAAGCAGCAGGTTCACGAAAGCCGGCGTCACACCCCGGCCCGCAAGGACACCGACCTCTCCGCCGGGTTACCCGACGCAACAAGGAAGCGTCGTACTAAGGTTTTTTCTCACCTGTACCCTTTTCATCCGTTGGCGGGTGTCATCCGTCAGCCACTCAACTCTTCTGACTCCAATTACCAGGAGACCTCCCCCTCTTCGGGTGACTCCATGCAGTCAAGTCTGCCGGCCTTCAAAACTGCACCCGGATAATAACAATCTCCTTACATTATCTGTCTGTACTTACTCTTTGTATGCCTAACACTTCTGTCTTTTCAGTGCCCAGGCAAAGCTCACCAAAAGAGCAAAGAAGACCAGGTCAGCCGGAGTGCCAGACTTGCCTGAGCCGGAGACGACGGCTCAAGAGCCGCCAGCCGCCGCCGCCCCCGAAGCTACCATTCCTATGGACACGGCACCTGAAGCCCCTGCCCCAACTACCAAAACAACAACCGAAGCGTCGGTTAACCCGGAGGCCTCCGGCTCCGCCCCATCAACTGACGACCCGGACGTGGTAATTACCCGGACGGAGTATGTTGAGCCGGGGAGACCGACCGTGCTGGCCAAATGCTCCGCGAAGGGGGAGTTGCTGCAGCCCCACCGGGTGAATCTGGACCTCTCCAGCTACACCGACTTGAGCATTGGAGAGCTCGTCTCTGGCTACATCAGCCAAGTTCACAAGAGCCGGGACGCCGAAATCGCCATGGTCAACCAGATCCAACAAAAATCTGAGGTAACCTTCTGCTGTCTTCTTATTTTCTGCATAGTGATCCTTGTCATGCTAGCCCCCAAGTCTATAACTTATACTTGAATATGTTGTAGACTTAGATTCCGGCTTACTTAACTGAACCGGCAGTACGTAGATAGATACGTTCAATATGCATTAGCCCCCAAGTGCCAAGTGTCTTTGCTTGGAAAGTGCTTGGGACTTATATAATGACTGTTAACAACCCGGAAATATATGCAGGCTGTTGGCAAAAAATTAGAGTCGGACCTTGCGGATCTTAAGAGCCGGCTAAAGACACAAGAGATGGAGACCCGGAAGGCAAACGTCAAGTTTGTCTCCAGCATCGCCGCTCAAGAGAAGCTGAAGACTGAATTCGATGCTGAGCGGAAGGCCTGGGCTGAGGAGAAAACCGCACTGGTGACCCGGGCCGAACAGGCGGAGAAGGCCCTCACCGAGAAGACCGCTGAGCTCTCCGGCCTAAAGCGCCAGGTTTCCCAAATGGTGGCTGCTATCTTTGGTAAGTCGCCTCGCCGGCTTTCATCAAGTCTGTATATGTTATGATTCATCCTTGTCACCGGCTTATCTGATCTTTATTAAATAGGTCCCAGGAGTGCCAACCTCAATCAGAGCGTGGTCACCAAGTTAAAGGCCGTGTACACCCTGGTGGAACAACTCTACACCGGGTCACAGCGCGCCTTAGCTGTGGTGGCCCTATCCAACGAGGTGCCAACCCATCTGGCCGAGGTCCTGCGCCGGTTCGCTGTTCTGCCACAGCGGATCCAAGAGCTATGCCGAGCCTCCGCAAGATCCGGAGCAATTGCCGGGCTGAGCCGGGCCAAAGCATTCCTGCCGGAGCTTGACCCGCAGACATCGCCCTGGGTTACCCAAGCCTGAAGGAAGACGGCTCCGCCTTCGACCAGAAGGACTTCGCGACATGTGTGAAGGCTGTACGCCCGGTGGCCACCATCATCGGGAACGACACCGACTTAACCAAGTATCAGCCGGGGTACAACGCGGAGAATCAGAGGATTCCAACCCCTCGCTATGAAGCTCTCAGTCTGATTCCTCCGGCTCGCCAGCACACCTTCGCCCCCGAGATTGACCCGGCCGGGTTAATCGACGAAGAAGCCCAGTTCGAAGCTCTCAGCGGCATCGACTGGAAGTCGTCAACCTTCGAGGTCTTGGGATCAGCCGGAGCAGAAGACGAGCCGGGGACTTCAACTCAGCAGGCGTCATAAAGCGGCCGGCGGTTCACCGAGCAACGCTCCACCCTTGAGACTCTGAAGGATTTTTGTAATAGAATAAGTGCAACAATTTATCTCTGCCGTGCCATCGTGCACGTAATGAATGCTGAAACCCCTTGAAGTTATTCTTTTGGTGTTCCTCCGGGTCATAATTATCCCTTTGTCCTTCTCAACCTTAAAAAGTACCTTCAAGTATCTGCATAGAAAGGCAAATCACAAGTCTCAAGGCGGCTTACCGCCCTGAGAATCAGGTGTTTAAAATGGATAACCCGGAATACGAACCAAAAAAGACTGGTCGTTAACTATACTCTAAACATAGCCGTGATAACACACTTAACGGCCTGTAAGCATACTTCCGGTTTAAATAACCCGGGTAGCTTGGTTGGTACCTTAACTCAAATTTACCTGTCTTGATGACATCCCTGATGTTCAACTAACAAGATAAACCAAAATTAAGCCGGCAAGTGAGACCCAGCAGTACATACTTTGACATGATCAGAGTAGACTTGTGATAAAATATAAAAACTTAGGGGCTTCCGGTTCGAATACGACCAGAAACCCGGTCCAAAGGGGTTAAGCTAAGATTCGGATGCGATCATATAGCCCCCAGTGGGTGTGGCGATGCCAATCAAGAGGGTATCGACAGCTATGTTCTCTTTGGTTCGAATACGACCTATGTTTGAACAGGAAGCCCCCAAGTGATTCTGAAAATTGTTTAACGACGCTGATTCGAATACGATCCACGTCGGCTCTCAGAGGGGTTACACTATGATTCAAAAAAGGCAACCTCCCAATGAGCTCGGCACTTTGCCAATCAAATGGGTATCGACAGCTATGTTCTCTTTGGTTCGAATACGACCCATGTTTGAACAGGAAGCCCCCAAGTGACCTTACTGCTTACGGCTAGACTCGAATACGATCATAAGCCGGATCCTCCTTTCAAATTAGCATGTAAAAAATGACACACACATAATTGGAGGAGAAAAAGGACAGAGGTCCTGCTTTATTGCTTATCATAATATATACATGTCTGAGATAAATATGTACACCACGAGAACCGGCAGCTCAAGTGTAGTAAGGCCGAAGCTGAGCTATATTCCATGGCCGACGGGTCTCCTCCTCAGATTTACGCGAATCCTTATGTTCCCGAATATCAATGAGATAATATGACCCGTTGTGCAAGTTCTTACTGACCACAAAGGGCCCTTCCCAAGGTGGGGATAACTTGTGTGCATCAGTTTGATCCTGGATGAGCCGGAGCACAAGGTCGCCTTCCTGGAAGACCCGGGATTTGACTCGGCGGCTATGATAACGGCGCAGGTCTTGTTGGTAAATCGCTGAACGGGCTGCCGCCACATCACGTTGTTCGTCCAACAAGTACAAAGCATCTTGGCGCGCCTGTTCATTATCCGTCTCAACATAAGCCGCCACACGAGGCGAATCGTGACGGATGTCGCTGGGGAGGACTGCTCCTGCTCCATAAATCATGAAGAAAGGCGTGAAGCCAGTAGACCTGTTAGGAGTAGTGTTGATGCTCCATAAGACGGAGGGCAGCTCCTCCACCCAACAACCCGGCGTCCGTTGCAAAGGGACCAAAAGCCGGGGTTTGATGCCCTTCAGAATCTCCTGGTTAGCTCTCTCAGCTTGACCATTGGATTGGGGATGAGCCACTGAGGAAACATCAAGTCGGATATGCTCCCATTGACAAAATTCTTCCATAGCGCCCTTGGATAAATTGGTGCCATTGTCAGTTATGATGCTGTGCGGAAAGCCGAAGCGGAAAATCACCTTTTTCATAAATTGAACCGCCGTGGCTGCATCGCACTTGCTAACTGGCTCAGCCTCCACCCACTTCGTGAATTTGTCAACGGCCACCAAGAGGTGGTTCCTCTTATCCTTGGATCGTTTAAAAGGCCCAACCATATCAAGCCCCCAGACCGCAAAGGGCCAAGTGATTGGGATCATCCTCAACTCCTGAGCCGGCACATGAGCCCGTCGTGAGAACCTTTGGCAACCATCACATTTACTGACCAAGTCCTCTGCATCAGCGTGAGCCGTCAGCCAATAAAAACCATGACGAAAAGCCTTGGCCACAAGAGATTTTGAACCGGCATGATGGCCACAATCCCCTTCATGGATCTCGCGCAAGATCTCTTGACCTTCCTCAGGGGAGATACAACGCTGAAACGCCCCTGAAACACTGCGATGATGCAACTCGCCGTTGATAACAATCATTGACTTGGCCCGCCGGGTTATTTGCCTGGCCAAAGTTTCATCCTCAGGCAACTCTCCCCGGGTTATATAAGCCAGATATGGCATTGTCCAGTCTGGTATGACATGAAGAGCCGCCACTAGTCGTGCCTCCGGGTCAGGGATAGCCAAGTCCTCCTCTGTAGGCAACTTAACCGAAGGGTTATACAGGACATCCAGGAAAGTGTTAGGCGGCACCGGCTTTCGCTGAGAGCCTAGCCGGCTTAAAGCATCAGCCGCCTCGTTCTTCCTGCGATCAATGTGCTCCATTTGATATCCCTGAAAGCGCCCAGCAATGGCATCAACCTCGCGGCGATAAGCCGCCATGAGAGGATCCTTAGAATCCCAGGTGCCTGATACTTGTTGAGCCACCAAATCTAAGTCCCCGAAGCACCTTACCCGGCTTAAGCTCATCTCCTTAGCCACCCGAAGACCGTGGAGTAAAACCTCGTATTCAGCCGCATTGTTAGTGCAAGGAAACATCAATTGTAGCACATACTGGAACTTGTCACCCCTAGGGGAAGCCAATACAACGCCAGCCCCCGAGCCCTCCAGCTGCCTGGACCCATCAAAGTGAATAGTCCAATAAGTGTTATCCGGCTTTTGCTCAGGCACTTGTGACTCTGTCCAATCATTGATAAAATCCACCAAAGCCTGAGATTTAACAGCAGTGCGTGGCACATATTTGAGGCCATGAGGTCCAAGTTCTATAG
This sequence comes from Triticum aestivum, assembly GCF_018294505.1. Classification (NCBI taxonomy): domain Eukaryota; kingdom Viridiplantae; phylum Streptophyta; class Magnoliopsida; order Poales; family Poaceae; genus Triticum; species Triticum aestivum. The sequence goes on along the minus strand of NC_057808.1, from coordinate 554,904,560 downwards.
CCCACTTAGCAATTCTCCCTGTAGCCTCTCTGTTCTGGATAATATCCCCAAGAGGGGCAGAACTGACCACAGTGATGGGATGACCCTGAAAATAATGCTTGAGTTTCCGGCTCGCCATGAACACACCATATACGAGCTTCTGCCAATGCGGGTACCGCTGCTTGGACTCAATAAGCACCTCACTGACATAATAAACCGGCCGCTGAACCGGATGCTCCTTACCCGTCTCCTTACGCTCCACCACAATAGCCACACTGACGGCTCGTGTGTTTGCTGCTACATACAGTAGCAAGGGCTCCTTATCAACCGGAGCAGCAAGGACGGGGGGCTCTGCCAGTTGCTTTTTCAAATCCTCAAAGGCGGTATTAGCTGCATCATTCCAGACAAAGTTATCAGTTTTCTTCATCAACTGATATAAGGGCATAGCCTTCTCACCCAAGCGGCTTATGAACCGGCTTAAAGCAGCGATGCGACCCGCCAAACGCTGAACATCATTTATACATGCCGGTTTAGCTAGGGAGGTGATAGCCTTGATCTTCTCCGGGTTAGCCTCAATGCCTCTGTCAGAAACCAAGAAGCCCAATAGCTTGCCTGCAGGAACGCCAAAAACACATTTGGCCGGGTTAAGCATCATCTTGTAGACCTGGAGATTATCGAAGGTTTCCCTTAAGTCATCTATCAGGGTTTCCTCCTTGATGGATTTAACCACAATATCATCCACATAAGCGTGAACATTGCGCCCGATCTGTTTATGAAGACAATTCTGCACACAACGCTGGTAAGTCGCCTGCGCACACTTGAGCCCAAAGGGCATAGACACATAGCAGAAGGCTCCAAAGGGAGTGATGAACACCGTCTTCACCTGGTCCTTAACTGCCATCTTAATCTGATGATACCCGGAATAAGCATCCAAGAAACTTAAGCGTGCACAACCTGCCGTAGCATCAATGATTGGATCAATACGGGGGAGAGCAAAAGGATCAGCCGGACACGCCTTGTTCAAGTCCGTGTAGTCCACACACATTCGCCAGGTGCCGTTCTTCTTGAGTACGAGCACCGGGTTAGCCAACCACTCTGGGTGAAAAACCTCAACAATGAACCCGGCCGCCAAGAGCCGGGCCACTTCTTCACCGATAGCTTTCCGCCTCTCTTCGTTAAACCGTCGAAGGAACTGTCTGACCGGCTTAAATTTTGGATCAACATTGAGAGTGTGCTCAGCGAGTTCTCTAGGTACACCTGGCATGTCAGAAGGTTTCCACGCGAAGATGTCCCTATTCTCACGGATGAACTCGATGAGCGCGCTTTCCTATTTCGGGTCCAGATTTGCACTGATGCTAAACTGCTGAGACGAGTCACCTGGAACAAAATCAACAAGTTTAGTCTCATCAGCTGACTTAAACTTCATTGCTGGTTCATTCTCTGTGGTTGGCTTTTTCAAAGAGGTCATATCTGTTGGGTCAACATTGTCTTTATAAAATTTCAACTCCTTTGTGGCGCAAACAGACTCTGCATAAGCTGCATCACCTTCCTCACACTCCAGAGCCACTTTCCGGCTGCCGTGAACCGTAACGGTCCCATTGTGACCCGGCATTTTGAGCTGTAAGTATACATAACACGGCCGTGCCATGAACTTGGCGTAAGCCGGCCGTCCAAATATAGCGTGGTATGGACTTCTTATCTTGACCACCTCAAAGGTCAACTTCTCCACCCTGTAGTTGTTCTCATCGCCAAAAGCCACTTCCAGTTCGATCTTGCCGACTGGATAAGCCGACTTACAGGGTACTACACCATGGAAGATAGTGTTTGACTGGCTGAGGTTCTTATCGACTAGCCCCATACGACGGAAAGTCTCATAATAGAGGATATTGATGCTGCTGCCTCCATCCATGAGCACCTTTGTGAACTTATAGCCTCCCACCTGAGGAGCCACCACTAAGGCCAAGTGGCCAGGGTTATCCACCCGGGGAGGGTGATCCTCCCTACTCCACACTATAGTCTGCTCAGACCACCGCAAGTAGCGTGGAACCGCCGGCTCAACAGCATTAACAGCCCTCTTTTGAATCTTCTCGTCTCGTTTACACAAACTAGTGGTGAACACGTGATACTGTCCACCGCTAAGCTGCTTTGGGTTGGTCTGATAACCCCCCTGCTGCTGTTGATGACCCTAACCAGACTGTTGATTAAAGCCTCCTTGACCGTTCTGAGGACCGAAATTTGAGCCGCCGCTCGGGCCATGAAAGCCGCCGGCGCCTGAGCCGCCGGCACCTGAGCCGCCACCCGGACCATTGTAGTTTTTAAAGGCCTTCATGATAGCACAATCCTTCCACAGATGAGTTGCTGGCTTCTCTCTAGAGCCGTGCCTCGGACAAGGTTCATTCAACAGCTGCTCCAGAGAAGGTCCTGACCCGCCGCCTCGGGGAGGGGGCCTCCCCTTGCGTCGCTGGTTATTACCTTGAGGGTTGGTGTTGGCTACAAACTCTAGGCTGCCATCGGCCTTACGCTTGCCTCCTCCTTGGTTCCCCGGGTTAAACTGAGGACCCTTGCCGTTGCCATTCTTCTTTCCCTTCCCTGCCCTTTCATCGTCTGAAGGGGGATCCTTGGTACCATCGGAATCGGCGTACTTGACAAGAGCCGCCATTAGGGTACCCATATCGGTGCAGTCGCGCTTGAGCCGCCCAAGCTTCATCTTAAGGGGCACAAAGCGACAGTTCTGTTCCAACATTATGACTGCAGAGCCGGCATCCATCTTATCTGATGAATGTATGATTTCCTTGACCCGGCGAACCCAATGGGTCGTGGACTCACCCTCCTACTGCTTACAGTTAGTCAAATCCACAATTGACATAGACTGCCTGCTGGTATCCTTGAAGTTTTGAATGAACCGGGCTTTCAGCTCCGCCCAAGACCCAATGGAGTTCGGCGGTAACCCTTTCAACCACGTGCGGGCAGTTCCATCTAACATCATGGTGAAATATTTGGCCATGGCCGCCTCACTGACCTCCAGCAATTCCATAGCCATCTCATAACTCTCAATCCAGGCTGCAGGCTGTAAGTCCGCTATGTAGTTAGGCACCTTCCTAGGGCCCTTGAAGTCCTTAGGTAGACGTTCATTGCGGATGGCTGGTACCAAACAAGGGACTCCCCCGGTCCTGGTAGAAATTCCCACATCAATGGACGTCGTCGGATAAGCCGGGGGGGGGGGGGTCTGATAAGCCGTCAATTGAGGCGCCTGCTCCGCCTCTTGCCGCGCTTGGTCTGCTGCGTAAAAGGCTCCATTATGAGCCGGGCCATGGCCAGGGGGCGGGTCATGGCGTCGCACATTACTTGAACCGGTTGCTGAGACCATGTGCCGGCTGTAACTCGGGCTCTGGCCTGGACGAGGGGTCGAGTGGATCCTGTCACGGCTATAGGAGTACGCCTCTTGCTGTGCTAGTGCCGTCTGCAGGAGTTCCCTGACCCGGCGGGTTTCGATGGCCGCCGGAGAATCGCCGTCAACGGGGAGAGCCGCCAGCCGTGCTGCCGCAGCCACCATGTTCTCTAGCGGGTTATCATAATGACCCGGGGGTATTGGCACATACTGAGGCGGGGCAGGGGGCACCTGGGGAGGCCCCATCACTCGTGGCTGAATAAGGGGTCCAGACTGTTGGGAATCGTAGCATAATTTAAAATTTTCCTACGCTCACCAAGATGCATCTATGGAGTCTACTAGCAACGAGGGGAAAGGAGTGGATCTACATACCCTTGTAGATTGCGAGCGGAAGCGTTCCAATGAACGTGGATGACGGAGTCGTACTCGCCGTGATCCAAATCACCGATGACCGAGTGCCGAACGGACGGCACCTCCGCGTTCAACACACGTACGGTGCAGCGACGTCTCCTCCTTTCTTGATCCAGCAAGGGGGGAGGAGAGGTTGATGGAGATCCAACAGCACGACGGCGTGGTGGTGGATGTAGCGGCTCTCCGGCAGGCCTTCGCCGAGCTTCTGCGCGCGAGAGAGAGGTGTTGCAGGGGAGGAGGGAGGCGCCAAAGGCTGTAGTCTGCTGCCCTCCCTCCCCCCCTTTATATAGGCCCCCAAGGGGGGGTGCGCAGCCCTTGGAGATGGGATCTCCAAGGGGGGGGCGGCGGCCAAGGGGGAAGGGGTTGCCTTGCCCCCCAAGGCAAGGGGAAACTCCCCCCCTTAGGGTTCCCAACCCTAGGCGCATGGGGGGGAGGCCCAAAGTGGCGCCCCAGCCCATTAGGGGCTGGTTCCCCTCCACTTTCAGCCCACGGGGCCCTCCGGGACAGGTGGCCCCACCCGGTGGACCCCCGGGACCCTTCCGGTGGTCCCGGTACAATACCGATAACCCCCGAAACTTTCCCGGTGGCCAAAACTGGACTTCCTATATATAATTCTTCACCTCCGGACCATTCCGGAACCTCTCGTGACGTCCGGGATCTCATCCGGGACTCCGAACAACTTTCGGGTTTCCGCATACATATATCTCTACAACCCTAGCGTCACCGGACCTTAAGTGTGTAGACCCTACGGGTTCGGGAGACATGCAGACATGACCGAGACGCCTCTCCGGTCAATAACCAACAGCGGGATCTGGATACCCATGTGGGCTCCCACATGTTCCACGATGATATCATCGGGTGAACCACGGTGTCGAGGATTCAATCAATCCGTATGCAATTCCCTTTGTCAATCGGTATGTTACTTGCCCGAGATTCGATCGTCGGTATCCCAATACCTTGTTCAATCTCGTTACCGGCAAGTCTCTTTACTCGTACCGCAATGCATGATCCCGTGACTAACGCCTTAGTCACATTGAGCTCATTATGATGATGCATTACCGAGTGGGCCCAGAGATACCTCTCCGTTTACACGGAGTGACAAATCCCAGTCTCGATCCGTGCCAACCCAACAGACACTTTCGGAGATACCCGTAATGCACCTTTATAGTCACCCAGTTACGTTGTGACGTTTGGCACACCCAAAGCACTCCTACGGTATCCGGGAGTTGCACGATCTCATGGTCTAAGGAAAAGATACTTGACATTGGAAAAGCTCTAGCAAACGAAACTACACGATCTTTTATGCTATGCTTAAGTTGGGTCTTGTCCATCACATCATTCTCCTAATGATGTGATCCCGTTATCAATGACATCCTATGTCCATAGTCAGGAAACCATGACTATCTGTTGATCAACGAGCTAGTCAACTAGAGGCTTACTAGGGACGGGTTGTGGTCTATGTATTCACACATGTATTACGATTTCCGGAAAATACAATTATAGCATGAATAAAAGACTATTATCATGAACACAGAAATATAATAATAACCATTTATTATTGCCTCTAGGGCATATTTCCAACAGTCTCCCACTTGCACTAGAGTCAATAATCTAGTTACATTGTGATGAATCGAACACCCATTGCGTCCTGGTGTTGATCATGTTTTGCCCTAGGGAGAGGTTTAGTCAACGGATCTGCTACATTCAGGTCCGTGTGTACTTTACAAATATCTATGTCTCCATTTTGAACACTTTCACGAATGGAGTTGAAGCGACGCTTGATATGCCTGGTCTTCCTGTGAAACCTGGGCTCCTTCGCAAGGGCAATAGCTCCAGTGTTGTCACATAAGAGAGTCATTGGGCCCGACGCATTGGGAATCACCCCTAGGTCGGTAATGAACTCCTTCATCCAGACTGCTTCCTGTGCTGCCTCCGAGGCTGCCATGTATTCCGCTTCACATGTAGATCTCGCCACGACGCTTTGCTTGCAACTGCACCAGCTTACTGCTCCTCTATTCAAAATATACACGTATCCGGTCTGTGACTTCGAGTCATCCGGATCTGTGTCGAAGCTAGCGTCGACGTAACCCTTTACGACGAGCTCTTCGTCACCTCCATAGACGAGAAACATATCCTTAGTCCTCTTCAGGTACTTCAGGATATTCTTGACCGCTGTCCAGTGTTCCTTGCCGGGATTACTTTGGTACCTTCCTACCAAACTTACGGCAAGGTTTACATCAGGTCTGGTACACAGCATGGCATACATAATAGACCCTATGGCCGAGGCATAGGGGATGACACTCATCTCTTCTATATCTTCTGCCGTGGTCGGGCATTGAGCCGTGCTCAATTGCACACCTTGCAATACAGGCAAGAACCCCTTCTTGGACTGATCCATACTGAACTTCTTCAATATCTTGTCAAGGTATGTACTCTGTGAAAGACCAATGAGGCGTCTTGATCTATCTCTATAGATCTTGATGCCTAATATATAAGCAGCTTCTCCAAGGTCCTTCATTGAAAAACATTTATTCAAATAGGCCTTTATACTTTCCAAGAATTCTATATCATTTCCCATCAATAATATGTCATCCACATATAATATGAGAAATGCTACAGAGGTCCCACTCACTTTCTTGTAAACACAGGCTTCTCCATAAGTCTGTGTAAACCCAAACGCTTTGATCATCTCATCAAAGCGAATGTTCCAACTCCGAGATGCTTGCACCAGCCCATAGATTGAGCGCTGGAGCTTGCATACTTTGTTAGCATTCTTAGGATCGACAAAACCTTCCGGCTGCATCATATACAACTCTTCCTTAAGGAAGCCGTTAAGGAATGCCGTTTTGACGTCCATCTGCCATATCTCATAATCATAGTATGCGGCAATTGCTAACATGATTCGGACGGACTTCAGCTTCGCTACGGGTGAGAAAGTCTCATCGTAGTCAACCCCTTGAACTTGTCGATAACCCTTAGCGACAAGTCGAGCTTTGTAGATGGTCACATTACCATCTGCGTCCGTCTTCTTCTTAAAGATCCATTTGTTTTCTATGGCTCTCCGCTCATCGGGCAAGTCAGTCAAAGTCCATACTTTGTTTTCATACATGGATTCTATCTCGGATTTCATGGCTTCTAGCCATTTGTCGGAATCCGGGCCCGCCATCGCTTCTTCATAGTTCGAAGGTTCACCGTTGTCTAACAACATGATTTCAAGGACAGGGTTGCCGTACCACTCTGGTGCGGAACGTGTCCTTGTGGACCTACGAAGTTCAGTGGCAACTTGATCCGAAGCTTCATGATCATCATCATTAACTTCCTCCCCCGTCGGTGTAGGCACCACAGGAACATTTTCCCGCGCTGCGCTATTTTCCGACTCGGAAGGGGTGACTATCACCTCATCAAGTTCCACTTTCCTCCCACTCAATTCTTTCGAGAGAAACTCCTTCTCTAGAAAGGACCCGTTCTTGGCAACGAAGATCTTGCCTTCGGATCTGAGGTAGAAGGTGTACCCAATAGTTTCCTTAGGGTATCCTATGAAGACGCATTTTTCCGATTTGGGTTTGAGCTTTTCAGGTTGAAGTTTCTTGACATAAGCATCGCATCCCCAAACTTTTAGAAACGACAGCTTAGGTTTCTTCCCAAACCATAATTCATACGGTGTCGTCTCAACGGATTTAGACGGTGCCCTATTTAAAGTGAATGCGGCAGTCTCTAAAGCATAACCCCAAAATGAGAGCGGTAAATCGGTAAGAGACATCATAGATCGCACCATATCCAATAGAGTGCGATTACGACGTTCGGACACACCATTTCTCTGAGGTGTTCCAGGCGGCGTGAGTTGTGAAACTATTCCACATTTCCTTAAGTGTGTACCAAATTCGTGACTTAAATATTCTCCACCACGATCTGATCGTAAGAATTTTATTTTCCTGTCACGTTGATTCTCAACCTCACTCTGAAATTCCTTGAACTTTTCAAAGGTTTCAGACTTGTGTTTCATTAGGTAGACATACCCATATCTACTTAAATCATCAGTGAGAGTGAGAACATAACGATATCCTCCACGAGCCTCAACACTCATTGGACCGCACACATCGGTATGTATGATTTCCAATAAGTTGGTTGCTCGCTCCATTGTTCCGGAGAACGGAGTCTTGGTCATCTTACCCATGAGGCATGGTTCGCACGTGTCAAATGATTCGTAATCAAGAGACTCCAAAAGTCCATCTGCATGGAGCTTCTTCATGCGCTTGACACCAATGTGACCAAGGCGGCAGTGCCACAAGTATGTGGGACTATCGTTATCAACTTTACATCTTTTGGTATTCACACTATGAACATGTGTAGCATCACGTTCGAGATTCATCAAGAATAAACCATTGACCAGCGGGGCATGACCATAAAACATATCTCTCAAATAAATGGAACAACCATTATTCTCAGATTTAAATGAGTAGCCATCTCGAATTAAACGAGATCCAGATACAATGTTCATGCTCAAAGCTGGCACTAAATAACAATTATTGAGGTTTATAACTAATCCCGTGGGTAGATGCAGAGGTAGCGTGCCGACGGCGATCACATCGACCTTGGAACCATTCCCGACGCGCATCGTCACCTCGTCTTTTGCCAGTCTCCGTTTATTCCGTAGTTCCTGATTTGAGTTACAAATATGAGCAACCGCACCGGTATCAAATACCCAGGAGCTACTACGAGTACTGGTAAGGTACACATCAATTACTTGTATATCACATATACCTTGGGTGTTGCCGGCCTTCTTCTTGTCCGCTAAATATTTGGGGCAGTTCCGCTTCCAGTGACCACTTCCCTTGCAATAAAAGCACTCAGTCTCGGGCTTGGGTCCATTCTTTGACTTCTTCCCGGTAACCGGCTTACCGGGCGCGGCAATTCCCTTGCCGTCCTTCTTGAAGTTCTTCTTACCCTTGCCCTTCTTGAACTTAGTGGTTTTATTCACCATCAACACTTGATGTTCCTTTTTGATCTCCCCTTCCGCTGATTTCAGCATTGAATATACCTCGGGAATGGTCTTTTCCATCCCCTGCATATTGTAGTTCATCACAAAGCTCTTGTAGCTTGGTGGAAGCGACTGGAGGATTCTGTCAATGACCGCGTCATCCGGGAGATTAACTCCCAGCTGAGACAAGCGGTTGTGCAACCCAGACATTCTGAGTATGTGCTCACTAACAGAACTGTTCTCCTCCATTTTACAGCTGAAGAACTTGTTGGAGACATCATATCTCTCGACCCGGGCATGAGCTTGAAAAACCAGTTTCAGCTCCTCGAACATCTCGTATGCTCCATGTTTCTCAAAACGCTTTTGGAGACCCGGTTCTAAGCTGTAAAGCATGCCGCACTGAACGAGGGAGTAATCATCAGCACGCTGCTGCCAAGCGTTCATAACGTCTTGGTTCTCAGGGATTGGTGCTTCACCTAGCGGTGCTTCTAAGACATAATCTTTCTTGGCAACTATGAGGATGAGCCTCAGGTTCCGGACCCAGTCCGTATAGTTGCTGCCATCATCTTTCAGCTTGGTTTTCTCTAGGAACGCGTTGAAATTGAGGACAACGTGGGCCATTTGATCTACAATACATAGTGTAAAGATTTTTTAGACTAAGTTCATGATAATTAAGTTCATATAATCAAATTATTTAATGAACTCCCACTCAGATAGACATCCCTCTAGTTATCTGAGTGAAACATGATCCGAACTCAACTAGGCCGTGTCCGATCATCACGTGAGACGGACTAGTCAAGATCGGTGAACATCTCCATGTTGATCGTATCTTCTATACGACTCATGCTCGACCTTTCGGTCCTCCGTGTTCCGAGGCCATGTCTGTACGTGCTAGGCTCGTCAAGTCAACCTAAGTGTATTGCGTGTGTTCCGAGGCCATGTCTGTACATGCTAGGCTCGTCAACACCCGTTGTATGCGAACGTAAGAATCTATCACACCCGATCATCACGTGGTGCTTCGAAACGACGAACCTTCGCAACGGTGCACAGTTAGGGTGAACACTTTCTTGAAATTATTATAAGGGATCATCCTACTTGCTACCGTCGTACTAAGCAAATAAGATGCAAAAACATGATAAACATCACATGCAATCAAATAGTGACATGATATGGCCAATATCATCATGCTCCTTTGATCTCCATCTTCGGGGCACCATGATCATCTTCGTCACCGGCATGACACCATGATCTCCATCATCATGATCTCCATCATTGTGTCTTCATGAAGTTGTCACGCTAACGATTACTTCTACTTCTATGGCTAACCGTTTAGCAACAAAGTAAAGTAAATTACATGGCGTTATTCAATGACACGCAGGTCATGCAAAATAATAAAGACAACTCCTATGGCTCCTGCCGGTTGTCATACTCATCGACATGCAAGTCGTGATTCCTATTACAAGAATATGATCAATCTCATACATCACATATATCATTCATCACATCTTCTGGCCATATCATATCACATATATCACTTGCTGCAAAAACAAGTTAGACGTCCTCTAATTGTTGTTGCAAGTTTTTACGTGGTTTGTAGGTTTCTAGCAAGAACGATTTCTTACCTACGTATGACCACAACGTGATTTGCCAATTTCTATTTACCCTTCATAAGGACCCTTTTCATCGAATCCGTTCCGACTAAAGTAGGAGAGACAGACACCTGCTAGCCACCTTATGCAACTAGTGCATGTCAGTCGGTGGAACCTGTCTCACGTAAGCGTACGTGTAAGGTCGGTCCGGGCCGCTTCATCCTACAATGCCGCCGAAACAAGAAACGACTAGTAGCGGCAAGAAGAATTGGCAACATCAACGCCCACAACTTCTTTGTGTTCTACTTGTGCATAGTAACTACGCATAAACCTGGCTCTGATACCACTGTTGGGAATCGTAGCATAATTTAAAATTTTCCTACGCTCACCAAGATGCATCTATGGAGTCTACTAGCAACGAGGGGAAAGGAGTGGATCTACATACCCTTGTAGATCGCGAGCGGAAGCGTTCCAATGAACGTGGATGACGGAGTCGTACTCGCCGTGATCCAAATCACCGATGACCGAGTGCCGAACGGACGGCACCTCCGCGTTCAACACACGTACGGTGCAGCGACGTCTCCTCCTTTCTTGATCCAGCAAGGGGGGAGGAGAGGTTGATGGAGATCCAACAGCACGACGGCGTGGTGGTGGATGTAGCGGCTCTCCGGCAGGCCTTCGCCGAGCTTCTGCGCGCGAGAGAGAGGTGTTGCAGGGGAGGAGGGAGGCGCCAAAGGCTGTAGTCTGCTGCCCTCCCTCCCCCCCTTTATATAGGCCCCCAAGGGGGGGTGCGCAGCCCTTGGAGATGGGATCTCCAAGGGGGGGCGGCGGCCAAGGGGGAAGGGGTTGCCTTGCCCCCCAAGGCAAGGGGAAACTCCCCCCCTTAGGGTTCCCAACCCTAGGCGCATGGGGGGGGACGCCCAAAGTGGCGCCCCAGCCCATTAGGGGCTGGTTCCCCTCCACTTTCAGCCCACGGGGCCCTCCGGGACAGGTGGCCCCACCCGGTGGACCCCCGGGACCCTTCCGGTGGTCCCGGTACAATACCGATAACCCCCGAAACTTTCCCGGTGGCCAAAACTGGACTTCCTATATATAATTCTTCACCTCCGGACCATTCCGGAACCTCTCGTGACGTCCGGGATCTCATCCGGGACTCCGAACAACTTTCGGGTTTCCGCATACATATATCTCTACAACCCTAGCGTCACCGGACCTTAAGTGTGTAGACCCTACGGGTTCGGGAGACATGCAGACATGACCGAGACGCCTCTCCGGTCAATAACCAACAGCGGGATCTGGATACCCATGTTGGCTCCCACATGTTCCACGATGATATCATCGGGTGAACCACGGTGTCGAGGATTCAATCAATCCGTATGCAATTCCCTTTGTCAATCGGTATGTTACTTGCACGAGATTCGATCGTCGGTATCCCAATACCTTGTTCAATCTCGTTACCGGCAAGTCTCTTTACTCGTACCGCAATGCATGATCCCGTGACTAACGCCTTAGTCACATTGAGCTCATTATGATGATGCATTACCGAGTGGGCCCAGAGATACCTCTCCGTTTACACGGAGTGACAAATCCCAGTCTCGATCCGTGCCAACCCAACAGACACTTTCGGAGATACCTGTAATGCACCTTTATAGTCACCCAGTTACGTTGTGACGTTTGGCACACCCAAAGCACTCCTACGGTATCCGGGAGTTGCACGATCTCATGGTCTAAGGAAAAGATACTTGACATTGGAAAAGCTCTAGCAAACGAAACTACACGATCTTTTATGCTATGCTTAAGTTGGGTCTTGTCCATCACATCATTCTCCTAATGATGTGATCCCGTTATCAATGACATCCTATGTCCATAGTCAGGAAACCATGACTATCTGTTGATCAACGAGCTAGTCAACTAGAGGCTTACTAGGGACAGGTTGTGGTCTATGTATTCACACATGTATTACGATTTCCGGACAATACAATTATAGCATGAATAAAAGACTATTATCATGAACACAGAAATATAATAATAACCATTTATTATTGCCTCTAGGGCATATTTCCAACACAGACCCGGGCGCAATGACCCCTGGCGGGTTACTAGACCCTGCACCCGGCGTGTTGAAGAGATTGCGTGGATCGTAAACCGGCGGGAGTCGAGACCGGGCCTTCTGATGCCTCCTCCTCATGACCTCGTTGGCCGTGTTCTGATCCATCGTGAGCTGGAAGGACTGCGCCTGAATTAGCTGAGTCTGGGCATCGAGAGCCGCCCGCTCCGCAGCCAGCCTGATCCCTTTCGCTGCAAGATCCTCTTTAGCCTTTATCAGATCTAATTTTAACTGCGCCACCTCCGCATCATGCCGGGCTTGATCCGCCGGGTCGACCGTGGCGGTTAGCAGGGCCGTCATCTTGTCCGTGAGATCCATCAACACCTGAGCCAGAGAAGGCACCGGGTTTCCCGCTCCAGCAGCGGGGTTCCGAACAGGCTGCGCACCGGCCATAAAAACTCCAACCTGACTTGGCGGCTCAAAAAGGTCCGGAATACTGTCGCCATCGGAACAACCCATGAGCCTACCATCTTGAAGTTGGTACAACGAGTTTGACTCATCGGTGGCCGACTCGCCGTCAGAGCCGGCGGCCGCCTCATCATAGGACCCCGATGGATCAGAGGGCCCTCCATGGATACATCCCACAAAAACGCGCCTTAAGGCAGGCCGGGCCCGGGCAGGTCGTGCGCGCTGAGCCGTTTCGAAGAGATCGGCGCGGAGATCCGGCTCGGGGCCCGGCTCACCGATCTTGCCGATGAAGACATGAATTCCGCCAAAGGGGACCCGGTACCCGTACTGAATTGAGCCGGCGTCGGGGCCCCAGTCCGCATCGTCGATGTAGAGCTTGCCGCGACGACTCTTGGTCATCCGGCCCACAGCGTATCCCTTGAGCCCTTCGAAGCTGCCCTTCAAGAACTCAAATCCACCGTGCGCTGGCCCCACGGTGGGCGCCAACTGTCGTGGAATTGTCACGGCAGATGTCCTCGAGCTAGGACTTAGTCGTGGAGCCATCGCAGCTAGGAAGCTTGAAGGGGTTATGTGGGACAAGGGACACGAGGATTTATACTGGTTCGGCCCCTTACGGTGAAGGTAAAAGCCTACGTCCAGTTTGAGGTGTTATTGATTAGGGTTACGATCGCCAGGGAGCTAAACAGCTATATCCGGCTCTCGATGAGATTGTTGTCACCCTTAAACCGCTGCCGGGTCCTCCCTTTATGTAGGGAGGCTGACGCCCAGCAGCCCTTAGAGTCCCGGCCGGCTCATAAGAGCATCCGGCTCGGACTCTAAGCAATACCTGCCTTACACTACAAGTCTACTATAACAATGATTGTAACTACAGGCTTTAAGCCATATCCGGGTCTCAGCCCATCTCTGGCCCATCATCTTGAAACTTGGCTCCGGGCTTCTGGCAATGATCATCCGAAGAGTAACCCGGCCCCTCCTGGTGGGTGACTCTAAGGTCTATATCCTCAACAAATTGTGTACTTTTATTGCTCTTCTCTGGTTGTTTTATAGAATCACTACATATGGCATATTGTCATATTGGGGTTCATTTTCAGGTAATTTGTTCTCTGTGAGTAGTATTCCATTGTGAATTTTATGGGATCATATATTAGATGAGTGATACAATTGTGTGATTGACAATGTTGTTCTTTCCATGTTGCACGGTTCTACTGTTGTCACAACAATCATCTACCTACATAAATGAAAAAAAATGAAGTGACTCTTATGAACATACTTGCATTCTCTATACTTACTATACATTTTTTATAGCTATAGTATTTAATTGTTATGCTACTAATAACAATCCTAACTTCAATGGCTTTTCCTCGCTTGGAGGATCAGGTTTGGGCTGTTCTCATTGTCCTTCAATTTAATTGAAATGGAGTGTACATGTGTCTACTCAGGAACCATGTCATTTTGTATAGCTGGTTATCTTTCGCTCAATAAGTGGATCAAGGTGGAGAATGCAAGATGATTACTATTCGGGTGCATTAACACCGCGAGGCTCGCAAATTAGTATGAAATATATTTGTTTCCTGCTTTGATGCACTTCTAATAGACAAACAAATGATAATATCTTGAAATATTATGAGAAAAATCTCATTACAATATATGTTACTTCTCTTAATGTTGGTGATGCATTCTTCTAATTACGCAAATATGGAGATACTCAACCATATATTATTTTGCTTGACTTTTTATACCATTCAAAGGTTCAAGTAGACATGTATTTGTATTATTGTTTTCATAAATTTCACTATTTCTCACTATATAAATCCTCCTATATACTACTACAAATTCCCGCAGCAACGCGCAGGGTGTCATCTAGTTTTAATTAATCTTTAAAAAGTAAATTGCACTCACATAATGCACTGTATATAATATATCAAATGTATGGACCTTGAGAACAAAATTTCATGATCATGCATAGTTAGTTTTCAGCGTGCCCCATAAAAATAGCTAGTGTTATGATATTTGGTAGCAACTATCTTAAAAACCACATAGACTTCACGAATTGGTTGTTAATAAGTCTTTTACCTTGGACAAAATTCCACATGGTAATCTCATAAATCACAACACTTGTATGCAAGAGGAAAAAGAAGTATTGGAGCAAGAGCATGCATGAAGAGTCTAGAATAGAGGATGATAGTAAAATGGGCAACTACATCACACACTAGAATTGGGTCACATCAGATTTTTCTATTCATTCATTGGGAACTTCTAGATAGTAGTACACATGTCACAATCTAATGAATGAATAGGAAATCGAACGGTCATTAACGTTCGGATTTGCCACCTCTGCCGTTGGATCTAGTTCATCTGACGATCTCTATTCAAAATTATTCCTACACAATATAGCAGTATAAAAGTATAGATACGACCGATTGCATGCTCTCGATGGTCTTTGCTTGATAATTAATGGCTAACCCTCGCGTGACAGCAAAGCAGGGTGGTGAGTGGGGCTTGCCGGTGACGGTGATGGAGAATGGGATGGAAGAGGACTGGAAGGTCAGGTGAGGTCGCCGTCGACTAGAAACACATACTTTTTCTGGTATATCTGCAGTTACAGCGTGTTGTACGGGGGCCGTTAGCTGCGGGGTCGCTGCCTCCCAGTCTCCAACCAACACCACGCACCACAACCCGGCGTCTCCGATAAGCTGCTTGGCCTCAAACGGCGGCCGGTCAAAGGCAGCGTGCGCGTGGGCGTACGGCGGTGGATCATCGACGCAGAGCAGTTTTTTTACTGGGTTCCGGCGAGGCCTCCTGGCTCCTAGTCAAGGCGTAGAGCGATCGGAACACACCAATCGAGACCTTCTTCTTCGACACGTGAAAGCCAGTGCCAATGGGCCGGCCAAATACTGGCGAGCTTCACCTGTGCGATTCTTTTAAAAAAATACTAGTTGTTGGCTGTTTTCTCATCGGGTTTGTTTTCTTTTTTTCAGCGTACATTAAAAAATAGTTCAACCTGCATTAACAAAGTTAGATTTGTATTAATAAAATATTAATTGTACAGTGAACTTTTTTTAATTGTATAGAAAGCTAGAAAAAAAACTAACCCAACTGGGCAAGCTGGCCTCGCTCGCTTTCAGGATAAAAAATATTTCCCATAAAAATCATGATTTTTTCTGAAAAGTTTGAGTTTTTTTATGAGACTCGTAGATGATCATGAATTTGAAAAACTTGTCACAGATTTGAAAAATGTTCTCTAAGATCAAACTAGTCGTGCATTTGAAAATCGTTTCCGTATTTAAAAAATGATTTTAATTATTTTTCATGAATTTTATAAATGATCTACAGTTTTCAGTTTTTTTGTGAATTTAAAAATTGTTCTGCATTCCCAAAAAAATCAATTTGAATTTAAAACTGTTCTCTATTTCAAAAAATGTTTGAAATTCGAAATAAATCTAACATTCTGAAATATTCCCATTTTTTAGAAATGTTTGCAAAATGGAAATGAGAAAACATAGATAGAAACAAAACAAGAAAAAATGAAAGAAAGAAAACACTGCTGGAAATGATAATGAACACTCTGAAAAAATCAACAATGCTATGTGATGTCGGAAAAAAAAGATACGAAACACTTATATCAATGCCATCCACAGGGCTAAACAAATCTTGGGGTATGGTAAAGAGAATGAAGCGCCGGATATGCTCTCGTTTCTCCGTCAAAAATTCGTAGCGGCACGCAAGTGCATGGACACGCATCTACCAAGCCCTGCCCAGCCGCTCAATTGCCTCGCGATTCACAAAATAGTTGAATCCCACACAAGGGCACAGTAAGTTTTGAATATTGGCCGACGCGGAGAGAGGCGTTGTTACCCATCAACATTGGCCGACGTGGAGTGAGCTCGAGCTCAGAAGGGTACTTCCATTCTCTAGGGCTTATGTAGTTGTTTTACCTTTCTCTCGAAAGGCTTTATGAAAGGTTCATAGCAAGTTTTGATGGACGACTATGGGTACGTATCAGATATGATCATTTATGAAAGCCCGCTCCGGTATGGGAGCGGTGACAGCGTCGCATCGGCGGCTCGTTCTGGCGGCGGCAATGGTCATTCGGTTGTCCATGGCCTTGATGTAATTTTTATTATTTGGGGATGCTTTGTACT
Organism: Triticum aestivum; assembly: GCF_018294505.1. Taxonomy (NCBI): domain Eukaryota; kingdom Viridiplantae; phylum Streptophyta; class Magnoliopsida; order Poales; family Poaceae; genus Triticum; species Triticum aestivum. The sequence goes on along the minus strand of NC_057808.1, from coordinate 554,887,558 downwards.
TATGATGAATCTTTATAATTGATCTGATATTTTCGTTAAAAAAACCTGTAGATATGTGCCCGCGGATAGATAGACAGAGACAATGGCCACACTTGTCCCCGCCTCCCGCCTCAGCTCACCCTTATCGACGACGTTGCATCTCGGCCTTGGGGAACTCTCAGGCAAATCGACGCATTTTATAATTCAGGCAACTGACAAATAGCAAAAGCAGAAGAATAATTGTTCGATGCCCGCCCTTTATTCTCGTATACATGAGTACAAAATCAGCACACATGACACCATACAAGTGCACATTGATCTAGGACTTGAAAGAACGAAGCACGTACGGCCTTTTATTTTGGTTATTAGGAATTAATTTTCGCTCGCTGTGTCACGTAGCATCGCGCGTACGTTGGAGGAGGCTAGGCGGCGGTGACGGCGATCTTCATGCCGGACTGGCAGTGGCCGGGGATGCTGCAGATGAAGTAGTTTGTGCTGGAATTTTATCTATTTTAGGCCTAGCTCAATAGCAGTTTTAGAAATTCCTAATAAATCCTAGAGGCCCATGCAGCCCATTTATGCAAGGCAAGAGGTGGAACTAAAGTTTAGTGCCACATTGCTAGTTTAGAGGGAGTTAGACCTCTTTAAAAGGAAGGTTCTTTCCCTACATGTATAAGCATGAGAACAAAAGAGACACATCAGAAGATCCTCTTCCGTTCTTCCATTACTTTCGGAAATCACTTTGTTTCCACCGACTGATAATAAGCACTCGTAAGCCGCCTCCTTCGCACGACGCGTGTCCAGCGTGTGCCTCACCACTCGCAGGCCTCATCACGTGCCTTTCGTTCTCCATCGCAGAAATCTTATCTCCTCTTCCTCTCTTCCTATCGTCTCCTCCCCATCTCACCGAGGCAGCAAGCAATGCAGCATGTGTGTGCACGGAGACGCCGGAGGCGATGCCCAGCCGCGACCCGATGCGAGATCCCGCCACCCTGTCTTATCGACGCTGCGGGAGGAGCCTCCGCTGGCGAGCGGCGCTGGCCGCGGGCACTGCTAGGCAGTGGCTCAGCTACTGCTAGCCTGCACGAGCTGCTCCATAGGGCAGGCCAGGTTCCAATAGCCCCGAGGCCCCGGCGAGCGTGCGGAATCAAGCTGCCGCAAACCCAGCGTCGACGACCACTGCATCGCAGCTACGGCGGCGTCATTGCCACTGCATAGCAGCTCCAACTGTCGGTGCATCGCAACTCAGTCGCGTCGTGGCCGTTGCATTGCAGCTCCGGCGACGTCGACTTCCGCTGCATTGCAGCTCCGACGACGGCCGCTACATCGCAGCTCTGGCGGCGAAGCTCCGGCAGCATCGACTCCTATGGCCACTACATCACAGGTTTGGCGACGTCGTGTCTGCTACATAGCAGCTCCGGCAGCGTCGGCGACTGCTGCATCACAGCTCTGGCAGCGTCATGGCCGCTGCAATGCAGCTCTGACGGCGTTGAGGACCGCAGCTCCGGCAGCATCGACTCCGATGGGCACTACATCACAGCTCCGACGGCGTCATGGCTGATGCATAGCAGCTCCGACAGCGTCGATGACCGGTGTCGTCGTGGCCGCCGCAATGTAGCTCCGGCGGCGTCGAGGACTGCAGCTCCGGCGACGGCGTGGCCATTGCATCGCAGCTCCGGCGGCGTCGACGCCTGCTACATCACAACTCCGACGGCCGTTGCATTGAGTCCACTGCGGCCGTGTTGCCGGTGGTAGCTGTGCTTGGAGCGCGACAGGAAGCGCTGCATGGGTGGTGCTTATGTTTGACGGCTACGATGTACTCGATCAGACGGTTATTAAGGCGGCTGATCACTGCGAGATATAAGTCGGCTTACGCCTAGCATCCGCCTGGACCGCTTTAGCTAGATTTCAGTCAGCTGAATTTTTGTTTTGTGGTCAATCGATTTTCTGGGCCTTGGATTGTGCTTTAAGATTTGTGTAGTTTTTTCTTTTTCCTGTGATGTTTTGCTGGTGGTATTGGGCTGTTTGGATTCGATTGACACTTATTTTGGGTCAGTCGATTTCGATCTTGGGCTGAATTTTGGTGTGTGCATGCTTTTTCCCCATGTTTTTGCTTTTGTTTTCTGCACGTGTAGATTTTTTTATTTTCCTGTTCAGTTTTTTTCTTTACGTAAATTTTTGGATGTCGAGTGTGTGAAAATGTATACATGCAAGTACTATATGTACAAATTACATTATAGTACGGAAACTTCACTCTTATATATTTATTCTACATATTATAAAAAGTGCATTTTGTGCTAATTGTGTGGAAAATTTTGTTTTTTATTTTCTTTATTCTTTAAGGGTAATATCAATGCTAATTGTTTTGTGCTATTTTTTGTAAATTAAATGCAATTTTCTATTATTATGTGTATGTATGCATTAAAGTACTATAAAATATGTTTGTAAATTATACTAGACTGCTAAAATTGCATTATTATATGTGTATTCGCTGCATATTATAAAAAGTGCAATTTCACTGCAAAGTTGTGTGCAAGTTTTTTCTTTATTTCTTTCTTCTTAAGAGTAATACCAATGTCGTTAATTTATTCCATCTTAGAAAACTTTATTTGTTTTATTATGTTTAGTTTTTAATTCATTTCCTGTTTTTAAGGACGATACCAATGCCATTTATTCGTTCCTTATTTAAAAACTTTGTTTTTATGTAAAATTCACTATTATATGTTTATTCTAAGACTTAAAAACTGCAATTTATGTGTAAATTGTGTGCAAATTGCATCATTATTATTTTTGAATCCCTTTCTTCTTAAAGGGTGGTACCAATGCCACTATACTACATTTCTTCTTAGAAAATTTTACTTGTATTCTTGTGTTTGTAAGTAAGTATACACGCAAGTATGATACACCATGTGTGTAAATTATAGTAGAGGGCAAAAATTGCATTGTATATGCTTATTTTTGGCATATTACAAAAGTGCAATTTCAGGGCATACTTGTGTGCAAGTTATTTTTTATTTTTTTCTTCTTAAAGGGTTTCATTCTTCCATAGAAAATTTAATTATTTTGTTTTTGTTTTTCTTTCTTCTTAAAGGGTTTCATTCTTCCCTAGAAAACTTCATTATTTTGTTTTGTTTCTTTTTTATTTTCTTTCTTCTTAAAGGGTTTCAATCTTCCCTAGAAAATTTCATTATTTTGTTTTTGATTTATTTTCTTTCTTCTTAAAGGTTTTTATTCTTCTCTAGAAAAGTTTATTATTTTGTTTTCATTTTCATTTCAATTTTATTTAATTTTCTTTCTTTAATGGTAATACCTTTATTTTGCATATTATAACAAAGCGCAATTTCTGTGTAATTGCGTGAAAATTTTGCCATTACTTTTTTTATTGCCTTTCTTCTTAAAGGGTACTGTCAATATTCAGATTTTTTTATTTTCTTTCTTCTTCAAGGGTAATATTCAATGCCAATGATAGTCTCGCGTATTATACATACACGCAATTTGTGTGTAAATTGTGTGCAAATTGTGTCATTATTTATTTTATTTTCTTTATTCTTAAATGATAAACAAATGACACTAATTCATTCTTTCTTAGAAATTTTCATTATTTTGATTTTATTTTTATTGCAAATTCATTTCTTCTTAGAAAACTTATTTTTTGTAAAAATTTCACTATTATATTTTTAATCTTTCGTATTATAGAAGCGCTATTTCTGTGTAGATTATGTGCAAATTTTGTCATTATTTTGTTTAAGGTGACACCACCGTAATTATTAGAATATTAGGCAACGGACGACTACATTTCTGCATGATTAGTGTGCATGAATGTAGATCAACTGAAACATTTTACGGTCAGTCGACCAGTGCAAATTCCTGTAGTCGGTCCGTATTTCAATTTGGGCATGTGTGTAGCGTTCGTCACGAGGGTCTTGGTAATCCACCATGCTTTTTACGGGATACTCCCATATGCCTTTTTTTTTGAGAAATTCCCATATGCATGTACTACACTGGTTTACTTTGAAACTATACATGTACATTGCTTGTTGGGCCATTATGTTGCTACGTTCGCCCCAATTATTCAGACAGCCATGCATGTGTCTGATAATGCTGGAATTTTATCTATTTATGGGCCTAGCCCAATAACAATTTCAGAAATTCCTAATAAATTCTAAAGGCCCATTAGCCCATTCGTGCAAGGCAAAGGACACTACTAAAGTTTAGTCCTACATTGCTAGTTTAGAGAGAGTTGGACCTCTTTATAAGGGAGGTTCTTTCCCCATATGTATGAGCATGAGAACAAGAGGGACATCCACGCCCGCTCCTCCTGCGCCGCGCCGCGCTAAGAGGTGGCGCGTGAGAGCAGTCTTATGGTTTCAAACCATGAGTTGCTATGACGCCACTCTTGGCAAACCTGAAGGAGAGCTTGATGCTCAACAGGCACAAGCTTTTCAGAAAATGGATATTCTGTTTAAGACGGCTCTCTTGAGTGAACGAACTTTGCTACCTTACTGAAGCATAAGAGGCAGGAGGGAAGAACAAGGCTGTGCAACACACGAACTTCAAGAAGAAGAATGACAAGAAGAAAGGTGCTTGTCATGTGTGTGGGGATCCTGATCATTGGGCTCCTAGTTGCCCTAATCGCTATGACAAGCGTCATCCTAGGAAAGGCGGCAAGACCGCTAATGTTGTCATTGGAGACACTGACATAAAGGTGTTGGGGATCGTAGCAGAAATTTAAAATTTTCTACGCATCACCAAGATCAATCTATGGAGTCATCTAGCAACGAGAGAGAGGAGTGCATCTACATACCCTTGTAGATCGCGAGCGGAAGCGTTCAAGAGAACGGCGTTGATGGAGTCGTACTCGTCGTGATCCAAATCACCGATGATCCTAGCGCCGAACGGACGGCACCTCCGCGTTCAACACACGTACGGTTGGGAGAGATGTCTCCTCTTTCTTGATCCAGCAAGGGGAAGGAGAGGTTGATGGAGATCCAGCAGCACGACGGCGTGGTGGTGGAAGCAGCGGGGATCTCGGCAGGGCTTCGCCAAGCTCAGCGAGAGGAAGAGGTGTTACAGGAGGGAGAGGGAGGCGCCAGGGCTTAGGGTCCGGCTGCCCTCCCTCCCCTCCACTATATATAGGGGTCCTGGGGGGGGGGCACCGGCCCCCTGGAGATCCCATCTCAAGGGGGGGCGGCGGCCAAGGGGGGGACTTGCCCCCCAAGTCAGGTGGGCCCCCCCACCCCCAGGGTTTCCAACCCTAGGCGCAGGGGAGGCCCATGGGGGGGCGCACCAGCCCACCAGGGGCTGGTTCCCTTCCCACTTCAGCCCATGGGGCCCTCCGGGATAGGTGGCCCCACCCGGTGGACCCCCGGGACCCTTCCGGTGGTCCTGGTACAATACCGGTGACCCCCGAAACTTTCCCGATGGCCGAAACTGGACTTCCTATATACAAATCTTTACCTCCGGACCATTCCGGAACTCCTCGTGATGTCCGGGATGTCATCCGGGACTCCGAACAACTTTCGGGTTACCGCATACTAATATCTCTACAACCCTAGCGTCACCGAACCTTAAGTGTGTAGACCCTACGGGTTCGGGAGACATGCAGACATGACCGAGACGACTCTCCGGTCAATAACCAACAGCGGGATCTGGATACCCATGTTGGCTCCCACATGTTCCTCGATGATCTCGTCGGATGAACCACGATGTCGAGGATTCAAGTAATCCTGTATACAATTCCCTTTGTCAATCGGTACTTTACTTGCCCGAGATTCGATCGTCGGTATCCCAATACCTCGTTCAATCTCGTTACCGGCAAGTCACTTTACTCGTTCCGTAATGCATGATCTCGTGACTAACTACTTAGTCACATTGAGCTCATTATGATGATGCAATACCGAGTGGGCCCAGAGATACCTCTCCGTCATACGGAGTGACAAATCCCAGTCTCGATCTGTGCCAACCCAACAGACACTTTCGGAGATACCTGTAGTGCACCTTTATAGCCACCCAGTTACGTTGTGACGTTTGGTACACCCAAAGCATTCCTACGGTATCCGGGAGTTGCACGATCTCATGGTCTAAGGAAATGATACTTGACATAAGAAAAGCTTTAGCAAACGAACTACACGATCTAGTGCTATGCTTAGGATTGGGTCTTGTCCATCACATCATTCTCCCAATGATGTGATCCCGTTATCAATGACATCCAATGTCCATGGTCAGGAAACCGTAACCATCTATTGATCAACGAGCTAGTTAACTAGAGGCTCACTAGGGACATGTTATGGTCTATGTGTTCACACATGTATTACGATTTCCGGATAACACAATTATAGCATGAACAATAGAAAATTATCATGAACAAGGAAATATAATAATAACCATTTTATTATTGCCTCTAGGGCATATTTCCAACAGTCTCCCACTTGCACTAGAGTCAATAATCTAGTTACATTGTGATGAATCGTACACCCATAGCGTTCTGGTGTTGATCATGTTTCGCTCGTGGAAGAGGTTTAGTCAACGGATCTGCGACATTCAAATCCGTATGCACTTTACAAATATCTATGTCTCCATTTTGAACATTTTCGCGAATGGAGTTGAAGCGACGCTTGATGTGCCTAGTCTTCTTGTGAAACCTGGGCTCCTTGGCAAGGGCAATAGCTCCAGTGTTGTCACAGAAGAGAGTCATCGGCCCCGATGCATTGGGAATAACTCCTAGGTCGGCAATGAACTCCTTCATCCAGATTGCTTCATGTGCTGCCTCCGAGGCTGCCATGTACTCCGCTTCACATGTAGATCCCGCCACGACGCTTTGCTTGCAACTGCACCAGCTGACTGCCCCACCATTCAAAATATACACGTATCCGGTTTGTGACTTAGAGTCATCCAGATCTGTGTCGAAGCTAGCATCGACGTAACCCTTTACGACGAGCTCTTCGTCACCTCCATAAACGAGAAACATATCCTTAGTCCTTTTCAGGTACTTCAGGATATTCTTGACCGCTGTCCAGTGTTCCATGCCGGGATTACTTTGGTACCTTCCTACCAAACTTACGGCAAGGTTTACATCAGGTCTGGTACACAGCATGGCATACATAATAGACCCTATGGCCGAGGCATAGGGGACGACACTCATCTTTTCTCTATCTTCTGCCGTGGTCGGGCATTGAGCCGTGCTCAATCTCACACCTTGCAATACAGGCAGGAACCCCTTCTTGGACTGATCCATATTGAACTTCTTCAATATCTTGTCAAGGTATGTGCTTTGTGAAAGACCTATGAGGCGTCTCGATCTATCTCTATAGATCTTGATGCCTAATATGTAAGCAGCTTCTCCAAGGTCCTTCATTGAAAAACACTTATTCAAGTAGGCCTTTATACTTTCCAAGAATTCTATATCATTTCCCATCAATAGTATGTCATCCACATATAATATGAGAAATGCTACAGAGCTCCCACTCACTTTCTTGTAAACACAGGCTCCTCCATAAGTCTGCGTAAACCCAAACGCTTTGATCATCTCATCAAAGCGAATGTTTCAACTCCGAGATGCCTGCACCAGCCCATAGATTGAGCGCTGGAGCTTGCATACTTTGTTAGCATTCTTAGGATCGACAAAAACTTCCGGCTGCATCATATACAATTCTTCCTTAAGGAAGCCGTTAAGGAATGCCGTTTTGACGTCCATTTGCCATATTTCATAATCATAGAATGCGGCAATTGCTAACATGATTCGGACGGAGTTCAGCTTCGCTACGGGTGAGAAGGTCTCATCGTAGTCAACACCTTGAACTTGTCGATAACCCTTAGCGACAAGGCGAGCTTTATAGATGGTAACATTTCCATCCGCGTCCGTCTTCTTCTTAAAGATCCATTTATTTTCTATCGCTCGCCGATCATCGGGCAAGTATGTCAAAGTCCACTTTGTTTTCATACATGGATCCTATCTCGGATTGCATGGCTTCAAGCCATTTGTTGGAATCTGGACCCGCCATTGCTTCTTCATAGTTCGAAGGTTCACCGTTGTCCAACAACATGATTTCCAGAACAGGGCTGCCGTACCACTCTGGTGCGGAACGTGTCCTCGTGGACCTACGAAGTTCAGTGGCAACTTGATCATGATCGTCATCATTAACTTCCTCTCTAGTCGGTGTAGGCACCATAGAAACATTTTCTTGTGCTGTGCTACTTTCTGGTTCGAGAGGGGTCATCTCATCAAGTTCCACTTTCCTCCCACTTACTTCTTTCGAGAGAAACTCTTTCTCCAGAAAGGACCCATTCTTGGCAACGAAGATCTTGCCTTCGGATCTGAGGTAGAAGGTATACCCAATGGTTTCCTTAGGGTATCCTATGAAGACGCATTTTTCCGACTTGGGTTCGAGCTTTTCAGGTTGAAGTTTCTTGACATAAGCATCACATCCCCAAACTTTAAGAAACGACAGCTTAGGTTTCTTTCCAAACCATAATTCATACGGTGTCGTCTCAACGGATTTAGACGGAGCCCTATTTAAAGTGAATGCGACAGTCTCTAAAGCATAACCCCAGAATGATAGCGGTAGATCGGTAAGAGACATCATAGATCGCACCATATCCAATAGAGTGCGATTACGACGTTCGGACACACCATTACGCTGAGGTGTTCCAGGCGGCGTGAGTTGTGAAACAATTCCACATTTCCTTAAGTGTGTGCCAAATTCGTGACTCAAATATTCCCCTCCACGATCTGATCGTATGAACTTTATTTTCCTGTCAGGTTGATTCTCAACCTCACTCTGAAATTCCTTGAACTTTTCAAAGGTCTCAGACTTGTGTTTCATTAAGTAGACATACCCATATCTACTCAAGTCATCAGTGAGGGTGAGAACATAACGATAGCCACCGCGAGCCTCAACGCTCATTGGACCGCACACATCAGTATGTATGATTTCCAATAAGTTGGTTGCTCGCTCCATTGTTCCGGAGAACGGAGTCTTGGTCATTTTGCCCATGAGGCATGGTTCGCACGTGTCAAATGATTCATAATCAAGAGACTCCAAAAGTCCATCTGCATGGAGTTTCTTCATGCGTTTGACACCAATGTGACCAAGGCGGCAGTGCCACAAGTATGTGGGACTATCATTATCAACCTTACATTTCTTGGCATTCACACTATGAATATGTGTAACATCACGTTCGAGATTCATCAAGAATAAACCATTGACCAGCGGGGCATGACCATAAAACATATCTCTCATATAAATAGAACAACCATTATTCTCGGATTTAAATGAGTAGCCATCTCGCATTAAACGAGATCCAGATACAATGTTCATGCTCAAAGCTGGCACTAAATAACAATTATTGAGGTTTAAAACTAATCCCGTAGGTAAATGTAGAGGTAGCGTGCCGACGGCGATCACATCGACCTTGGAACCATTCCCGACGCGCATCGTCACCTCGTCCTTCGCCAGTCTCCGCTTATTCCGCAGCTCCTGCTTTGAGTTACAAATATGAGCAACCGCACCGGTATCGAATACCCAGGAGCTACTACGAGCGCTGGTTAGGTACACATCAATAACATGTATATCACATATACCTTTGGTATTGCCGGTCTTCTTATCCGCTAAGTACTTGGGGCAGTTCCGCTTCCAGTGACCGTTTCCCTTGCAATAAAAGCACTCAGTCTCAGGCTTAGGTCCATTCTTTGTCTTCTTCCCGGCAGCTTGCTTACCGGGCGCGGCAACTCCCTTGCCGTCTTTCTTAAAGTTCTTCTTACCCTTGCCTTTCTTGAACTTAGTGGTTTATTTCACCATCAACACTTGATGTTCCTTCTTGATCTCCACCTCCGCTGATTTCAGCATTGAATATACCTCAGGGATGGTCTTTTCCATCCCCTGCATATTGAAGTTCATCACAAAGCTCTTGTAGCTAGGTGGGAGCGATTGAAGGATTCTGTCAACGACTGCGTCATCCGGGAGATTAACTCACAGCTGAGACAAGCGGTTGTGCAACCCAGACATTTTGAGTATGAGTTCGCTGACGAAACTATTCTCCTCCATCTTACAACTGTAGAACTTGTCGGAGAATTCATATCTCTCGACCCGGGCATGAGCTTGGAAAACCATTTTCAGCTCTTGGAACATCTCATATGCTCCGTGCTGCTCAAAACGCTTTTGGAGCCCCGGTTCTAAGCTGTAAAGCATGCCGCACTGAACCAGGGAGTAATCATCAACACGTGTTTGCCAGGCGTTCATAACGTCTTGGTGTGCTGGGACGGGTGCTTCACCTAGCGGTGCTTCAAGGACATGTGCTTTCTTGGCAGCTATGAGGATGATCCTCAAGTTCCGGACCCAGTCCGTATAGTTGCTACCATCGTCTTTCAGCTTGGTTTTCTCTAGGAACGCGTTGAAGTTGAGGTTGACATTAGCGTGGGCCATTTGATCTACAAGACATATTGTAAAGATTTTAGACTAAGTTCATGATAATTAAGTTCATCTAATCAAATTATTAATGAACTCCCACTCAGACAGACATCCCTCTAGTCATCTAAGTGATGCATGATCCGAGTCAACTAGGCCGTGTCCGATCATCACGTGAGACGGACTAGTCATCATCGGTGAACATCTTCATGTTGATCGTATCTGCTATACGACTCATGTTCGACCTTTCGGTCTCTTGTGTTCCGAGGCCATGTCTGTACATGCTAGGCTCGTCAAGTCAACCTAAGTGTATTGCGTGTGTAAATCTGGCTTACACCCGTTGTATGCGAACGTTAGAACCTATCACACCCGATCATCACGTGGTGCTTCGGAACAACGAACCTTCGCAACGGTGCACAGTTAGGGGGAACACTTTCTTGAAATTTTAGCGAGGGATCATCTTATTTATGCTACCGTCGTTCTAAGCAAATAAGATGTAAAACATGATAAACATCACATGCAATCAAATAGTGACATGATATGGCCAATATCATTTTGCTCCTTTTGATCTCCATCTTCGGGGCGCCATGTTCATCATCGTCACTGGCATGACACCATGATCTCCATCATCGTGTCTTCATGAAGTTGTCTCGCCAACTATTACTTCTACTACTATGGCTAACGGTTAGCAATAAAGTAAAGTAATTACATGACGTTCCAGTTGACACGCAGGTCATAAATAAATTAAGGCAACTCCTATGGCTCCTGCCGGTTGTCATACTCATCGACATGCAAGTCGTGATTCCTATTACAAGAACATGATCAATCTCATACATCACATATATCATTCATCACATCTTCTGGCCATATCACATCACATGACACTTGCTGCAAAAACAAGTTAGACGTCCTCTAATTGTTGTTGCAAACTTTTACGTGGCTGCTATAGGTTTCTAGCAAGAACGATTCTTACTTACGTGGCTGCTATATTTACCCTTCATAAGGACCCTTTTCATCGAATCCGATCCGACTAAAGTGGGAGAGACAGACACCCGCTAGCCACCTTATGCAACTAGTGCATGTCAGTCGGTGGAACCTGTCTCACGTAAGCGTACGTGTAAGGTCGGTCCGGGCCGCTTTATCCCACGACGCCGCTGAATCAGGATAAGACTAGTAACGGCAAGTAAATTTACAAAATCGACGCCCACAACAACTTGTGTTCTACCCGTGCATAGAAACTACGCATAAACCTGGCTCATGATGCCACTGTTGGGGATTGTAGCAGAAATTTAAAACTTTCTACACATCACCAAGATCAATCTATGGAGTCATCTAGCAACGAGAGAGAGGAGTGCATCTACATACCCTTGTAGATCGCGAGCGGAAGCGTTCAAGAGAACGGGGTTGATGGAGTCGTACTCGTCGTGATCCAAATCACCGATGATCCTAGCGCCGAACGGACGGCACCTCCGCGTTCAACACACGTACGGTTGGGAGAGATGTCTCCTCTTTCTTGATCCAGCAAGGGGAAGGAGAGGTTGATGGAGATCCAGCAGCACGACGGCGTGGTGGTGGAAGCAGCGGGGATCTCGGCAGGGCTTCGCCAAGCTCAGCGAGAGGAAGAGGTGTTACGGGAGGGACAGGGAGGCGCCAGGGCTTAGGGTCCGGCTGCCCTCCCTCCCCTCCACTATATATAGGGGTCCGGGGGGGGGGGGGCGCCGCCCCCCTGGAGATCCCATCTCAAGGGGGGGGCGGCGGCCAAGGGGGGACTTGCCCCCCAAGTCAGGTGGGGCGCCCCCCACCCCCAGGGTTTCCAACCCTAGGCGCAGGGGAGGCCCATGGGGGGGCGCACCAGCCCACCAGGGGCTGGTTCCCTTCCCACTTCAGCCCATGGGGCCCTCCGGGATAGGTGGCCCCACCCGATGGACCCCCGGGACCCTTCCGGTGGTCCTGGTACAATACCGGTGACCCCCGAAACTTTCCCCGTGGCCGAAACTGGACTTCCTATATACAAATCTTTACCTCCGGACCATTCCGGAACTCCTCGTGATGTCCGGGATCTCATCCGGGACTCCGAACAACTTTCGGGTTACCGCATACTAATATCTCTACAACCCTAGCGTCACCGAACCTTAAGTGTGTAGACCCTACGGGTTCGGGAGACATGCAGACATGACCGAGACGACTCTCTGGTCAATAACCAACAACGGGATCTGGATACCCATGTTGGCTCCCACATGTTCCTCGATGATCTCATCGGATGAACCACGATGTCGAGGATTCAAGTAATCCTGTATACAATTCCCTTTGTCAATCGGTACTTTACTTGCCCGAGATTCGATCGTCGGTATCCCAATACCTCGTTCAATCTCGTTACCGGCAAGTCACTTTACTTGTTCCGTAATGCATGATCTCGTGACTGACTACTTAGTCACATTGAGCTCATTATGATGATGCAATACCGAGTGGGCCCAGAGATACCTCTCCGTCATACGGAGTGACAAATCCCAGTCTCGATCTGTGCCAACCCAACAGACACTCTCGGAGATACCTGTAGTGCACCTTTATAGCCACCCAGTTACGTTGTGACGTTTGGTACACCCAAAGCATTCCTACGGTATCCGGGAGTTGCACGATCTCATGGTCTAAGGAAATGATACTTGACATAAGAAAAGCTTTAGCAAACGAACTACACGATCTAGTGCTATGCTTAGGATTGGGTCTTGTCCATCACATCATTCTCCCAATGATGTGATCCCGTTATCAATGACATCCAATGTCCATGGTCAGGAAACCGTAACCATCTATTGATCAACGAGCTAGTTAACTAGAGGCTCACTAGGGACATGTTATGGTCTATGTGTTCACACATGTATTACGATTTCCGGATAACACAATTATAGCATGAACAATTGACAATTATCATGAACAAGGAAATATAATAATAACCATTTTATTATTGCCTCTAGGGCATATTTCCAACAAAAGGATGCTGGACCGCAGGGACTTCAACCATGCTGATGGGCAACGGTTCAAGTGCTTCTGTTCGTGGTGTTGGCACGGTCGATCTGAAGTTTACTTCGGGGAAGATCGTGCGGCTGAAGAACGTGCATTATGTCCCCTCCGGAAATAAAAATCTTGTTAGCGGATCTCTTCTGTGTAGAGATGGCTACAAGCTTGTCTTTGAGTCGAATAAATTTGTAATATCCAAGTATGAAACCTTCGTTGGTAAAGGCTATGAGTCAGGAGGCCTGTTTCGTTTATCCTTATCAGACGCTTGCAATAAAGTTGTTAATCATATTTGCAACAATAGTGAATCAAATGTGTGGCATTCACGTCTTTGTCATGTTAACTTTGGTTGCATGTCGCGACTAGCGAAGTTGAACTTAATCCCTAGTTTCACCATTGTCAAGGGATCTAAGTGTCAAGTGTGTGTGCAAGCTAAGCAACCTCGTAAGTCTCACACGACTGTGGAAACGAGAAATCTTGCACCACTCGAGCTCATACATTCAGATCTATGTGAAATGAATGGTGTTTTGACAAAAGGTGGAAAGAAATATTTCATGGCATTAATTGACGACTCCACTAGATACTGCCGTGTGTATCTTCTAAAATCTAAGGATGAGGCTTTGAACTTTTTCAAGATCTATAAAGCTGAAGTGGAAAACCAACTTGATCGAAAATCAAGAGGCTTAGGTCCGACCGTGGTGGAGAGTATTTTTCCAATGAATTTGATGCTTTTTGTGCGGAACATGGTATAATCCATGAGAGGACGCTTCCCTACTCACCTCAGTCAAATGGGGTGGCCGAAAGAAAGAACCGTACTCTAACTGATTTGGTTAACGCCATGTTAGACACATTGGGTCTCTCCAAGGCATGGTGGGGGGAGGCGATATTGACGGCATGTCATGTCCTAAACCGAGTCCCCACAAAGAACAAAGAGATAACTCCATTCGAGGAATGGGAGAAGAAAAGGTTAAAACTCTCTTATCTGCGAATATGGGGTTATTTGGCGAAAGTCAATGTTCCAATTCCAAAGAAGCGGAAGCTTGGACCAAAGACTGTGGATTGTGTTTTCCTGTGATATGCTTTTCATAGCATTGGCTATAGATTCTTGGTTGTAAAATCTGAGGTACCTGACATGCATGTCGGTACGATCATGGAGTCGAATGATGCGACTTTCTTTGAAGATATCTTTCCCATGAAGGATATGTCTACCTCGTCTAATCAGGAGATACCTAGTTCATCGAATCAGGAACTAGTTACAATTACCGAACCTGCCATTTCGATGGAACACTTTGAAAATTCTGTGGAGGAGAACAATGAAGTTCCTACTAGGAGCAAGAGACAGAGGATTGCAAAGTCCTTTGGTGATGATTTTCTTGTGTATCTCATAGATGACACTCCCAGTTCTATTTCAGAGGTCTATGCATCTGAAGATGCTGACTACTGGAAGGAAGCGGTTCGTAGCGAGATGGATTCCATCTTGGCGAATGAAACTTGGGAGATAACTGATCGTCCTTATGGGTGCAAACCTATAGGATGCAAATGAGTATTCAAGAAGAAGCTTAGGCCTGATGGTACTATTGAAAAGTACAAGGCTCAGCTCGTGGCTAAGGGTTATACCCAAAAGGAAGGTGAAGACTTCTTTGATACTTACTCACCTGTGGCTCAACTGACCACTATTCGAGTTCTACTTTCACTAGCTGCCTCACATGGTCTTCTCGTTCATCAAATGGATGTTAAGACTGCTTTCCTAAATGGAGAGTTGGACGAGGAAATTTATATGAAACAACCAGATGGGTTTGTACTAGATGGTCAGGAAGGAAAAATGTGCAAGTTGCTGAAGTCTTTGTATGGACTCAAGCAAGCACCCAAACAGTGGCATGAGAAGTTTGAAAGAACTTTAACCGCTGCAGGCTTCGTTGTAAACGAAACTGATAAATGTGTGTACTATCGCCATGGTGGGGGCGAAGGAGTTATTCTTTGCTTGTATGTTGGTGACATACTGATTTTCGGAACAAATCTGAATGTTATTAAGGAGGTCAAGGATTTCCTATCTCGTTGTTTTGAGATGAAGGATTTTAGAAGTGGCTGATGTCATTTTGAACATCAAGTTGTTGAGAGACGATGATGGTGGGATTACATTGCTTCAATCTCACTATGTGAAAAAGATCTTGAGTCGCTTTGGCTATAGTGACTGCAAGCCCTCTCCAACACCATATGATGTGAGTGTGTTACTTCGAAAGAATCGAAGAATTGCTAGAGATCAATTGAAATATTCTCAGATTATTGGCTCGCTTATGTACTTAGCCAGTGCTACAAGACCTGACATCTCTTTTGCTGTTAGCAAACCGAGTCGGTTTGTCTCAAAACCAGGAGATGTGCATTGGAAAGCTCTAGAGAGAGTTTTGCGTTATTTGAAAGGCACTACGAATTATGGAATTCACTACACTGGGCACCCAAAGGTGCTTGAAGGGTATAGTGACTCAAACTGGATCTCAGATGCTGATGAGATAAAGGCCACGAGCGGTTATGTATTCACTCATGGAGGTGGAGCTGTTTCTTGGAAGTCTTGCAAGCATACCATCTTAACGAGGTCAACAATGGAAGCAGAACTCACAGCACTAGATACAGCTACGGTCGAAGCAGATTGGCTTCGCCGGCTCTTGAATGACTTGCCGGTTGTTGAGAAACCTGTACCGGGTATTCTTATGAACTGCGACAATCAAACTGTGATCACGAAAGTGAGCAGCTCAAAGGATAACATGAAGTCATCAAGACACGTTCAGAGAAGGTTAAAGTCTGTCAGGAAAATGAGAAACTCCGGAGTTATTGCATTGGATTATATCCAAACGTCTAAAAATCTGGCAGATCCTTTTACTAAGGGTCTATCACGTAATGTGATAGATAATGCATCGAGGGAGATGGGTATGAGACCCACAATATGAGTTGTTCACAGTGGTAACCTATTCTTTGTGATCGGAGATCCCGTGAATTAGATGTGGAAGACAAGCTGTTGATCAACTGAGAGGAGAGTATCCTTACTATTAACAATACCACTCCATGAAGATGCAATACTCTCCTAAAACTGTATGGTAGGTTGATGTATATCTTAATGTGTTCTAAGTGGCTCATTTAAGCAGAGATGTTGTCCTGCAGAACATCTTTTGAAGAACACACCTATATGAGTCTGATTGTTAAACGTCGCAATCTATAGTAGGGTTCTCTCTAGTAAACTCATGAAAGGTCTCGGAGTATGACGCATAAGCTCCACCCGCAGGGAAGACCCATGGTAGCCACGTATCGGCCAAGGCTTTATGTGAAGCTAGATTCGCAGAAAACTTGCAGTTCAAGGCCCAGTCCACTGTTCAAGTTGCTTACTAGTGTAGCATAGAGTTCTAGGTGGAAGTTCAACTTAACAGTCTCCACTGCAGTACCGGTATATAAAACAGTGTTTTGGAACTAAAGACAAATTCTATGTGGCTCTAGGATCTGGTGGGGGATTGATGGAATTTTATCTATTTATGGGCCTAGCCCAATAACAATTTTAGAAATTCCTAATAAATCCTAGAGGCCCACTTAGCCCATTCGTGCAAGGCAAGGGACACTACTAAAGTTTAGTCCCACATTGCTAGTTTAGAGGGAGTTGGACCTCTTTATAAGGGAGGTTCTTTCCCCATATGTACGAGCATGAGAACAAGAGGGACATCCACGCGCGCTCCTCCTCCGCCGCCCCGCCCCGCCCCGCCCCGCCCCGCCCCGCCTCGTCACGATGCGCCGCGGGTTGCCTTTGGCTGCTATCTGTTCGTTTCATCTCCCTCGTTCCCTTCAGCTCCCGACACAGCCTCTCGCCTCCTTCTCTTGCGCCTATAAAAGGGAGGTCACTCCTCTCAGAGAGACGTACCAGAACTCATTCTTCCTCTCGCCACCAGTTTCTGAACACGCGCCGCAGGTCGGGACAGTAGGCCTCCGAAACCGCACCTCTTTGAGTCCTGTACGGGAGAAGGGTGATAAGGTTTTTGGGGAGCGCTCTGCGCGACTACTGACTTCTTCGTCACGGACACCCGGACTCCGACGACTACTTTCCCGACGTCGACAACCTCCTCCACGACATGGCTACCGAGGACACCGACCCCAAGTCCAGGGCTACTGTTGAAGCTGCTGTCCCGTACGTGTTCTTGTTCTAGTCCTTGCCCTACACATGATAGGTTCTACTTCATATATGCTACTTGGTCTACTGTCTACTCTAAAGATGTTCGGTTCTAGTTTATATTTGCAGATGTTATCTACCTTCTCTTTGTCAGATCGCATGACTTGCTTTATCTCTGTTACTTTAGTCATGCTTTATCTAGTATTTCCGTTAATAAAATCATATGGTAAATTGCTCATATTTCTAAGAGATAACACGTGTGTATGTGTGTGTGATGGAAACAGATGGCTGAGAAGCCACAGGGTGACGGAAGAAGTGTATGGATGTGCAGGCCATCGTTGGGACTTGGCCCAGATTTCCGAGAATGAAAAGTGTGATGCAAGTGCGATGTCGAGGGCAGGCTCAATCGACTGAAACAACTTTGGGTCAGTCGACTGACCCAAATTATGTTTTCAGTTGATTGACCTGTAGCCGGTCCCGACATCAAAACAGGGTGGTGTGTAGTGCTTGCTTGCCGATGGATGAAAGTGGAAGACGACCGGCGGAAGGTCGGGTCGCAGGTGAGGTCGCCGTCGACTAGAAACACAAGTACAAAGGTTTCAGGCACGTCTGCACTTCCAACGTGTTGTACGGGCTGGGACAGTTAGCTGCGGGCTCGCTGCCTCCATATCTCCAACCAACACCGAGCACTAGGGTCAGGTCGCAGGCGTGTTTGGTAGGTCGCATAGAGACCAATCAGGGCCGCGCGAAAAGAAAATGAGTAGTTTGATTACCTGCGTTTACTGTTGGATCTACATCCCAAGAAACTTAAAGCAATTCTTAGCTAGGCCGCTAGAAACTACTGAATCGGCAGTTTCCAATCAGCCAGGCTGAATTGAGCCACATAGAGCACACATAGTGGGCCCCCTTTCATGAGAGTATGCTAGTGCACTAAGCTCCTCTCTAATCTCCTTCCTTCCTCGTCCCTTCTAATCTACACAACGGTGCTTTGATTTGAGATAAGTTCTATACGAAAAAGATGCACATCAATGTTATGTTTCTATTCAGACGATCGGTTCGTAGTTTCATCAATCGTAAATGCTCAATTTTGTGTTCATGTATGGAGCTATTTTGGATGAATTTTGTTAAATTCGTCGCGCATGGTCATCCATTTAAAATTTCCTTTGACAACAGTAGCTTCATTTCGCAGTTTCACATGATTTTTCTGTTGAATATTTTCTGTTTCGATGATCATAGACGAGTAGATCTACATCTTCCTCATGAACTGTATATATGCATATGTGCGATATGTTTTAAGGACACTCCTTAGGGCATCTCCAACAAGGACCCTAATTTCATCCAACTATCTGTCTATCTATGTACGGAAAAATGTTGACCATGCATCAATCGAGTGACACATTTAATAATCAATGTTGTTAAATTTCAATCGACCGAGACTTGATTATGTCTCAGTCGATGCTATATTTATAAGACCTTGCTTCGTGCAAAAAATTATTTTTAGATTTTTTCTTTTTTATATGGTATGTCACATAATTGAGATTTTTTTTAACACGGTATAGACGGAAGCGCTCATACATAACCCATATGAATGCACACATGCACACCCTACCCCTATGAGCACCTTCGAGAGACTGAGCCACCATATCATCTTCTGATTTATGAAGTCACCGTAGACGCCTCGTCGTCGACGGGAACGTCTCCTCCCACTAAAAGTTTATCGTGGGAAATCCTGAAATAAGTCCAGAAATAATGCGAGCACCAGGACAGGACTTGAACTCTGGTGGGCTGGGGTACCATGTCTCTCTAACCATCCAACCACAGATAAGTCTCAGTAGTCAAGTGAGAATAATTGTCGATGCCTTTTATTCTTGTATATATGAGTACAAAACTGCACACATGGCACCATACAACAGCAAGTACGATCGGTCGAGTGGAAATCAAACAGTACACATTGATCGAGGACTTGTGAAAGACCGAAGCACGTACGCTCGGCCTTTTATTTTGGTCAGAAATTAAGTTTCGCTCGTCGTGTCACGTAACATCGCGCGTACGATGGAGCAGGCTAGGCGGCGGTGACGGCGATCTTCATGCCGGACTGGCAGTGTCCGGGAATGCTGCATATGAAATAGTTTGTGCCGCGGTTGAGAGTGACGCGGTCGGCGCCGGACTTGTAGACCTTGGCGCCCTTGGCCGGCTTGGCGCAGGCCTTGTACGGTTGTACCCCGCCGCGCTCACGGCCACCACGTCGTGCGCCGTCGCGTCGTACTTGAACACTGCAAGCAACCAGATTCACATGCATCAAAACTTCTTGTCATCTGTCTGCATGCAGAACACTATCCATCCATGCATGCACGTATACAGGTACGTACCTAGGACGTCGCCGGCCTTGAAGCGCTTGCCGGTGGGCCAGGAGTTGGTGTTGAAGGACCAGCCGCCGCGGTCGCCGACGTTGAACACTGCCGCCTCCGCCACCGCCGCGGCGCTCAGCAGCACGCAGACGAGCAGCACGCCCACGACCACGGCTGCACTGCCTCTTCCCTGGGCCGCCATTGCTAGCTAGCTTAGAAGCGCCTACCGATCAAACAGTCACTCGAGAGCTAGCTAGCAAGTACTCTCTCCGTTTAGAATTACATGTCTCGGAAATGGATGTATCTAGAACTAAAATACATCTAGATACATCCATTTCTGCGACAAGTAATTCCAAACGGAGGGAGTAGGAGAAGAAGCAGAGGAGAAATGCTGAGAGTGAGGTGCGGTGGTGGTTGGCAATGGAGTAGCCGGTGCGGTTTTATAGGCCCGCCGGAGTGGAGGCGTGAGGGCAAGTAGGCCAAAAGGTGTGTGGAAATACTGGTTTTCTCGGCAGTGCAGGAGTATTTTCATGCCGGACTTGCAGTGGCCGGGGATGCTGCAGATGAAGTAGTTTGTGCCGCGTGCGAGGGTGATGCGGTCCGCGCCGGACTTGTACACCTTGGCGCCCTTGGCTGGCTTGGCGCATGCTTTGTACCCCGCCGCGCTCACCGCCACCACGTCGTGCGCCGTCGCGTCGTACTTGAACACTGCAAGCAGCCAGATTCACATGCATCAAAACTTCTTATCCGTTTTGTTTGAGAAAACTTCTTATCCGTTTGCATGCGGAACACTATCGATCCATGCATGCACGTATATAGGTACGTACCTAGGACGTCGCCGGCCTTGAAGCGCTTGCCGGTGGGCCAGGAATTGGTGTTGAAGGACCAGCCGCCGCGGTCGCCGACGTTGAACACCGCCGCCTCCGCCACGAGCGTGCAGAGAAGAAGCACCCCAAGGATCACGGCCACGTTGACACTGCCTCTTCCCCGTGCCGCCATTGCTAGCTAGCTTAGGACCGCCTACCGATCAATTGCCAACTCAAGAGCTAGCACGTACGACAGGCAGGCAGAGGAGATATCTTGAGAGTGAGGTGCGGTGGTGGTTGGCGATGGAGTCGCCGGTGCGGTTTTATAGGCCCGCCGGAGTGGAGGCGTGAGGGCAAGTAGGCCGGGTCGCACGGCAGAAAGGAGTGTGGAAATACTGGTAGTTTTCTCCGGGAGGCAAGAGCACTGGAGACCCAGAAACTTGCGTTCTATGTAATGGTTTAGTTCATAAACTTGCAAAAGGTGATCAACTCATACACAAAGTTGCAAACTATGTGATGGTTTAGTCCACAGCCAATCAGAGACGGACAATTGGCGCCCAGCTGGCTGCTGCATGGCACACCTGGTCGGACCGGCTCTTTTGCGGAAAACCCCTCAATGTTTCAGGAAATCACGTGTGCAGTCCCTGTCTGGCCCTCCCTTGGTTATTTAATATTGCGGCCCCTCCCACCTGGTCGGGAAATCACTTCGCCTCTGTTGCGGGAGCCGCGGGGAGTGGCGCCGGCGCCCGTTCCCCTAACGTCAGCGACGACGGCGACGTCGCCGGCCATCGCGGCGGCGATGGAGCCACCAGAATCCGCCAGCTTCGTCCGCGAACCGGGCACATTTCCGCCGGATTACGGTAAGGCCCGCCCTCCTGCACCTCTACTTCCCGTCTGCTTTTTGGCACTCGCCGTGGTTGGTCGCCGGGGTTGATCGGCACTGTTACTCGCCGGGGTTGGTTGCCCGGGTAGATTAGAAGCTTGCTGTGGAGTGGGGTTGGAGGTTCGGTTCGGTTGCTAGGGTTTATGTTGTTGGAGCAGAGTAAAGTAGGGGTTTAGGGCTCTAAAGTTGATGTTTTGTGTCATGAAGTTCAGTTATTTTGCTAGGAAAGATGTGGTTTTAGGCCTGTACTGGTTGTAATGTTGAAGTTGATCACAAACATGTTGATTCTGAAGATTGTGCCATAAAGTTGGGGTTTTGGGACATAAAGTTGGGGTTTTGGGCCATAAAGTTGGGGTTTTGGGGTAGGATAGATGAAAATGTGTGGTTTTGGGTAGGATAGATGAAACTGTGTGATTTTGGGGTAGGGTAGGTCTGGAATCTTTGTAGTTGATGTCACTATTCTGGATATTGTAGTGCTATGGAAGTCCAAATAATGTTGACACTTCTGAATATTTTCATTGTCTGAGTATTGCTGATCATGCCCTGAATTTGTTGTGCAGTGTGTGATGCAGCAATGGGCATGGCTGTGGAATCTACATTCTTCACTTTGCAAATTGAGCATAATGGCATTTTTTGTGGACCAAGTAGTAACCTGGAGTATGCAAGTGCTAGTGTAGAGATTCTGGACTATTGCTCTGCTGCTAATTTCTCATATTCATTTATTGAGAAGCATCTGCAATGGTTGAGCTATCTTGTGTGGGAGCACCACATCCATTGGTGTAGGCCTGGGTGCCTATTGTCAGAAGGGCTGGTGCCAATTAGAGGAGATGTTGATGTCCAGTACATGATCACAGCAAGTGCAGTCCATAAGGTGCTGGAGATATTGATTGACCATTCAGACTTTATTCCGATTTGCAGGAATGATGTCATATATACAATGCCTAGCTCAATGTCCAGATCATTGGTTGAAATATCTCTCTCAGAGCCAGCAGCTAGTGGAAGTCAGCACATGGAAGTTTCAGTTCAAGCAGCTGGCACATCAAGTGCAAACATGCAAATTGTAGTTTTAGAGCAAGCAAAATTGACAGATTCAGACTTTAGTGATAGTGATTTTAGCATTGATGAGGGAGATGATGATTTGTTTGATGAATACATTGATTGTGGTGTGGATGAAGAGAAGCAAGAAGAGATAGATGATGAGTCTGAATATGTACTTGAGGATGAGTACCTTGATTTGTCAAGAGAAGAAGAAGATAACCTGAAATACAAGTTCAGTGCTTTCAATGCAAAGGTGGACATGGACTCTCCTATATTCAGAGTACGCATGGTCTTTGCAGATGTCAAGCAACTGAGGCAAGCTCTGAATGCATATTCAATAAGGAATAGAGTTGAGATCAAGAAGATAAAGAATGAAAAAACCAGATTGGAGGCAATGTATAAGCCTGGTTGTCCATGGCTTCTTAAAGCTAGATTGGACAATAGGACAGGAAGCTTTGTCATAAAGGTTTATGATGTAGTCCACAAGTGTCAGAAGGCATGGGAGTTGAAAGCACTGACAGCCAATTTCCTTACAAAATTTTTCATTGATGAATTCAGGCATGACCAAAAGATGGGCCTTGGCACATTTTCAAGAAAGGTTACAAAGGAGCTTCACATTACGGTCAACAGATAGAAGTTAGCTAGGGCTAGGAAACAAGCTCTGAAGATAATTCATGGGGATGAGGATGAACAGTTTAGTAAGTTGTGGGACTATGGTCAGGAACTGAGGACATGTAACCCTGGCTCCACATTTCTTGTGTCTACTCATGTTGTGACAAATGAATAGTACCCAATGGGCAGAAAATGTTTGAAATCAGTGTATTTGTCTTATGATGCTTGCAAAAGAGGTTGGCTTCATGGATGCAAGCCTATTATATTTGTTGATGAGTGTCATATGAAGACAAAGTACAACGGGGTGTTGCTGACTGCTGTTGACATAGATCCTAATGACTTGCATATTCCCTCTGGCCATGGGTTGGGTTGAAGTTGAGTGTACTAGTGCTTGGGAACGGTTTTGGACCATTCTTAGAGATGATTTTAATATAATAAACACTTCACCTTTCACAATCATGAGTGACAAGCAGAAGGGATTAATAAATGCAGTGATAAAAGTGTGGCCAGATGCAGAACACAGGTTTTGTGTGAGGCACATTTATCAAAACTTCCATGAGAAGCACAAAGTAGAAGTGCTAAAACAAGACTTATGGGCCATAGCAAGATCTACTAACAAGCAGAAGTGGAGAGCAAATTGTCAGAAGATGGATGGACATAGTGCTGCAGCTTTTAATTGGACTGAGAGATTGAATCCAAAGACTTGGGTGAAAGTTCTTCAGTGAGTTTCCTAAATGTGACATAGTGTTGAACAACAATTCTGAAGTTTTCAACAGTTACATCTTGGATGCTAGGGAGATGTCAGTGCTTTGAATGTTAGAAAATATTTTCTACAAGCTTATGCACAGAATGCAGAGCAAACAATGAGAAGCAATTGAAAAATGGACAGGACATAGAATCTGTCCCAAGATTCTCAAAAAGCTTGAAAAAAATATTGAATATGCAGCTAACTGGCATGTTGCTAGTGCTGGACAGGAAATGTTCAAGGTACATTCAGGTCCTAATAGTTACAATGTGGACCTTGCCTTGTTCAGGTGTGACTGTGGTAGATTGCAACTGTCAGGAATACCTTGTAGTCATGGAGTTGCATGTATATATGAGAGAGGAGAGGATTGATTCAAAGGAAATGGTCCATGAGTGCTACTCTGTCCAAACATATCTGAAAGCCTATGGATACAATCTGATGCCTCTTAGAGACCCTGAAATGTGGGAGAAGATGGATGGGGATAAAGTGTATACACCTATCTTCACTAAACAACTAGGAAGGCCCAAAAAAATAGGAAAAAGACACCAGAGGAAAAGATGAAAGGTGGTGTTAGAGTGCTAAACAAAAATGGAGTGACAATGCACTGCTCCATATGTGGCAGACCTGATCACAACAGGAAGGGGCACTACAAGTACCAGGAAGCTCAAATGGGACCTAGAGATCGAATAGAAGATGAGGACTATGATGATCCAACATTTGTAGAAGTACATAACTTATTTCTTGCATTTTACATAAATCTTTCTGAACTTCTTTGCTCATCTCATAACTCATCTCACAGGGCTTATTTCTTGCATTTATTTATTGTGCAGAACATTTTTCCTCACTTGGCAAACCGTAGCATGGATCCAAGCTAGTTGCCAGACAACATGGTTTCAAGCATGGCCAGGAGGGAGAGATCTCACAGGGCTCCACAAAGGTTCCATGGCCCCCTACTAGAACAATCAACATTTGTTGCAGCTGCGGGTGCTGCAATTCCCCAGCCAATAGTCACAACACAGATGAACATTGGAAGAACAACAAGAAGAACTGAAAGAGGAGAAGGCTCACAACCTGCTAGCAGAGGAAAAAGAAAGAATGCAGCAGCTGGCACAACTTCAGGTGCAGGGAGGGGCAGAGGAAGAAATGCAGCAGCTGGCACAACTTCAGGTGCAGGGAGGGGCAGAGGAAGAAATGCAGCATTGAAGGATCTTCAAGTGCAGGGAGGGGCAGAGGAAGAAATGCACCATCTTCAGTTGCAGGAACATCTTCAGGTGAAGCAGGGAGGGGCTTCTTATGGTTGTTGTGTAGAGATGACAGACCTACACAGATTCCAGATCTGAATGCAGCACCTGAAGCATGAATTTTGTTATGTTACATTTTTTGTTTCAAGTTCAGTGATGAACTGTATCTTGGTATTAGTTCATGGGTGAACTTTTTAGGGGCATAAACTTGTAACTTGTTGAATTTGCTGAATTTTGCACCTGAGGCATCTTGTAACTTGTTGATTTTACTGAATTTTGCTATGAATTAATGGGCATTTGCTGCCATGTGCATTTGCTGAATTTTACTGGGGCCAAAAACTGAATTTTGTCATGTGCATTTGCTGAATTTTACTGGGGCCAAAAACTGAATTTGCTGAATGTTTGCACCTCCACTTTACTGAATTTGCTCATGAAGCACATGTGTACTAACTGAATTAACTGAATTTTATTGAACTAACTGAATATGCTGATGAAGCACATTTGCTCCATTTTACTGAACTAACTGAATTTGGGTGAACTAAATATGTTGAACTCCATTTATTGTGCGCTGGAGATGCCCAAAAAAAATGTTTGGCTTGGGTCTCAAACCCAGGACCTGTGGTTAGGGAAGTAGAGTGCAATGCCAGTGCGGTAAGAGTAGGAACTTGTTAGTTGTAGATGCAGAAAGTTAGTTGTACTCTTCACAGAGACGCCAACTCCCACTCGCCCACTCCACTCTGGAAGGTCCGCGTTCCCACCCACCGCATCAATAAAACGCCCACCCACCGCGCCGCCCACCACTCACCACTCACCACTCCCCACCCACCGACCGCGTCGCCTCCACTCCCCACTCCACTCCTCACTCACCACCGCAGGCCACCGCCGCCGTGGTGAACATCGAGGGTTGGAAGCTCGCACTGGACGATCTGGCCGGCAACGACCAGTCGTTCCGCGTGCAGATCAGAGAGGTGTGCACCTGGTTCCCGAGCGCAAAGCTCATGCTCAGTCACGCGCGCGGGTTGGCCAAGCAGCTGAAGGACGGCGAGAAGGTGCGTGCCTTCCCCAGAGGCCTCACAGTGCCGCCGCCGTCCTTGCTCATTGCGCCGGTCGCCATTGAGGGTGGCAGAAACATGCCCATCGACGTCGAGCTCCTGCCAGATGAGGTGAAGGTCGAAGAAGCAGAAGAGGTGAAGGAGCCAGAGCAAAAGAAGAAGAAGGGAGCAGTGAAGAAGGAGCTGAAGAAGGAGCCAGTGCGCCGCTCCATCCGCCTGCAACAGCTGAAGAAGTGAAGATGTCTGCAACTGAAGAAGGGAGAAGTGAAGAAGATGTAGTTAGGTATGCTGATCTATATATTGGCATATAAGTTACCAACTATTTTGAGCTACTGCTGATCTATCTATGTTGAACTGCTCTTATCTCTGTTGAACTGCTGATATCTATGTTGCTATGTTGAACTGCTGGTATCAGTTATGCCCTATGTTGAACAGAAGATGTAGTTTATGGCCTATGTTGCAGTGTTTCTTGTTGTGTGTTGTTATGTGTGTTGCATGTTTTCTGCCCATGGTGTGCCCATGTGCACACATTCAAAAATAGAATGTACCAGGTGCTCACTTTCTGCCAAATATGTAACATTCCAAACTGTACTACCTGAAGATCCCTGGGCCCCTTCCAAATAAAGTGGTCTGAATTTTGCTTACAGTTATCTGAATTTAACTTAACTGAAATTTGCTTGCAATATCTGCATTTTTTTGCACTGTTAAGTTAATTGAAATTTGCTTGATCTGAATTTTGCTTACAGTTAAGTTAACTGAAATTTGCTTGCATTATCTGAATTTTGCTGCAACTATCTGAATTTTGGTACAATGCACACTTTCAGTTCTCTGAAAATCTATTTCATCATCATTTCTTCATGAGGCAAAAACAATTTCATCATCATCACTATGTGCAAAATTTCAGTTGTCTAAAAAACAATTTCAGTTCATCATTTCTTCATTTGGTCACTACTACATCAACATTTCTCAGCACACTAAAAACACCCTACTTGCTAACAATGGCAGCTATCAGAATGGCAAACAGGCCAACATACAGAAGAGCTCCAAAAAGAAAATCTTATCCCTAAATTGCTCTCTTTCCTTCTGCATCTTAACAATTGCTCTCTTTTCTTTCTCATTCCTTTTAGTTTCTGCTTCAAGTACTTTAATCCTGGCCTCCAACTCCATGTTCTTCATGGCTAGATCCTTAATCACTGACTTGGTTCTGCCATCCCACTCCCCAGCCCACGGCTGGAAAAATGATGAGCAATTCAAGTCCCCAAAGTCAAGAACTGCAGTGATCCAATGGCCTTGATCATCCTATAAAAATGGAATTTTTCATACACCCAAAGTCAAGTGATTTATGTACTTACCTTCTTGCCACTGAAGTCAAGAACTGCAGTGACCCTGGCGCTAGGTTCTCCCGGCCCGCCGCCGCCCAGGAACCCGTCGGCGTCGGCACCTACTCCATGGGATCGGAAGCCACTACCACCCCCGCTCTTCTTCTTCTCCATGGGACCGGACGCTCTCATTCTCTCGCCGTTAGGACAGGGGAAAGGGGATTTGGGCAGGGGAAAGGGGAAATGGGAGAGAGCTAGGGATTTGGACAGGGATAAAGAAGACAAGGGAAACAGGGACCGCGGGCGTGATTTCCTGAAACATTGAGGGGTTTTCCGCAAAAGAGCCGGTCCGACCAAGTGTGCCACGCAGCAGCCAGCTGGGCGCCAATTGTCCGTCTCTGATTGGCTGTGGACTAAACCATCACATAGTTTGCAAGTTTGTGGATGAGTTGATCACCTTTTGCAAATTTATGGACTAAATCATCACATACAACGCAAGTTTCTGGGTCTCTAGTACTCTTGCCTCTTTCTTCGGAGTTCTCCATTGCTGTATTCCTCTTCCAAGAAGGCGTGGAGTAGAGTGGAATGGGGTAGGCCAACGACCCACAGCAATGGAGGTGCCATTAAATTGCTTAACTTTGGACCCTTCGACCAATATTCATGCATCACTTGATGCAGAGGCCATGGATGATCCTTCTTTTTTTTTTAAAATGTTTTGCTGGACGGGGACAAGTCGTACATGAGTTGAATTACAAGTGAACGCTGGACAAAAGGATGTGGGACGTGACGATGCCAACCCGGCCACTAAACATGTGAAGTTGGCAAAGGTGTGGAAAACAACACACCACGCGCGCAAAGGTGGCGTCCAAGTACAATTGGACTGCGCACCATACGTATAATCAAAGATCAAATCTCCCAAGTCCCTCTCAACACCTTCAGATTAATCTTAACAACAACTTTGCATTGGAGAACTGTGTGTATACATATTCAGTTGGCGTGTGAAACTCGACGTGTATATGATACTCGATCCGTAACTCATACGCAGTAGTGACTAGCGCTAATTAATGACCCTATCTGGCCGCTGGCGTAGCATCAAAGCTGGGTAGCGACTAGCGAGTGGGGCTTGGCGATGGATGGACCGGAAGAGGAAGACGACAGGAAGGTCGGATCGCAGGTGAGGTCGCCGTCGACTAAAAACACATGCAAGTACATAGGTTTCTGGTGCATCTGCACTTCCGTGTTCCGTCATCCAACGTGCTGTGCGGGAGCCGGTAGCTGTGGGGTCGCCACTCGCCAACCAACAGCAAGGACCATAAACCTAAAGTGGCAAGAAAGTGGCGAGGAAGGGGCCCTTAACACATCTAAAAACTTGAAATTAAAGTGAAGAAAGCGGATCTTCACCGCTTCCTCGCCGGCCCTTTCCCCTTCCGATCAACAACGCAGCTGTAGGCGTCGGCGGGTGGTGGAGGATCATTCGAGTCGTCGAACGAGGCGCCATGGTCGTCGCCGTCGTCGCCGTCGGAGGAGCCGATGATGTTCCCTTTGAGACGTCGGATGACCCTGTCGTATTGCCGCTTGAGCTTCGCCAGCCGAGCCGCCTCCGCTGCCTCACGCTCGGACTGCTCAATGGCAAGCCAGAGCGCCTTGGCGTACTTCCGACAGAGCCGCCGAGTGTCCGTCTCCGCCGACGTAAGCGACCGGCAGTAGACCCAAGTGAGGAGCCAATTGTCCTCGCCGGGCTCCGCCGGGAACCCGTGGTGGTGGCGCACAAATTTCTCCACTGCGTCCCTCTCCCTTGCCCGCTGCCTCTCAGGTGGGCGGCGGCGCCTCCGATTCCGGCATGCGCGTCCGGGCCGATGGGGCGGGCAGAAGCACCCACCACTGCCCACGTGGGGGAGTAGCAGCCGATGGGGGAAGAGACGGCGTGGGGGGGGGGAGGCGTGGACTGCGCAGCCCTCGCGGAGCTATGCGCTGGCCGGGAGGGGCCAGCACTGGCGGGAGAAAGGCGAGACGGCAGATGCGGAACTACTCCCCGTGTGCACCTTGGACCTCTCGAGGGCAATGCGGAGGGCCAACTGATGAAGCTATGTACCTAGGGTAGGGTCATAGGCCTGACTTAGACACCCTCCCCTAGGACATCACCCTAAAGTCAGAAGCATTCAAAGGATAGCATCATCCACTCGACCAGAAGCATTCCACTCGGAAGATTCAATGTCACTCGACCGTAACAGAAACCATTCGACAGACAGAAGATCTAAAGTCACTCTGCATAGCAACGGTCGGACGTTTACTCCATAAACTTAATGGTCATTTATGTCACTTTATTATAGGCGTTACCTGTAACGCCCTCTCTTTATGTACATTGAACCCCTTGTGACGTGGGCTGGCTGGGGTCCTGGCGCACTCTATATAAGCCACCCCCTCCACTGGCGCAGGGGTTCGGACCCCCTGTAACATCCACACGCATAATCCAGTCGACCGCCTCCGGGCTTCGAGACGTAGGGCTATTACTTCCTCCGCGAAGGGCCTGAACTCGTAAAACTCGTGTGTACAACTTCGCCATAGCTAGGATCTTGCCTCCTCATACATACCCCCCATTCTACTGTCAGTCTTAGAACCACGACAGTTGGCGCCCACCTTGGGGCAGGTGTCATAGCGACTTTTTGGTGAAGTTGCGTTTTTCTCGATTCCCATCATCATAGTTTCCGGCGGTGGATTGGATGAGGGCCGCGAGATCCGTCTCGGCGCGCTCGTCTTCGTTGCCGACGACTCCGCCTGGCTCCAGGAAGCTCCACTCGACGTCGAGGCGCTCCCCGTACGCGGGGCGACGCACTTTCGCGCGTGCGTCCGCGGCGTCCTTCTCCGGCAGCCGTCGACCCAGTATCGGTCGGCTCCCGTGGTGTCCCCACTCCCCGCTGTACGCCGGCGTAAGTGATCCGGTTGGTCGCGGCTTCAGCGATGGGTGAGACATGCGGTGGCCCGTCAGTCGGCCACCCCACAAGTCGCGGCAATCGAGCCCGACGAAACTCTCTACGGCCTGTTCGACGGGCTCCGTCGAGACCGCATCTGAGTGCGATAGCAGCGATCCCGCGGCTGAAGTCTTGATGGTCGATGGACCACACAGTCCTCGTGGCTTCCCCCGCGACGACGGCGGTGATGGTGGCGGCGATCTGTCACGCGTTCACGAGGAGTACCGGCCCGAGCCCCTTTCTTCGCAGCAGAGGGAAGAGCTTCGCCGCCGCAATATGGATGCACTTCACACTCCCATCGTTGGAGAAACCTCCGAGGCCCGGGCCTTGGAGGAGGCGCGCCTGGCCAACTTGGCTGAGCACACTCGACTGGAGAACCTCCAGCACGCTCTCGACGAGTGTGCTCGGCAGCGGATTCCTGAATCCAGTCGACGACAACTTGTTCCACCTCAACCGCAGGTATACCGCACTCCTATTCAAAATCTCACTGCTGCAGCCCGTATAGCAGAGTCAATTCAGCCTTCCCAGTCGGAGGCTGGCCGAGGTTTGATGCAGATTCGGGCCTTACTCCGGGCAGCAGGAGAACAGAACACAGCAGTATCTCAGTCGCGGAATAGGATTCCGTTGATTTTATTGATATGAACGAAGGAAACATTAGAGTTCAATTTCCGTTAAGGAAGGGCATGGAACACTTTCCAAGAAAGAAAATTAAGTTTCCATATAAATCTATTATGAGAGCTACATATGGATTGCATACCAAAGATGACAATACCTAGATCTATGTTCAACAATAGTGCTTATTGGGAGGCAACCCAATTTTATTTTTATGTTTTTTGTTTTTGATACTGTTCTTGAATAAATACACATTCCTCTGTACTAATTGTGTCTTGGTGTTTTTAGTTAGTGTTTGAGCCAAGTAAATCCTTTGGGATAATTTGGTGTATCGTTGATTTGATCTTGCTGAAAAACAGAAACTTTTGCGCCCATTGCCAGAATTGTTAAAATTCACATAAGCGTGATAAAATCCTGATTTTGCCACACAAGCGTTTTTCTGACATCGTATGCAAAAGATATGGTTGTTTTACTTTTTCCTAACACTTTTTTGCAAAACATGTCGAAATTTATGTTTCTAAATTTCCCTAACTACTCGATGTAGTAACATAACTACATCTCGAATGATTTTAATTTTTGAAGTTTTTATCAAAATTTTTAGGTTTTTTTAATAGAAAAGGCGATACGGGGGGGGGGGGGGGTAGAGTTTGAAAATTGCCCTTTAGTCCTGGTTTGTGTCTCTAACCGGGACTAAAGGTTAGACCCCTTTAGTCCCGGTTTGTGATACAAACCGGGACTATAGGTTGGCCCACAAACCGGGACTAAAGGGGCTCGTGGGGCCCCGGCCTGACGCCAGCCTGCCACCACCCCTTTAGTGCCGGTTTGTGATACAAACCGGGATTATAGGTCAGAAATGAACCGGCACTAATGCATAGCCGTTCGAACCGGCACTAATGGTCATATTAGTGCCAGTTCATTTACAAACCGGGACTAAAGGGCTGAACATCAGACCCTTTTTCTACTAGTGATTCATAATAGATATAATTACACTGGCTATAATTCGAACGGCTACTTTCCAATCTCGTTATTTTCAATGATAAAATTCCCTTGTCTATATAGCATATACCCTCACTCCCATCCTACTACAAGTCTACAACAAATATATAGCACGGAAATACAGCTTATGATGCATCCAATGAAATACAGCTTACAGATAGTAGATGTTAACATCTTTTTTCATATATTTCATCCAACTTCAAAAAGTTTGACTTGAGACAAAGGTACAATTTCAATTAATTTAGAATAGAGATCTGAAGTGGAATCTAGGTGGGGGAATTGACTAGCCGGCCTTCTGCAGAAATATTTCTTCATTCCTTGCATGAAATTTTTTGTGCCACAGAAACTGGAAGAGAAATAGAATCTGACAAGACAATGTAACTGGCGGAGAGGGTTAAAAAAACAGACTGAGTACCCGAGACGTACAAATTGACCCAAAGATTAGTCTCTGTACCAAAACATAGTTTTTAAAGCATTGTACAAATTTATGTAGGGATCCAATTCCGGATACATCTATCATTCACAATATGTAATTCTTCAATTTTTTTTGTTGCTAGCATCCTCCTAAATCAGTTGATTTCCATGATGGCAAATCCATCATCAAATCCGATGACCAGGCTGCACATATAAGATAATCAGGTGAGGCATTTGAACTGTCGGAAACAGTTCCAGTATATAAAAATATAGAGCAAATTCCATATAACGTCAATCTTTAAAGAAAAGGGAATACATATTAAAGAACCTTAAATCTTAAAATTATCTGCATCAAGTTTGTGGGACCCGTATGAAAGAAACCCCAATTCTGTCACCTGTCTACTATTACTGTTGTTATTTCAAGCAAAGCTCAGCCGGACCACTTCTTTGCTAAACTAAATACTATACTAATAAGCGCTCATCTTCAATTTATCTATATATGCGCTCTGTCACAACTCTTGGCCACGAAGGCAACAACAACTCCTGCTCGTCTGCTGCACCCTCACCTTTGTATCCACCACTTCGTCCATGCTCTCGTCACTGCTTGTATCAGGCTACCTCATCTTGTAGGTGGGCGGAAAGTCGAGGAAGACATGTTGCTCACCATTGCTTGCATCCAGGTGGTAAAGGCAGCATAGAGTGCAACTCAGATCTCTATCTACTATCCCATTTCCTTCACCTGATTGACTTTCATCTGATTTGTGCAAGGCTTGACGTATGCATATTTCTTATCTTGGTGTTGATGTTTTCGGACTTTATTTACTTTTCTTTTACGTATATATATTTAACTTTGATGTGTTCTTCAAAAAGAGTAGCCAAAGCAATTGAATAGTAACGAGAAAATTATTCATTACATACCTCCTTATGCGCTCAAGGTATGCAAAACCACCGCGAACCATGTCGAGCTTAAAGTCAAATGTGCGTTCATACCTGCAAAATATTCAAACCTCACATAATTTCTAAAAATTAGACAATCTTTAGAATACATACTCTCCGCCACAAAACATGGTTGAAGTCTTCGCCAATGTCATTTTTGGCAATGCATGGCAGCACTTAACCCGACAGGAGGACTGCTCCCAAGGAAGCAGACTTGTGGAGTTTTACTCCCTCCGTCCCATAATGTAAGACGTTTTTTGTCTCTACACTAGAGTCAAAAAATGTCTTACATTATGAATAGGAGGGAGTAGTGTTTGTCATCATGTAAGATGACATGTGGATCGAGTAGCAGAATAGAGAAAATGGCACAAAAGGAACAATTGTGATTGTATCTACCTCGATAAAAGATCAATGGGAGGGCAGCACGGTGTACGAGAGCATTAGGATGTAAAGGCACACCTTAGAGCTCACTAATCAAAAGAGACATATGAGGTCTAGATGGTCGTGGCCTGTCTAAATTTGGTTCTTTTTTTTAGTATAACTGAGTAGTGATATTAAGGTTCTCTCCTCCCTACTATGCTATGAGCCGGCACTTATAAACACATTTGTCCCAGTCGGTTTTCCTACTATAAGATTGTTGTTTAGCTATCAAGGTGCGTCACACATGTTTACATAACCATGATTACATGAGATTGGTTACACGGGGAACTCACACTCTGATATGTACTATATGTATTACCTATTATATTATATTAACCCACATCATCATAAGTATTGTTGAATATATTGTGCATGTATATTGTGTCGTAGGCTCACCTCCTAGTTTTCCTGTATAGTTGAGGTTGTGGCCCCCAACTTGTACATCATATATACATGCCCAGTGCAGCAATCAATGCAATTGTGTTGCACGGACTAAACCTTGTCTTCCACATGATATCTATGGCAGGTCGACCCTAGCCCTACCCTAGCCGCCGCCGCCGCTAACCCCGCCCACCGCCGCCGCCGCAGGTTGCCGCCGCCCTCCTCACCCGCCGCCGCTGCCACCCGCCGCCGCCGCCGGCTCCTCTTTAGCCGCCGCCACCGGTCGCCACCGTCTCCTCCCTTCCCGCTTCTCCACCCCCCCACCCGCGCCGCCCCACCCCGCCCTAGCCGCGCCACCCCCACTCCCTAGCCACGCCACCTCCTAGCCACGCCCCCCCTAAACCCTAATCGGCCGCCGCCACCTCTCTCATTCCCCGCCACCACCATGAGCTCCACGGGATCCTCCACCGCCACTAATCCCTTTGTCGGTCCGGACGTCATCCTCGTCCGCGATCTGAACATCCACGAACGTGTCTTGGTGGTTCTTGATCAATCCACCGTCTCCTACTCTACTTGGAAGCGATACTTTTCCTTGGTGTTTCGCGAGTACCTGCTCCACGGCCACGTCGATGGCACCATGGACTCCAGCCTCATGGTGAACGACGAGGAGTGGATGACACTCGACACCACCATCATCCGCTGGTTCTACCTCACCATCTCCAAGGACCTCTTCGACACGGTGGTGGATGATGATGACGACGCCTACGCCGTCTGGACCAAGATCAAGGGCCTCTTCACCGACAACAAACTGCAGCTCAAGGTCCTCCTCCACGACGAGTTTTATGGCTTCCAGCAGCTTGACTCGTCCATCGATGATTTTTTGCATGCGGCTCAAAAAGCATGCCGATGAGCTCCGCGATCTCGGCGAGACGGTCGGCGGCGAGCTTCTCATCAGCACCCTCACCGCCGGTCTCAACGAGGATTTTGGGAACGCCGCCTCCAACCTTACCCTCATCCCGGGGCTCACCTTTGCCAAGGTGGTGGCGTATCTCAAGTTGGAGGAGAGGCGGATGAAGATGGCCCGGACTCGAGCGACCCACACCGCCCTCATCGCCGGCACTCGTGGGGGCTCGGCGCCGCCTCCGCCGCATTTCGTGTCGGCCCTCCCGCCCCCGTCGGCCTTCCCACAGGCGTCGGCCGCACCCTTCCCGCCACCCCCGCCGGCCGCTAACGGGGGTCAGCACGGTGGCCGCCGCGGTGGTCGCAAGCAGCAGCAGGGCAACGGGGCTCAGGGAGGAGGAGCCCGCCCCAGCAGTGGTACCTGCCGGCCCCGTAGTACGTCGGCCAGAACCCGTGGACCGGCATTGTGCACGCTTACTCCATGTCGGTTCCCCGCGCCCCTGCCCCGGGTGTCCTCGACGCCCGGCCTCCCTCCCATCAGGTGTTTTACGCCGTGCTGCAGCCATACGCGGCGCCCTACGGGCCTCTCTCCTACGGACAGCCACCACAGCCAGGAGGGCTACTGCTGCTGCCCCTGACGGCCCCGCCCCAGCAGTCCGCGCTCCCGCCCGCGTCGTGGAACCCAGCTCTCTTGGCCACTCTGCACTCCGGCCCCACTCCAACCACCTACACCGAAGGCGGCGACTGGTACGTGGACACTGGAGCTACCGCGCATATGGCGGCCCATCCCGGTAACCTCCACTCCTCCTATCCTGTCCACACTTCCGCTCGCATCACTGTCGGTGATGGTTCCTCACTTCCCATTACTCACATAGGGAATGCATCTTTTTCGTCTACATCTACTCCTTTGTCATTATCTAACATCTTAGTTTCTCCTGATCTTATTAAAAATCTTGTTTCTGTTCGTTCTTTTACACGTGAAAATCCCGTTACCGTTGAGTTTGACGAGTGTGGTTTTTCTGTTAAGGACGCTCGTACCCGGATGGTACTCCACTGATGTGACAGCCCCGATGAGCTCTACCCGGTCCACTCCACGCCCACCACCACCTTCGCCGCTCCTGTTGCCTCGGCAAACATGCTCGTCTTCCATTTAGGGCTTCTTCTCATGTTGCATCGTACCCGTTTGAGTTAATTCATTGTGATGTGTGGACCCCTCCAGTTGCCAGTACCACGGGCTTTCTTTATTATCTCGTCATTCTTGATGATTTTTTGCACTATCTGTGGACCTTCCCGTTGCGGCGTAAGTCCGATGTTATCTCCACGCTCGCCGCATTTTACTCCTATGTTTTCACGCAGTTTGGTCGTCCCATCCTTGCGTTCCAAACAGATAACGCGAAGGAGTTCAACAACTTAGCTGTTCGCACTCTCCCCACCACACATGGCAAGACTTTTTGTCTCACATGCCCGTACACTTCGCAAGAAAACGGTTGCGCTGAGCGCGTCATTCGCACTCTTAACGACTGCGTTCGTACGCTTCTTTTTCATGCCAATGTGCCTCCGCGCTTTCGGCCTAATGCTCTCGCCACCGCATCACTCCTCTTTAACCTCCGTCCGTGTCGTATTCGCGAGAACTTTGCACCCCATCATCTTACCTTTGGTGCACCACCCTCTTATGATGAGCTTCGCATTTTCGGCTGTCTCTGCTATCCTTGCATCGCCGCTACCGCGCCTCATAAGCTTGCAGCTCGCTCCGTCTCTTGCATCTTCCTCGGTTACCCACATAACACTCAAGGATACCGCTGCTACGACCCCGTCTAACATCGTGTATTCACCTCCCGGCACGTTTACTTTGATGAGAAGGTATTTCCGTTTCAGCACGTACCTCCCGTCGCCCCGTCGCCGCCGGCCACCGCCAGCCCTCCGGCGACCCCGTCAGGTGGACGGCCCTGCTCGGTTCTTGGACCGCCTTTGGGCTTCGGCGGTCCTCGTGTCGTTAGACGAGCTGCGCCTTACACCCCCACGACGCCCTCGCCTACTCTGTTAGGGGCCTCGGCATTGCCCGCCTCGCGGGCCGCCGACTCGCGGGCCGCCGACTCGCCGGCCTCTTCGCTGGCATCTTCGCCGACCGCCCCGTTGCCAGTATATTCACCGGCCGCCTCGGGCGCCGCCCCGTCGCCGGCCGCCTCCACGGGCGCGGCCCTTTCGAGCTCCACCTTGGGCACGGCCTCCCCCTCGGGAGGGGCCGCCCCCTCGGGCTCCACCTCGGCCTCGGCCGGCTTGTCATCGCCGCCTATGCCCGGCGTGGTCCCGGCGCTGCCGTCTCGCCCCGTCAGTCGGGCCAGCGCCGGCGTCCACCGTCCGAGTCTGCGGTACTCTACCGACGACTATCTCCTCGCTGCATCCACCACTGAGCCGTCACCGATTCCTGCATCCGCCAGAGCAGCCCTACGTGATCCTACTAGCTCGCTGCGATGCAGGAAGAGTTTGACGCTCTTGAGCGGAACCGTACCTAGACATTGGTTCCCCGGCCTCCTCCGCCAACATCATCAGCGGCAAGTGGGTCTTTCGTCATAAGACCCGCTCGGATGGCACACTTTAGCACTATAAGGCTCGTTGGGTGGTCCGTGGGGTTCGACAGCGTGCTGGCGTTGACTTCACTGAGAGGTTTGCACCGGTTGCCAAACCGGGCACGATCCGCACCGTCCTTCAGCTGGCGATCTCCCGTGGCTTGCCAGTTCATCAGATGGATGTCCCCAACGCCTTTCTTCATGGCCACCTTGAGGAGCAGGTTTACTGTGAGCAACCCTCTGGTTTCATCGACGACTCTCATCCTGGCCATGTGTGCTTGTTGTCTCGGTCTCTCTATGGCCTCAAGCAAGCACATCGCGCCTGGTACCAGGGCATCGCCGGTTTTCTTCAGACACTTGGCTTCTGTGTCACCCGCTTGGATGCCTCGTTGTTTTTCTATCACTGCGGTGACATGACTGCTTACTTGCTGCTCTACGTCGATGACATATCCTGACGGCCTCCTCCGCAGCCCTCATTCAGCAGATCACTCACCGGCTGCGTGACGAGTTTGCCATCAAGGATTTGGGTGCTCTCCATTATTTCCTTGGCATTGAGGTCGTTCGGCGACCCGGCGGCTTCTTTCTTCATCAATAAAAGTACGCGCATGAGCTACTTGAGCGTGCCGACATGCTCAACTGTCATCCTGTCGCTACTCCTGTTGAGACGAAGGCCAAGGTTTCTGCTCTCGAGGGCTCGCCCGCGTCGGATGCTCCATTCTACCGGTCCATCGTTGGTGCTCTCCAATGTCTGACACTCACTCGACTAGATCTGTAGTATGCTGTCCAGCAGGTGTGTCTCCAGATGCACGCCCCTCGTGACTCTGATTGGACCCTCGTAAAACGGATTCTCCGATACACCCATGGCACGATGTTCCTTGGGCTCACTCTCATGGCGTCCACCTCTCTAGATATGGTGGCCTATTTCTGATGCTGATGGGGCTGGTTACTGCGTCTACTTTTGGTTATTGCGTCTACCTCGGTACCTCCCTCGTCTCGTGGTCGTCCAAGCGACAACCCATAGTTTGGCACTCCAGCGCGGAGGCCGAGTACCGAGCAGTGGCTAACGCAGTTGCTGAGTGCACCTAGCTACGACAGCTACTCCAGGAGTTGCATCGCGACGTCTCACAAGCCAGGGTTGTCTACTGTGACAACGTCTCTACGGTGTATCTTTCCGCCAACCCCGTTCATCATTGCTGGACGAAGCACATCGAGCTGGACATACATTTTGTGCGCGAATAGGTAGACCTTGGACGCATTCGGGTTCTCCATGTTCGGACTGCACAACAGTTAGCCGTTGTGATTACTAAGGGACTGCCTACTTCCACCTTCGAGGAGTTTCATTCCAGTCTCTGTGTCTCTGGCGATGCGTTGAATATATTGTGCATGTATATTATGTCGTAGGCTCACCTCCTAGTTTTCTTGTATAGTTGAGGTTGTGGCCCCCAACTTGTACATCATATATACGTGCCCAGTGCATCAATCAATGCAATTGTGTTGCACGGCCTAAACCTTGTCTTCCACACGTATTATGGCAAAAAATTGTGGTATTTTTTGGTCAATACTAAAAAGTGGGAAATAGTTTGTCCTTGGGAAAGTCATGTGAAAGACAAAAGAGTACAACAAAAGAAGAAGACCAAAGAGTCCATGAGGGACACCTTAAGCATGTGCTAATTGGATGAAAAAAAACATTTCTATCAAGCGAGGCATAGAGTTTGCCGTCGAGGGTTACACGTGTTAGATATAAACCATAGATTCAACCGTAGAGATGATCATAATTCATTGTATCCCTGATTTATTGAATGTTGGTTGAATAATATCATTTGTATTAATTAACTTGTTTTGAGACTATGTACTTGAATAATTTTCTATGTTGGTCCATAGTCAAATTCATGTGGGGACACATATGGATAATAGATTATTATGGCTTTGCTATTAAGGGCTATACCCTACACCCCCCCCCCCCCCCCCCCCCACACACCCTCCCACTCTAGCTTCCATCTGTTCTAGTTTTTAGATCCGTGTAGCATTTTGTAGGTTTGCACTTGATTAGTCTTTCATTTTTCTAATTTCACAGAGTGAGACTAGTTCATTACCACCTGACACCCTTGTACTGCACACTACACTTAAAGTCGATTAGTCATGCATGGTGCCCATGATGAGTAGTAACAAAATTAAATGTTTATACCCTATACACACACATCCATTTCTGGGACCAGCAGACCCGACCCTCGCGTCGTCTCCCCAGGGACGCTAGGGGCGAACGCTCGCGCCGCCAGAGACCCTCGCGCTGATGCTTCCCCATCCGCCACTGCCGCCGGGATCTGGATGCGGCGGTGATCTCCTGGTGCGGCTGGAGCGTGC
Source organism: Triticum aestivum (assembly GCF_018294505.1). NCBI lineage: Eukaryota > Viridiplantae > Streptophyta > Magnoliopsida > Poales > Poaceae > Triticum > Triticum aestivum. Next base: position 554,847,423 of record NC_057808.1, on the reverse strand, counting down.
CGGGAGGGAGTTGTGCACATCAGCAAGGGCGGCGCCCCTGGTCGTGCGGCGGCCCCGCTACCCTCCATGACCCGCAGGATCCAAGATCTCCGGCGATGGTGGGCATGGCGGCGGCCGCGAATCTGGATCCCACCTATAATTAATAAAATGGCTGTATGCATCGCCCAGATACAGAGGCCGGGGGTATATCCTCCTTTTCTAAAAGAAACATTTTCTTAAAAAAAGAAGAAAACATCCATGTATGGGAAATCATTTTTTTAGTTCACGGGGCATTTTGTTAGGGAATCTTTTTCTTACTCACCAACAAACATTTTTAAATATTATAGACACTTCTGATTCAGTACACCCCTAAATACATCAATAGTCAAGATTGGTTCTCTTCTTAGAAGCTGAATCGCATCTTCTCTGCCCATCTGAATTTTATTATTGCATCTTCTTTCGTTTATAAGTTGTTTTATTTCATCTTCTTTTGTACTCTATAAATATCATATAGCTGATTATATCAGTATATTCACAATATGATGTTGTGTTGACCAGCAAAAGGGTCCAGAATGGAAACTAAGGCACTCTAAGTGCGAGCATGTGTTTCATGTAAGCAACTGGCCTTCGGTGTTTTGAATGAAGAAGGGCGTGGCGAACCAGGCGACGGGCGCGTGTGCCCCCGGTCCGGCCGATCGTCAGCAGGCCGGCGGGCGTTTCTGGGCCCTCGTGGATGGATCCACCGACAACGATGAGGAGGACGACGGGTCATCCTACCCTTGTTCCATATAGTCCAAAGTAAAGCGCATACTCCTATCCGAATCCAAAGTTTTAAAAAGCCAAAGTTACTTGATTCTTTTTTAATTAAAAGTTACTTAACCTTAGGAGAAGGATTTACCTGTAGGTAGTGGGGTCACGGAAAGAAACAGCATAGTCCGCTGAAACGGTAACCAGAGTCGGATGGTCTGGGAGGAAATGGACCACACCAACAGTGCAGCCACATACGGTATGTTGTAGTCCCTTAAGTTGTCGGACACATTTCTTTGCTTCTAGGTTCCAGATCTGATAATTTTAAATATAAAGCTTTATAAAAATATATATGATTTGCAGTACTAAACTATTGTGATGCCGTGTAAACAATATAAATATGAGTAATGTTGTACATACTCGTGCAGTTCCATCGACGGATCCAGTAATCATATACTGGCAATTACCACTTGGAGGAAAAAAATCAACACAGACTTGTTGTGATTTACTGCTCAATGTGGCCAAAGAATCACCAGAAGTAATGCTCCAGACCTGTGTGGATGCCAAGATTCAATTAAGCCGATGTATTGCGATGATCGATCAGTTTCTTTCCAATCATCAAATAGCTATCTTTTCTGTAGTTTTTACTTCATCCTTTTGCTTTTTGGCACGATCTATGGGGTTATATGAGTATTTTTTGCCCACGGGGGACAATAAAACAATATTACATGGGTGTAATTTTCAACCTTCGTGAAGTGTTGTGTATCACCGGTTTTCCTTATTCATAGACCTGGGGTGTTTTCCGCAAAAGAAAAGGATACACATACAGACTATTTTAAGCGCGAGCATAGAATGCTTATAATATGCCTCTAGTAATGCTATATACAATATTTAGGAAAACAGTGTATAAAATTTAGTAATTTTGAAATGATTTTTTTACCATCCAAGTCACTAATTTACTATTTCCCTCCGTTCGGAGATAATTGACTTGGTTTTAGTTAAAAAATTACTATATTTGTATACTATGTTACTAAACTCACGCTTATATTAACAGTGTATGGTCGCAAGGGAATCCAAACTACGGGTAAATTTACCTTTGCGGTGCAATCCTTTGAAACACTGCCAAAAGTGTTGGTTTCCCACGGGTTGAACATGACTTGCTGCACATTGTCTGAGTGTTCACTGAATGTTCGAACGCACGTCCAGTCATTCTCCCAGTCCCAAAGCTTGATCAAGCAGTCGGCAGATGCTGACAGCACAAATGGCTGGCTTGGGTGAATAGCCAGTGATTCGACCCAACTAGAGTGAGCTTTAAAAGCCGTGAGCTCGTCCATTGTCATACACGTAAACACCTGGATGTATCCGTTGCCACCACCAGTGACAAACCATTGCCTTCGTGGGATGAATTTTATTGAAAGAATCCAGTGTGAATCATGAAGTCGTCCTGACTCTTTTGTGGCTCTCATTGATATTACTCTTTCCTGTACAGAAAAGAAAATCTCTAGTCAATACATGGACATGGTACTCCATCTCTTCAAAAAGCGGTTTTGCTATTTGATGCCCAATCTTTTTTGTTTTAGTCAACAAGCATGGTGGTCCACGCAAAAAATGTGCCGGGAGCATCCTCAGTTTGTTATATTGTTGAGAGTAATGAAGTTGTAATAATTTAGTTATAGATATCTAATATAAGTTGTTCCAATATGTATGACTCATGAAAGCAATTGTAAAGTAACTACTTTTCATTATAGCGACATTTCGGCTCCCAGGCCCTAGGAAGCGCAGAATTTACAAAAGTCAAAAATGCTATTTAAAGAAAAAACTGTTTTTTCATATGGACACATATAGATGTCCTTTATGTATCTATTAAATTTCACTAAAAAATAAACTAACTTGTAGGCCACACAAAGGAAGACAAAGTTCCGGTTCAAAAAAAGAAAAACAAAGAAGCCCATTTTGATACATGCATTTGTTTTTTGTATAGAACACATATAAATACATATATTAATATAAATTTGCACACAAATACTACACATTTATATGTATAAGTACAAATGTTTTCAGAAATTTTCTGGGTATAAAAACTCATGTTTTTCACATTTTTTTAAAGGGCTACCTAGAGCTTGAGCTTCGAACGCTCTTCATAGCATAAGCGAATAAAAATTCATTTAGTTTTCTCACTTAAGTACAAATAAAAATGTAATGTGGTATCTTCATAAATGTTACGTTGTGTTCATTAGCAAAATCTCTAAAATGTTATATTTCCCCTTAATTTCCTATTAACTTAGTATTTTAATACCTACTAAAATTGTGACGATATGAAAGCATTTATAGAGAGATATCTGTATTTTTTTTTGTAGACTCCAATCAATATATAGAAAAAAAAATCGTGGTGCTCAAAATTTGTATTTTTTTCCCAAAGGAAAAAGAAAGATATTCTTCGAAAAACTTTGCTTTGTAGACTAGAAGCATAAAAAATGAATAGGACATGAAACATAAAGAAGTCGAGCCATACAAAACTCTTATGCTTCGTGAATTTTATCTTCTATGTTTCTCTTTTGAGCCTCCTAAATACTTTTCTTCTATATTAATCTTGTTTTGCTTGGCTGTTTGATTGGGGGCAAACTCTATTGTTAACAGGTTTTCTGTGTGCAATATATTTGGTTGTTGGTTTGGCAGATCTGATGTGTTTCTAGGTCGCACCTTGCTATTGTAGATAGATGTCCCAGATTAGCTCCACCTGCGCCTATTGCCGGCAAGGCCGAGTACCCAAGTCCCTATTCAACTACTCTCTTCCCATTCTTTGTGTGGTTTGTGTGTGACGATTTAGCTTTTTTTACAGAAGGTCAGGTGCGAGTTCATTGAGCTAGATCCTACTCGTTGTTGGACTACAATCTCGGAGGCTGGGACTCTATGTTTCCTATATGTAGCACTCTAATTTTTTGGTGAACTGGCAATTTTTCACAAAATAATTCAATAGGTTGAAACATGTGCAAAAGTAAGAAGTTCGGCTGGGTTTCCACAAATTTGAATTTGATTTTTGACCCCTTCTGGTTGTTATATTTGTACAACATACAAATATCACTTTTTATTTTCTGAAACTTTTGCGAGGGTAAAGAACATCCATGTATGCATGCATTTTTATACTTTTTTGGCTGCTAGGATTATGTGAAAATATTTTCGCGCACCAGGAGCACTAGTAAGATATTTATGTGGCATGGTGTATAAAGAGTTGTTATAATATGAGCTTTTAAAATGGATTTTTGTTATTTTCATTAATTCTTATTCCATATTTTATATTATTATATTTTCCTCATACGATTTGAATGGTACTTCTGATAAGGTTGTATGGTACTTTTCACTCACTCCCCGCTTGAAGCGTCTGTACACAAACAAGAAGCACACAAAGCTTATGCGTTAGCACAACAAACGAAGAACAAAACTGATGAAGTGTTAGACACCATGCAGATGATCGCCAGTTGAAAACACTCTACTACCAATACCCATATTTCATAGGAGATTATAGGAATGTCAGGTTGGGTTATAGCATCGATGGCTTGAATCCTTTTGGCAACCAAAGTAGCATGAAGAACACCTGGCTTGTGGTTTTATGCATCTACAACTTCCCATCGTGGGTCTGCATGAAGCGGAAGTACTTACACATGATTATGCTAACTCAAGTGCCAACCCAGTGGAGCAACGACCTTAACATATATCTGCAGCTATTTAAGGAGGAGCTAGACATATTATGGGCTGATGAAGGGGTCGAGACATGAGGCACTTTAACAGGAGAATATTTCCCTATGAGAGGTGTGCTACTGATGGCCGTGCAAAATTATCCGACATATGGGTATCAATCCGGCGTTTCCCACAAAAACTAGGCATGTTTTAGGTGTATGGATGACACACATTATCTCTATCAGAAGGCATCTCATAAAACTATGTACATGGGGCATCAGGATGGTTGGAAAAAATGAAGAATTGTTCGACAAGACAAAAGAAAAGTGAGAGAATCCACGTAAGAGGAGAGGACATGGAATCAAAGACATGTCGCACAGCTGGAAAGAGTGCCCTGAAACTGGAAAGAAGCAAAAGAGAATCGAGCCTCTCTTGAAATTATGGAAACCGTGAAGTACATTTTGGGACATGGACTATGACAAGTTTGTCTCCACGCTTCAGTGTATCAGTGTCATGCATATGACGAAGAATGTTACTGAGAGTTTGTTTGGTACCCTGCTGAACATACCAAAAGAGATAAAAGATACCAGAGCTCAGGAAAAGACTTGGAAGGCCTCAAAATTAGGGATGACTTGTTGGCTGATGTGGACAACAGCGTCGTTGGCAAGGTACATAAAACGGTGTAAAAACTCCCCTCTGCTTGCTACAGTCTGTCTCTTGCGGAGCTTGATAAAATATCCGAACGCTTCAAAGGTGTCTGAGATAGTTCCGGGGACTCATCAAACATACATAGATATCTATCACTTGATGAAAATATATCTAGGATGAAGTCGCGTGACTGTCAAGTGATGATCACAAAGATACTTCTGGTTGTAATTAGAGGGATAATGAATCCGCATGTTTGACAGACAATTCTTGACCTCTATAACTTTGCGTGGTCATCTAGAATAAACCTGTCATACTATGTGAGCTTGAGATATAGTTCCCGCCCTCAGTCTTTGACATCATGGTACATCTACTGATCCATGTTATCAGGGGCATTACACACCTAGGCCCGGTGTTCCTGTAAAATATGTTCTCACACGAAAGATTAAATGGGATTCTCGAGCGATACATTCATAATAGGTCCCATCCGGACAAAATCATTGTTTAGGGTTTTCTGACCATATAGGTAATCTTATTTTGCATGGACTACATGGAAGTCGATGAACCTATAGGTTTGGCCAAGAATAAGCACATTGGCGGGCTTCAAAGCATAGGTCATAAGGTCAAGAAGAAGAATTTTCAAGTGAATTCTTAGACCTTCCCAAATGAGAGGCAGTCTTCATTAGATCGCACACAGTAGCATTACAACACATTCATGTGGCCACCTCATATGCGAGAATAACATGACATAATTGAGAAGAAAATATAGACTCCTTGGGAAAAACAAGTCCGACGATCAATTCATGAAAGAGCACAACAGAGAGTTTGCCGCTTGGTTCAAGGTGTACATGCAAGCTAATCAATTTCCAGATAGTGATGACAAATCATTAACATTGTTACCCTTGGCGGCGGGAACCAACATGAGTGTCAAGACATACCAATCACATTAACAGATACACAGTATATACGAAGGGTAGAGACAAGGCTGAAAGTGTACCAGAACTCAGGGTTTATGAATGACGCTTTTACGGGCCAGGTAAAGCATAGGCACTAAAGCAGGATTGAAGAAATTGGGAACTTGAGTATGTGGTGGTGGCGTTATTCTGCATGTTCCTTGTCAGATGGGCAAAGAAAATACATCACGAAGACTACACTACCATGCTTATACCACCATCAAAGGAGTTAGTG